>NW_026855651.1:0-351768 GCF_026571515.1 Ruditapes philippinarum | reverse complement strand
ACTTGCCTAAAGAATAAAAGAAAAAAACAGCTTCTCAAGTAGGACCTACAGTGCACTTAAACTTGGCAAGGTAAGGACAGTTTAGTTATTGTTTCTCTTGGCTTATTTTTTTGTTCCAGTTATATTAAGTTGACAAAATTCAGATCATCACAGTATTTGTTCGGGGTAATAAAAATAAATAACACATGGGTTTGTGGGTAACAGTAAAAATATCATCCCTCGATATAAATACTGTTACCCTCGGCTACGCCTCGGGTAACAGTATTTTCCTCGGGATGATATTTTTACTGTTACCCACAAACCCATGTGTTATTTATATACTGAACTCCCTTAATCTATGAGTGTACTGTTCCAGATTCAAAGCAAGACAAATCCATTTCACAAATTCAATAGGTAAATGGTTAAATTATCTACGTACCAGGGTATCTGGATTAGAGACGAGAAGATCTAGAAATCCGTCGTGCATTTGTCGTCATTGTCGTACTCATACACGCGTAAGTTACGAGAAAATATTTGTCCCAAATCCTGACTGTAAAACTTGCAAAACCATTGTTTATTTACCCTAAAAACACTAAAATGTAATTTAAACTGCATGGTTATTGTTTAAACCGATCGTGTTGTATTTACACATATTAAACATAAAATATTACACTAAAATCGCATTCATTGTTGTATTAACGGCCATTAAAAACGCGAAATAAAGTATAACACTACAATTGCAACTACAATTGTATTAAAAGCCATTAAAAACGCGAAACAAAGTATTATAAACGCGAAATAAAGTATTAAAAACGCGAAATAAAGTATTACACTACAATCGCAACTACAATTGTATAAACAGCCATTAAAACGCGAAATTATCAAATAATATATATGAGGTAAAGGGTTAAGGGTTAATTTTGAAGCACAATGTCGTGATAATTTACGTCCATACAATTTTCACGGTCAATAATTCAAAGATTTGAATTTCGAGCCAAAAGTAGGTCACTGTACGACCTAAATGTACAGTTACATTAGACAATATAATAAGGAGGAGGTAGCCCTAAGGAGGAATGTTATACAAGCAAATGTCCTGCCTTTCAAGCCGTAACTCTATGCTAGGGGCTCATGCACCATAACACATTTTCTAAACATGTCAACGCGTCCTTGTTGAAAAATTCAGCCAAGCTCCAAATCTTCTGTCAATGCCCTGTGCATTCTCTTCGACGTGAACGTACCGAGGGGAAGAGAGAAGACGGCTTGGGAATTGTCCGCTCTGTCAAAATTACGGGAGGGGGGTTACCCAGGTTAAAAAAAAACAACCGGGGTGGGGAGTTATCTGCCCTGTAAAAAGTAACGGCAGGGAAATTGTCCGGGTTGTCAAATCTCTCAAAATAATAGGACGAGGAATCATCCGGAATGGGAATTGTGCGGGATTCATAAAATGTATGAAGCTTCTAAAACGATATATGTAATATCTGATCGGCTTTATCATAATAAATTAACGTTTTAATATGTTCAATGGCATATAAGAGTAATATTTTTAATCAAAGAAATTTAATTTCATAGAAATTAATGTATATATGACTCCTTTTATTCAAGATGTTTTATTTACTACCGTATTCCTCTGCTCGATTACAGTCAAAAACTTTCCGTCTGATCACCCTTTCGTAATTTCCACATTCTTTTAAGGTGGAATTGCTGAAAGATAATTAGAAATAAGAAATAGAGTCCAGGTTTTTTTCCAAGGATTATGGGAACATAACCAATATCCATGGAATTGGGAATTTCAGCCATGGTTTGTTAAAAAATGGTGGAAATCATGACTGAAAAGTTGCAGTTATTGATTGTATGCAAACAATCACTGTCTAGGATGGCATCTTGATTGAATAAATGCAAACAATCACTGTCTAGGATGGCATCTTGATTGAATGAATGCAAACAATCACTGTCTAGGATGGCATCCTCAAATATTTAAGCTTTATATCAGCTATAACAGTGAAGAAGCCTTTATTTTCAGAGATTTTAGAATTTTTTATTTAACATTTTTAGTTTGTAACTTTCAAACGGGAAATTTTTCTTAATACAATATTTTCATTTGGGGATATGACCGAGTATCGGCTATAATATAAGCCAAAAAAATCCCCGAAGACCTTCAGTCAGCAGTTTCCTTGTTATTTTCACTTTTTTCACGTGAAGTCAATTGACATGGAAAGGTAAAAGCAATAATAATCAAAGAATAGAAATGAAAGTCAAATTAATATTACTGATATTTATTCAACCTTACGTATATCATTAGCTATAAATATTTTGACAGGTTATATTACATACTAAATGACCTTTCAAAATATTTCATAACACATTTATAATACAACACAATGTCTACAGTTGGAAAAAATGATAATTTATTCATGAATTTACAGTAGACGTATACTTATATAGATTTAAATTAACCTTAACGATTATCTGATGAAACGTGCACAAATAAAATCTACCCTCTATATATTATGAAAAGCTACCGATAAAAAAATTAAAAATGTTTATATTGATTTGGTATGACCGGGCTGAAGATCGTACCCGAGGCGTCCGGGGAACGAACCGGAGACCTCCTACATAACATAGTGAACGATTTATGGGTTCAACACGAGGCTTGGTCGTATAATTCGGTATTAAGTAACAGTAAGATTTTAACCTAAGACCAGCCGGAACATCAGTGTCATCTGAATTTTTTTTTTCTATATTTACAGGAGGACAAGTCCATTTAATATATCTAGAGGGTAAGGGTAAATACAAACCTGTTTTAGAGACTTACTAGCACATTAACTCCATCCTAATATTCTGGTCAGAGTCAGGAGTATTCCATCTGAAGTTACATTTTCCATAGGTCTGCGGTAATGGTGAAATCTTTGAGACGTAAATCAATATCCAGTGCTTTCCTTGCACTTTCTGTATCATGAAAATAATTATATAATAGTTTGATATTTAAGGATATTACATTATTATTAGTGTTTGCCTACCTGCAAGCCTATCTACATGTTTTCCTGTATGTCTGTCTACATGGTTACCTGCCAAAACGTCTGTCTGCCTACATGCGATCTTGTTTTCCTGCATGTATGTCTACATTTCTGTCCGCCAACATGTCCACACGCATGCATGCCTATATAACTGTCTGCCTACCTTCAAACCTACCTGCCTGCCTACCTACTTACATACTTGTTTATCTACTAATCTTTCTTCCTGTCTGATAGCCTGGCTACCTACTTATGCTAAACTTAACACAAACCGTCATTTAATACTAAAACAAACCGTCATTTCAAACTAAAGTCCCCTAGAATCAGTCTCATAACTTATCAACTTCTTCAGCCGGAGGCTGTCTAATTTCAGCTTGACCTCCTGTGAAAATACACGGGGATGAACTGAATGAAAGAAGGATTTCCATTGGTCATTTTAAATCTCTCACAAGCGATACAAGACTTCCAAGGCGCATTTCAATATTAATCGTTTCAGTTATATAGCCCATAAATCACGCCTGTATGGAAAAACACATGATCACAGTACGTTATCAGTAACATATTCAAATGGCCTATGATACAATTGTATTTATCCATTAATAATATATAGTTATATTATTTCATCCCTAAATAAATTTAAGCGGCAAATGTTCACAGGTCCATAGTTTTATGAAAGTGGCTTTGCTATTTGAAGGGGTTTTGTGCCGTGTGATTTGATCCAACACAAATAATAACTGAACACATTAAAGTAAAGTCAGACGACAACATAGTATCGTCTGTCACCAGCAAATGATATTGTAGCTACAACATCAAATCTACAGAAGTTGAACATATATAATACGAGTAGGCCTATATGTATTCACCATGGTTTGTTTTTGTTTTTACCTTAATAGTTGTCAGATATGAAACAATATACAAGCATCAACAAAACAATCATGATTTGATTTTTTCTATTAAAATAATACGGTTGCTCACGTTAAGTACCAAGCACCAATTTGTCTTGTCCAAATATGAAATCCTATGGTGGCTGATTTGTCACATTTTTACCCAGTCCGTTGAGGCTTGCGACAACACAACAAATATCGTAATCGCCTTTTCGTCTTGTCGCTGCGAAATGCGACAAACTGCGGCGCGTTGTCGCCTTGCCGCCCTGGCCCCTGTCGCTTGTCTTTTATCGAAGGGTTGGCTTCTTATCGTGCTGTCGCATGGCTCGTTGACGCGAGCATCATTGCGAAAATAAGCCAATTCTTCCATATGAGTCCAGCGACAATGTGTCATCGCGTCACACGCTGCGAGTCAACGCACCTTTTGGTGTGTTGCCAGCGACCGGATGACAAGGCGATAACGCGCCGTTTTGGCGCTTTGTCGTGCTGTCACTATTAAACTAGGGACGCGCAAATGTAATAAATCAGCCACCATAAAACAATGAGTCGGTATAGTTTTTTCAAACATCACCTCACGTACACATTTACAGAATTTCGGTAGGAAACACAAACAGTTGACTTCTACAGTGGCAAAAATATCGTGATTATAAACATTTTTAAACAAAGAATGTAAGTTTTACCTGAGTAACATCTTCTACAGAAACAACGCCACGGTCTTGGTTTGGAAAAAGGGAACATGATGGTGTCTCGTTGCAAGTTTCACTAACTGCTGACGTCATGTATGACGCACACAAAACCAGTACAATGCACAGTTTTACCATCCTGTATTTTAGACAATAAAACTAAATGGAACGATTTTTATTTTAGATACCAATTTCTGTTGTTTTTTTTTGGTCAAATTTCAGAATGTATTGAGATCATTTAACATGTTCTGAATTCAACTTGCAGTATTATTTTCATCATATTTGTAAAGATTCTGTTACGTCATGTAACACATGCAAAGATACGACCATCATTGCATACAAGCTCGATATGGAATAACATTGCTTAAAGGCCCATTATGCCTCAGAAATGCTATCATTTTTTATTTTCCAAAAACATTTATTTTTTATTTTTGGTATCTTGTTACAGTTTCAAAAAATACTCATTTGCCATATATAATTTCTTTTACGACTTTGATATGTTTTGCAATAGGTACAATTATAGTTAATTAGTATTTTGTATGAAAGTCAAACTACTACTTTGTTTACTATTTACTACCTTTACAACACATGACTGCATGTTCAGCGCTAATTCTTTAGTTGTAAAACATCTAAAATGCTCTTAATCCATTATCTAAGCTTTATTAAACAAATGTTTGACATTTCTGAAGAATCAAAAATATGGATTTCTGAGGCATAATGCGCCTATAAATAGACTATAGCTCGGTTACATTAGTTTTTTGAAATATCAATTTCTGTATCTTGATTTTGCTTTACTGTTTTTTACTTTGTCCATGTATTTCTCAAATCAACGCCAAATTTAAAATCTTTCTATTTGATTTTATTAATTACAGTAAATCGCGTAAGCTGTATAATTATGTTGAATAATCGACGGTACTAAAAAAAGCAACAGAAAAAACTACAGTGAATTAAGGACGAATAATGCGGTGTCCACATCTTAAACTATTGTTCAAGTTGTACGGTGCCTAAAGTACACACGTGGAAACATGAAAATCACAGACACTTGGGGCTTGCACAGACGCTTGGGGTTTGGAGCTCAAAACGCTTTTAAAATCCAAATAAAATGCATATTTGTCAATCCCAGGACATGTTCTGATCATATATATCGAAAAATCTTAATATATGCCGTTTTGAAAAAAAATCATATTTCAACATCTATAATAATACACAAGATAAAAATGTTCGCCGGAAAAAATCCGCACCCCTACCGTCATAATCACCATGTATTTTAATCCATTTCCAATATTTTCACATAATCCTTTGGTCCATCGACACAGAAGATATAATTCTTCACGATGATGGTAAATTTTAAACTTCAACGGTAATATAAACAACGCAACAGCCGAAATAAACATCAATATTCTCGCCGTTTTTTTTCAACGACAAAAACTTTCGATAAATTCAATGGACCATACGGCTATGAACGAAGCTATCCGATTATGTGGTTCCAAAACTTAAAAGCGCTGCGCATTTTGCACACGGCAAAGCTGGGGCCACATAATCGCATAGCTTCGTTCATAGCCGTATGGTCCATTGAATTTATCGAAAGTTTTTGTCGTTGAAAAAAAAACGGCGAGAATATTGATGTTTATTTCGGCTGTTGCGTTGTTTATACCTGTACGAAATTTTCTGCACGGAAATGGGGCGGAATTCAAAGGCAGATTCCGCCCAGAAATTTAAATTCTCCCCCGAATATACAAGTGTTAAACCATTTGCTTTTGGCACGGATTCCGGCCGGATTCCAGGCGGAAATGGAACGGATTCTGGGCGGAATTGGGACGAAATATGCAAATGAGTTGGGGCGGAATTTTGAAGCGGAATCTTGGGGCGGAATTTTGAAGCGGAATCTTGGGGCGGAATTTCGGAGCGGAATTGTCAAACAAGATTCTGGGCGGAATTCTGGGACAGAATTCAGGGGGCGGAATTTTATGAGTTTAACATGATCACATATTTTGGGATAAAATTATCAATAATGTATCACATTAAATTTTCTTTCACAAAATTTAATAAAAAAAATATCATATCCTTTAGTCCAAATACAGAATAGAATACCCTACATTCACTATAACACAAACAGTTTTTTTTCAAGCTGCAGGTTTTGGAATCTTAGAATCCAACACTTTGTGGTTTTTTTGCAATTATTTTGCTGGAAGTGTTTCAATCATAAATTTGTTTCAAATGTTTCTGATTATTTAAATTACTATTTCTTTAATCCATGTCTGTTTTAAGTCCACTGCCTGTGTTTCCTAGAACTTCTAGTGGTTGTGCTCACCTTTAATAATAAAATTCATAATTAATTAAACAAATATTTTGTAATGAATTGAGCCGTGTCATGACAAAACCAACATAATGGGTTTGCGACCAGCATGGATCCAGACCAGCCTGCGCATCCGCGCGGTCTCATCAGGATCCATGCTGTTTGCTTACAATCCCTATTACAAGTAGAGAAACTGATAGCGAACAGCATGGATCCTGATCAGACTGCGCTGAGGCGCAGTCTGGTCTGGATCCATGCTGGTCGCAAACCCATTATGTTGATTTTGTCATGACACGGCTCAATTATGTTTTTATTGCATAATTATATGCAGTTATATTTTATATTTTTTAATAATATCAAATTTTATGTTTCAACAGTATTAAATATTAACTATGCTTATAAAGCATATTCAAAAATAGTAATTTAGCAACACATAATCAGTTATTCAAGTGTACAAGTGTTTAAGAATTGCTCTGTATAAGAATTAACTGACTGCTTTATGTGTGACACTATTTAATACTGGTTATGTATTTTTCAAGGAAAGATGTTGAATAGTTAAGTATAGAGATTTAAAAATATACCTTTTCAGGATTAATACTGCACATCATTATTAAACACCTGGCATCTCACAGTCAGCACTTAAGTCCCTGAGCAGCCTGCAAATTATGAGTGTAAAATGTAATTTTAGATTGTTCCATAGGAAAGACAACACAAACATGTAAAATAATAAATGATTATGATGACCCTGTTCAGCTGTACAAAACTACTGATTGTACCATTTAGTCCTATTTAATCAAATTTATTTAATTTGTTTAATTTCCAGGACATGCAAAAGATATACTTACATGCTATTTATACAATATAGATTTACACAATCATTATATTAACAAAAAAATCATTGAATAATTTTTAACTTGCAAATAATACATGTATTAAAAATTTAAAACAATTATCAGAAAAAAAAACAAATGTATGAAGTTGAAAATACTAAAACAACAATGACCTCTTGTTACAAATTTTAGTTGGCTACTTAGTATTGATAGTTGTCATATAAAATTAATGTAACTAAAAGTTAATAATTACCTGATTATGTTATACATCTCCTTGTCCCATGTTATCAACTTATCATACCAATTACTTTAACACTTTGAGATCTTAAACAAAACTTTACTCCAAAATTGTTAAGATATCAAGTACATCCTCTGTAATGCTGACCCAGATATCTTAGAATTCAAAATTCACAACAGTTTACTGTATAATGGACCGGTCCATCATTATGTAAAACAGGGTTAATTTACTCATCATCTTAACTTTCATTCATTGAATGTAAAAGAAAAATCAAATAACAAATAGATATATATAATTTTTAAAAAACAATTACAAATTTTTGTACAAAAAAAATGCAATATGTCCTAGACAAATTCTACATATGCAATTTATAATGTTATCTCTCCCCAAAATAATTACATGGAACAGCCTGATCTGTTGGAATGACCAGTCATGCGTAGATGATGGGAAACTGCTGGTCAGTAGAGTTTTATCAGAGCTCTGATCTGTGTAGTGTAAAATCTGGGTGAATATAATCTCAGTGAGAATATACATTGTAGTATTTATTTACCTACGGTAAATAAAAGCAATTATTGGGCATATTGGTTGATCAATTTTATATAGATTAAAAGGGCATTATATATGAGATTATTTCATGCAGTTTATTTTTTTTATAACAAAATCATGAATTCTTAGAATTTAAAATGGCAAGCACACTTATAATCTTGTCCCGATGTGACTGCCCTATATTCTATAGTATATTCAAATTTAAAAAGCATTCTTATTTTAATGTTGCTTTTAGATGATGTCCTAAAATCATATTTAAAAATTCATAATACAGTAAATGTATTATAATACAAGCTATATGAAAAATCTTTATATTATAAACTTAAGCATTTTGGAGGTGAATGTTTTCAAATTCTACACTAAGATTATTACAGTTGTTTTTCAGTACAAAAAATATAAATTAGTCTGACAATATATTATTAATGCCACATTTTTTATCTAAAAAGAAGGCCTATTTTAATGTCTTAAAAAAAAATATATTAATTCTAAAAATACACCTGTAATTATTGGTTCAGCAAAAAAAAATAAGTACAGTAGATAAAATTTCAATGTCTGCAAGTGCAAAAACAGGAGTACAATTATGATTTGGACATCTTATATGTGAAATTCTGTTCAAGAAAAATGTTAAAGTATAGAATTCCGCCCATAGTGAAGATTATTCCTACCCCAAAAAATTTCAAAGTTGAAAATTCTGTCCAAGATGAAATGTTCAAGTATAAATTCTGCTCAAAATAAAATTCCAGCCGGAATTTTTCTAGTTTTCCGCCCAGAAAAGTGAACAAAATATTTTTCTTGTGAGACAGAATGGCACGGATTTTGCGTTTCCGTCCCTGGTCCGCCCAAAAATCACAGATTCCGTGCCAATTCCACCCAGAATCCGTGCCAAAATTTCGTACAGGCATTACCGTTGAAGTTTAAAATTTACCATCATCGTGAAGAATTATATCTTCTGTGTCGATGGACCAAAGGATTATGTGAAAATATTGGAAATGGATTAAAATACATGGTGATTATGACGGTAGGGGTGCGGATTTTTTCCGGCGAACATTTTTATCTTGTGTATTATTATAGATGTTGAAATATGATTTTTTTTCAAAACGGCATATATTAAGATTTTTCGATATATATGATCAGTACATGTCCTGAGATTGACAAATATGCATTTTATTTGGATTTTAAAGGCGTTTTGAGCTCCAAACCCCAAGCGTCTGTGGGGGTTTGGAGCTCAAAACGCCTTTAAAATCCAACAGCCGAAATAAACATCAAGATTATCGCCGTTTTCCTCCATTTACCAAATCTTTCGATACATTCAAACGTGGCCCCAGCTTTGCCGTGTTCAAAATGCGCAGCGCTTTTAAGTTTGGAAACCAACATAATCGGATGGCTTCGTTCATATCCGACTGGTTTTTTGGTTTTTTTCTTTAAAAGTTTTGTCCAAAGCTTAACTCCAAAAGTAATTGAAGGATTTACCTATGTCTTACTCCACTGACATCTCATTTGTTGAAAACGCAATATGCAAGAACAGTAACTCTACCTTACCTACTTTAAGAGGTATTCCCATTTATCATATTTCCTTAAAAACGTACAAAGACCAAGACTTGAATAATTTTCCTGTTATTATGTCTGTTATTATTATTAATTTGTTATATTATTATCTTTATTATTATTCTGATTATCATCATCATTAACGTTATTTAGCTATCAAACAAAGAAATATTTGAATAACTAAATTTCACTTACCTGGCTGTTTTCGATGCAAATTTGATCGCCCACATGTCCTTTCTGTCTTATATACCATATTATAATACCACTTGCAAAAACTTAAGACTGAAATTGAATTCATAGACCAAAACGAAACAAAATTGAGGTAAAAACCATGTTTATGATACCTATGTTTGTTATCTATGATAAATCAAAATTATGTTTTGCAAGATGAATGCATTACTTCAAGTTGTTATGTAAATTTATCAACTAAGGATGATGTCGTCTTCACTGCTTGCAATTTCTTTTCTTTTTTTTTCTTTTTCGTTAACATTAATTTTGCTAAAGTTTGCAAATAACGATCACGTCAACATTGCCAGGCCAGACGCCTCAATCCTATTCATGATCAATAATATCTCGTATATACATCTATTTTAATATTTCGAGAAAGTTGGATCAAATTCAAAACTTGAGGCAGTTGACATGATAATCAAATCAGTGATATTGCAGCTCGTATTTGGACTCAATTTAGGTTCAAGAAAAAGTATGACCGCAGTCAGTGCTGCATGTGAAGTCATGGGTAGAGGTTTGCACAATTTATTGTGTAGAAGTTGCTGTATTTACTTGTTTGTAGATTGACATAATTTTTATTTAGATGTTACCATAGTTTCTTGTATGTCGATTGACCTTTGTAGAGGTTGTCACAATTAAAAGGAAAAGCTCGGCAACGGTCAAGCTATTGCGTGACAAATGTCACTGACGTCACATACGGTTTGGAATTACAAACCTCAATGTAACGAATGAACCAAAACTAATCAAAGGACAATAATGCAAATGATTGTAAGTTTTTTTTATTAGGAAAGAGATGTCAATTTTGAGTGCATTGTTGTAGAATAGTTCAAATGCGTAGGAATATAATCACGAAGGCCAATAGTGGCAATCTAAGCAAAATAGTAGTGGAGCGACATTTATAGCGAGCTCGACGAGCTGGCCCGAAGGGCCTGCTTGCAAAGCGAGCTTTACGGTAACGCGAATACCTGCTCAGTGATGGTTTTGAAAACTTTCGTCTGAAGTACCGAATTGGACACATCGCAACTTTATGAATTACAAGATAACGACAAGAAAAGCATTGATGCAAAGCATCAAAGGGCGTCCAAGCAAGAAATGCAGCAAGTGAAGATGAACTAGTACACATATGATGACAAGATATTCTTATAAACTACCAGAAATGTATACCACTTATGAATGAGCGGACGAAAGACATTGTTCATTATGAACTTTGATTGGCATGCTAGAGATTAGAATATTACTTGTTATTTCTTTATGATCGTGGTTATTAATAGCAACGGATATACATGTATGCAATCATTTATAATCCATATGTGTAACGCATGATCAACACGTACCACACATTTGTCCCTTATTATGTACATGTTATCGCTATTAGCGAAGACCCCCTTAAGGTATCTGTTCACACTTTAAGTTAGTAAAAATATGACACTGGTTATATTACCATGTTGATCATGTTGAGCATAATTGTTTATTATACAATAATTGTAATATCTATTAATTTTAATTTAAAAAAAATACAAATTTTATGAATATTGTTTTCTTTTATTCTGGTCAAAATAGACCGGGAGAGACCGGCATTTACCGATAGGAGTGATAAAAAGATATATCTATAAATAGGTTTTTGGAATATTTAGGTCATCAACTGATCATTCTAGGATACATGTACAACAATAACATACCATGACATGATAACCGACTGTGTACTACAAAATGATAAATAAAAAACCCCGAAGAGCGCGATTTATTGACGGAAAAGGTTATTTCATTTGTAAATGTTTGCATTGCGAAAATTCATTGTAACATATCGCGACATTTCATTCTTATTTAATAATCAAGCACCCTCATACCGATCGGAATTTTCGGCTTTTATTATGACCGACTAAAAGGCTCGAGAAGTTGCTGTCGCCCTTTCACAAAATCTGATCTCATTCCATAAGAGCGCCGCGCTTCGGCGCGGAGCCAAAAAAAGCCGATGTACTCTGATTGAAAACGGAAGCGTAGATTGGTGTCAAATACGAACTTTTTCACACCTGTTTTCAAACTGTTGATGGAAAACTTTTTCCATTCTATATTTCATTTGTTTATTACATAAATTAATTATACTATTAATAACAACTTTTATTGAATAAAAATACATGAAAACCAAATATTTTTATTACCAAAATTACATTACACATTGTAACATAAATCCGTGATTGTAGATAAGTTAAACTTCGTTATTTCACGGATTTATATTGTAATATAAATCCGTGGTTATTTATATAAACTGGAAAATTATACGAAAAACAGCTTTTATTGAATAAACCCACATGATAACAAACATATTTTATAACAAAATTTACATACAGTTAACATTTTTTAAAACTTTAACCTGTAAATAACTAAATCAGCTGTTATTGAATATAAAACACATAAAAAACATATACATGTATTTTATTACCAAAATTACAAAAACTTTATTTCTATCGCAAGAAAAAAAATACAAAATTAGCATTTTTATAATATCTTTTTTTATTATTATTAATATCTCAACATTTTTTATTTCCAAAATCACATAACACATTGTTAACAAAACAAAGTGACAAAAACTACATGAAGTAGTATCCAATTGTGAGGGAACTCTTATGCACAGTTGTTCACATTGTCAGATTCATGATTCTAGATTTTATTTCAAAAAGCATAAACATTTTACAATGTCCGTCGCCATAAACAGAATGACGGTTACAAATAGTATATGAGAAAAGTATTTAACTGAATACAAATAATTTCTACATTAACATTCTTATATTGTAAAGAACACATATGCAACGTATTTCAATATATGAGCAGCGTCACGACAAAACCAACATAATGGGTTTGCGACCAACATGGATCCAGACCAGCCTGCGAATCCGCGCAGTCTGATCAGGATCCATGCTGTTCGCTTACATACTCTATAACAAGTAGAGAAACTGATAGCGAACAACATGGATCCTGATCAGACTGCGCGGATGCGCAGGCTGGTCTGGATCCATGCTGGTCGCAAACCCATTATGTTGGTTTTGTCATGACACGGCTCATATGTTTGTAAATAATAGTATATGTTATTTTGGTTTTGGAGTGATATATGTGGATATATTACCTGTTAAGATTTTATATCACCCGAGCCGAGTCTATGTGCTGAGCATCTAAATCGTGACAAAGCTATTCTAAACTTTGGATTTTTTTACTAAAGAAAGGTACATGTATTTTTCAAAATCAAAACCATCTTTTATAATCTTATACGTCTCTAATTTTGATGAATTACTAATTTCCGATAACCATTGTTGATTATATTGATCAATAAAAGCACAATATAATTTCTTTTTCTCACAATTAATAACTTTATTTATTATAGAATTTAAAACAAAAATACAATCTATGGTGCTTTTGCCGTTACGAAACCCATACTGATACTCCGATAACAAATTGTTAGTTTCGGCCCACTTGCGCAAACGTGTATCTAACATTGAAGAAAATATTTTAGAAAAAACACTGGAAAGGGTAATACCTCTATAGTTGTTTACATCATCAGCATTACCTTTTTGGGGGATTGGAACTATCATACCTTTTGTCCATATCTCAGGATATACACTATTAAGAAACACGCACTTATATAAGAACCATAATAGAAAGGGGGAACCATAATAAACGGAAGCAATGTATAAAATACCGAATGACAATTTTAAAACGGAAAATGTAAAATAAAAATGAACGATTATTTTAAACTATCTTACGGTAAAAGAAAATCGAGCTCGCTTTGAGGCTTTGCCTTTTTCATATTAGGATATGATTTTAATGATTGGCCTAAGTGGTTATAGGAGAGGTAATCAGACCTCTCCACAGTGTTCACACTGATTGCTGGCGGCATCCATTTTTGCGTATCTGATTTTAGTAAATGATTATCATTTAAAGCGTAAAATCATTAGGAGCAGTCTACAAAAACTCTTACGCGCATACTCGACCGGCAATCGAGAGACCCGTGGTTCGAGTCCCGGCTGGAGCGTGCCGATTTTCGTGCTATTTTTCTATATTTTCTATATAAATAATTTCTATTTTGTTAAATAACTGTAATTTATAACCAATTGTGCCTTTTATGCAAAATATCCCCAAATAGTTTCGAATTAAACAAATCTTCCACAGCTGCAAAAATACAGGAAGCAAACTTGTTTACACAGCAATTGAATGATAAACTGTGCAACAAAAGAAAGTATAAAATCATCGTCTTAACCTTATTTAGCACAAAACACAAACACAGTTTTGCAATGGGCAAGGCTTACGATTGTTTATTATTTGAGCAGTGTGTACAAGTACATGTTATTGTATAACTTCGTTTTCGTACATACAAATATACATTATGATATGACAAACCGTATACATATAAAAAGATAAACAATTTCACTTGTATATTATCATTTTGTGAATATCCTTACAAACTATATGAACCAAGATATGATAAGTCAGGTTAAAAACCAGAGATTAAACAATCAGCCCATTATAAGGAATGTTAAAAGACTCTGGAAAACTGTTCCTATCATACCAGGGTTAGTTACAGTATACCTATATAGCTTGTTACAAATATTTTATCAACATAAAATGATTGTATGACTGTTACATATATTTTTATATAAAATCTGTTTAATGTCTTATGTTTCCGATTTATCACAAATATTTACTACAAAGCCATATGCAACAACTGGCTGAAATACAATATTCGAATTTGAATAAAATTGTCCTTCACAATCGAAACCGAGCGTAGAACTGATTTCCACGAGCATTTTACCGCCTAAAACCACATGACCAATCACTGATCACGTGATATACGCATCAGTGATCCGCGCACTAGTTTATGTGCGACATAACGTTGAGACATACGTTCTGCGGCTATACTACGTAACGCGCAGAACTTAAAAGTCTTAACCTTATTTAGCACAAAACACAAACACAGTTTTGCAATGGGCAAGGCTTACGATAGAACCTATACAAATGTTAGAGGAGGATATTCAAATTCAAATTATTCTCAACAATACAGCATACAATTACAATTTTAACTGTTTAGTAACAAAAAGTTTTTTCTCTAAAGAATCATCTATATAACCGTCTTTGGCCAAATCAGATTTCCAACGACCATGTCGCTTTAAACACCTATCTGAAATACCTTCTGCATTAGCAGCGGTGGTAGCACCGCTTGCTCTCAGTGAATGCGTTCCTAAATGCAAATCGGGTGCAACAAGCTTTAACTTAGAAACAATGCACTCTTTTGCACGAGTGTAGCTTAACTTTTTATTTTTATGAATCAAAAAACATTTTTGACGTGACCTACAGGCAGGCCTAAAAATGTAAGAATCAGAATTAAACTTCTCATTGATGCATTCTAAATACCTTTGTAACATAGTTACCGGACAGGCTGAAGTTTGACCTCTAGAAATAAGAACTTCTTTGCCACCCCTTTATATATCAGTTTTACTTTTCTTTATTGACAAAGACAAATATTCACTCTTAATACTAAAATCATTACGGCGTAAATTGCTGACCTCATCAAAACGAAAAAACCTGCATAACTTAACAAAATTATAGTTAAATCCCAGAGCACAATACCATCTGATGAATCTGAAAATATGTTGCACAGGTCCTTTAAGTGATCAGAACTTATAATGTTCTTCTTGGTCCTGGGTCTAGAGTTTTTACGCTTTGCATACTCTAACATAGATTTTACTATAACGGTCTCTGTCGGATCTGCTAAGTCATTTATATTATGATACCATTTAATGCCGTAAAATGCTTCTGTAATTACGCTGTCTGATTTACCAATATCGATTAAATTGGATAGATACATGGCTACGTGAATGGAATGTGCGGGATTGCACAAAACCCCTTCTGTGTACAGAAATCACAAAACGCTTTTACTTGATATGTATATTTGTCCACTGTGCTATCCGCCCTAGAATCTAATATATGTACAGCCATTCTGTCTATAACACGTTTTTCGTCGTTTATATTTACACCGGCATCATGAAACTTCCTTTTGAGTGTTTGTCTCAAGCCAGAATATGAAAGCATGATTCTAAATTAATAATTCTTAAAAACTAAGAACATATTAACAAAGTAAACTGTCGCTTATGACGAGTCACATCTCAATGCCATCATCCTGAAACTGAAAGGTTCCTTATTAAAAACTCCGTTGTTTCCTTTTCCCTTCGTTACCGCACCTATCACCGGTAAAAACATAATAATCTTTCACAAACGTTTTAAAACTACCATTATCGTCTTTTAATAATGGCCAAAATGCTGAAGATTTCCACTCAGGAATTACTAAAGTACCTTTACATTTTTTCTTTTTCTAACTTATCTATACACTGGATAACCATACTTGGCGGTGGAACTAACCAATTGTTGTCGTTAGACCAATTTTGTGTTAAACAATTAACTGCTTCCGTACCTGGTACCCACCATCTAGAATTAAACCTTTTACAATTGTTATTGTAATGTGTAGAAAACCTATCAATAGTAAATGGACCCCATTTTACATTTAAATATCTAAATACATCTTTATTTACAGACCAGTCATCACTATCAAAACATCTGCTAAGATAGTCAGCTTCTGCATTGCCACTTCTTGGTATCCATACAACTGTAAAAAATATGCCATTCGAATCGCAAACGTTGTGTATTTTTAAACAAATTTCATGTAAATTATCAATGAAGCTGCCCTTATTCAAAATAAATTTGACATTCATATTGTCTGTGTAAAATACTACATTATTTTTGTGCAAAATTTGTAAATTGCTTCTCAACACTCTATGAATAGCCTCAAGTTCACGCCAAGTTGAACTTTTTTGCTTTTCAATTTCGGTCCAAGAACCGTGTACATTCGAACCATTCAATCTACAAAAACCACCCGTATAGAATACGGTGCTCGCTTCCGGGAGCAACAGTGCACTAGACTCACTTCCGGGAGTACTTTTCTGTAAACAACCCTGATAATCTTGCTCACATCCGGGAGCTACCATTTCAACCACATCCACATTCGGTGGGAACCTTAAAATGCGTTCAAAACTATAGCCTGGATTTTCTTCCAGATATCTATTACAAAAAGGTGCGACACGTTCATGATTAGTAAGAATATATGAACCCTTTGCATTCTCATTTTCAAGAACTGACCGATTTTCTTTTGATATATAACCTCCGTATCCGACGGAGCTTGCATCGGTTGTCATACTCAAACTAGATGTAAAACATTTCTTTATGTGCTTACCCTTTGTATTCAAAATACGTGCATTATCTAGCCAAAAATGCAGCTCATTTAAAGCTTTCTCGCTTACCTTAACAGAAGCATTCCAACTTGCACGTGCTATAATACACTTGTATAGATACCTGGTTCTCCGACAGACTATCTTTCCTACAACGCTTTGGAGAGAAATTATTTGCCCTACAACGGCAGCTAAACACTTAACGTGTAACAAATCTAAATTATCTCTTGATAATTGAAAAATGACTGATTTTAATGACGATTCTAAACGAGCAATTCTTTCTTCTGCAATAAACATACAATTTGTGTTATAATCAATTGTATGACCCAACCAAGACACTAATCTTTATGGAGACCAACAACACTTGTTATCAGCAAGCAAAAACCCGAATTCGAGCAAAGAACTTCGCACAAAATTACTAGATATTTTTGCCTTTTCGTATTCAGTGTGACCACCTACTCCATCATCTAAAAACATGATAACTTTATGACCCAAAGATCTCCAATATTTAATGATAACCCGAAGTGTTTTTGTAAATATATGCCCAGCGGTGGATATTCCGAATGGCAATGAGTTATATACATAATATTTTTCAATCCCCTTTTTCAATATAACAAAAACCTAAATATTTAGTATGTTCCGGAAAAATATCTATGTGATGGTCAGCACTCTTTAAATCGAAAGAGTAAACAAATGTATTGAGGTCAAACATATTTTCTGCAGTGCTTATATCCTCAAATTTTATCTTAAATTTATGTAAGCAAGGATTAATATGCCTGCAATCTAACACTAACCTAGGTTTACCCACTTTATTGTAAGCTACTGTTAATGGGTTTATAACATAGGGCCTCTCTGTTACCTCAGAAATCACACTTTTTTCTAAAAGAGACTTTATCTCAGATTTAACGAAACATTCGTTTTCCCTTGCCGATTTGTTGTTTTTCAGATACACTTTTTGCGGCATATAACTAAACGGTAATTTGTAGCCATTTTTAACAACGTCTAAAATAAATACATTTTTAGACACATTTTCCCACTTACCAAAATTCTGCTTTAACCTGCCAACTGGGGAAATAGGATTATCTTTACCTTTTGACCCCGATACGTTTTCTACATTATTTACTTGAGCACCCGTACATGATTCATTTTTACTTACTTCTATCCTTCCCAAACATGCCATATCTACATGCTCATCTGTGCCTAAGACTAACTGTGAAGTCTCTAAAATATCAAAATTACAAGTACTTAACTTATTGTTCTGATAAGAACTGTTCTGCACACATTCGTTTTTCCAGTGACCGGCTTTGCCACACAAGAAACACAATCCTGGCCTTTGTCTTGTGCCCTGTTGAGTCTGTGATGACGATCCTGGAGTCTCCGGACGTCTATACGGCCAGCTGCTTTTTCTCGCCTTTTTTGTTTTGTCTGCCTTAGCCTTCCTGCTAGCACGTGCCTCAGCCTTGAAAATCCGCCTCTCATCATCGCTGTCACTAGCGATAGGGTTGGTTTCGTATTCGTTCACCGTTTTCCAGCCCAAATCTGAAGTGTCAGCAAGCAACACCAGTTTTTGCCGCCTTTTCAATAACTCCCATGTTGAAATATTTACACACATGTGTCAAAAAACTAACAATAAAATAATCCTGCCTACTGTACCGCTATGATAATGTGAGAGTGACGTTGCAATTTTTGTGTACACAAAAGTTTACAATCTTTGTCTGAATAGATATAACAGGGTATTTAGAAGTGAATATTATTCAAATTCAGAAATAGAAATTGAAAAGTCTCGATGGCAAAGTTGGTTAAGTCACTATGATGCCATACAAATTAAATTGTGTCATGAGTTCGAGCCACACAAGTTGTCAAACCTTTTTTCCTTTTTCTTTCCCTATTTTTATTTTTACATGAGATGGAAATTAATTGGAATATAAAGGCAGTTTTTTTATAATTTCGAATAATTTATATATACCGGAAATAATAATTTTTATTCTGTGTAATGTGTAATATATATTAGTAGTACTTTTGCAGTGCATAAGTTTTTGTGCCAACTTAACTATAGTTGAAACAATTTATGTACATGTATGCACTCCGTATCAGGTTGCACCAACTTGCTAGATATAGCAACATTTAAAAAACAAAAGTGAAATGAGAAGTTAATAGAAAATAACACAGCGCTAATAATCTTTACAAGAAAAAAAGAAATTCTTAATCGATTGATAATTATACAAAAAAAATTGGGACCGAACCTGGCTGTGTTGCATTGATATGTAACTAAATATTTACCACACAACTTTACCTACTGCGTTACGCCGACAGATGATAAATTTCTCGATATTTTAATTTATATGGCAAGCCTTGTAAGGCCACATGTGTCACAAATCACATTCGTCACAATTGTGAAGAATGAGATCACATTCGTCACAAATTTTGTGATGCATGTGATCCAATGTTTTAGACAATCACATTCGTCACGAGTTTAAAATCACAAATGTCACAAATTTGAGATAAATATTGTTTTCTTCAATGCTTTTCACTGAGTCACAAACGTCACAAATTTTTAGGACTGAAATCAATTATTGGAACTAAAACTACAGACATTTTTATCCCCTCCCCCGCTGATGAAATCGGGAGTGATGGGACTGTTTTAGCGTGTTCGTCCGCCTGTCAGTCCAGATTTAGTTTCCGCACTATCCGGCCATTGATTAGTTATTATACACTGTATATGGAATCATTTCGTTTCCACGCTATTTTTCAGCAACTTCTGGATGGATATCGATGCTGCAACTTTGTAGGAACCTTCATTCACAAACCAGTTGCACATATAACCAGCATATCTCCATTTCTTTTTAAAAACAGACTTATTGCCCCTTGTTGTTGTTGTTATTTATAAAACACTGTATATAGAACTATTGCTTTTCTGCGCTCTAGGAATTTCAACGAAATTTAGTTTAATATAAAGAGGAGATGCGCATCTCGAAAAATCTCGACGGGACACTAAAGGATTTGGTCCGACTTGAGGGTACGGTCGCTTATATGGGCTTTCCGGCGGCGACTTTAGATAAACACATAAACAAACAAACAAGATGTGCATATCATCATCATCATCATCATCATCATCAGTATTTCCCGTTTGGCCGTTTAATACAGAGTTATGATCCATAATTTATTATCATTTATTGTTCATAGAAAAGCATTAATTCAACCCTATTCTTCAACAAATCTGCTGAATAATTTAAACAAAACTATGTGGGTACATCTAATACCAAGCGGAGATGTGTATATTGACGGCACTTACCCGAAGTTAAGACCCCTGGTTGCTTAATATTCAGTCAGATAACTTAAGTATTTCATGTCTTCAAATGTTAAATATATCTAATTTTAATTGTGTGGGAACCTTCAATACAAAAAGGGCATGTGCATTATCGCCGTGACCTTGAGTGATATGGGCCCTGAGTCTTTATTCGAAATGTATCCTGCAATTGTTTAATTTTCAATCAGTATATGATGCTGTCGGCGGTAAACATTAATTCAGCGAATTTGCTTGCAAGATATTTGAATGACCTCGTGTAATTATAGCTTCGCAAGACCAATCATATTCTACAAGAAATGTTAAGTTTTCTTTAAGTTTATTTATTCAACTTCCTTCATGATTCTCATTTAACCCTTTCCTTTATAGATATTACTGGTAAAATAACTATATGAACCGCGCCATATTGAACCCTAGATGAGCCGTCAGTACTAAAGAACTCTGATATAATATAGGAATAACGCATGTTTCTTTTTTCGTGTTAAAATATCTGTAGAAACCCAAGGGATTAGTTGGTACCCGACCCAACGTATCCCGAGGGTTTCAGCAGTTGTTATGACACGGAACAATCATTCGTTAACGCTATTCTAGCATAAAGCATGCATAAATCTAACACAATCCATACACAATCAAGCAACATCACTGATTTTCCTCGGATTGCACGGGAACGTCAGCGTTGTATGTGACCGTGACGTCATTTCCGTTTTAGTTAAGCAGCGTCCGGGCCACAATGTATTGACGCTGTGCCACGGAAAACGTATATCAAAAAGGTGTTTTAACAGCGCATGAGCGCTAGAATCTCCTTGTTAAAAGACCTTTTTGGTCCTGTTAAAACACCCCGAAATCATGGTTATAACGGCAGTTTTATGCTAGAATATAAAGTAATGAATAACAACATGGATTCCAAGAAGACTAAAAGCAAACTCACATTGCACAATACTAGCCGCAATTATAATACTGCTAATAAAGTTCACGAATTTTCATTGGTTTAGAGGCGGGATATATTTATAGGTTATTACAGAGGTCTGATGTGCCTTTATTCGATTTTGGCCCACTAAAAGAGCCCGAGGGCTAATACCGATCTTGTAGACCCATATCGCATTAAGGCACACCAGACCTGTTCTATAACCTTTTTATTGCATGTGCTCATTTATGTTTTGGTTTTCATTATAGAATTAAAAAAATCGTTTGAAAACATTGTTCAGCGACAATGTATAATTTATTTTAAAAAGCGAGGGACTTTTGACGTCGTCTAATGACGTTGACGTCATTTCCTCACAAACATTTGTTTTTAATATATTTTGGCGTTATTTAACTGTTTGGAGATTGTTTTTCAAGTGTTTCTTCAATTTTGCTTTTTTATCAAGATATATTTCAGTTAAACGTATTTTTTCTTATAAAATTGTCAATCTTTCCGCGTTTTTTTAGCAACCCGAAGTGGGAAATCGATATCGGCCCAACCGGAAGTCGGACCGATATCGATATTTGGCGCATCACGTCACCTGACCACAGTCATATTACATGGACAAAACTCATATACGTTTAAATTCACATTTTTTTTCTATTTATAGTGTTTGCCGTTGCGTATTTATAGGTTATTACACAGGTCTAGTGTGTCTGAATGCAATATTGGCCAAGAAGAGGTATTGGCCCGAGGGCTTTAGCGGTCTCGTAGGCCAATATAGAGGATATTACATGAGTGTCTTTTCATATTGAATTTATTAAACGAGTTGGATAAAATAATAAATTGCGAGGCTCTGCCGAGCATTTTATTATTTTATTCATATCACAGGTTAAATTTTGGAGCCGATAAACCGAAAAATTGTTGTTATTTTGCCTTATAAACGCGGTAAAATCAAGCGACGTCCGCTAACGTTAAATGACGTCGACGTCAAAACGATATTATACTAGTTTATTGCATTTGTTACTATAAATAGTAACAAAAATGCTAAGGAAGTGTGCTGATATTGCCCAAAGAGTGCCGATATAATGTTTGATTATGCGTCCTTTTCAATATTTTGAATTGCTACACGATAATATTACATTACATTACAACTTACATGCTATCCTACTTGATATGTTTAATAACGTTCTGTACTATACAGTCGCGCAACAACATTCTGTATTACACAACACTTTTCAGCATTTAACTACAAAATAATTATTTATCACGTTTGAAGTCGCGGGAGTGGAATAAAGCCATTACATATTTTCCATATTACACTAGTGTAATATCGTTTTGACGTGCTCTTCATGTATACTGAAGGAAATAAAATATAGAGGATATTGAATGAGTGTAAGTTCAATACTGTATTTATTGCACGAGTTGAATGCAATTATATTATGCGAGCCTCTGGCGAGCACAATATTATTTTATTCAACGAGTGCAATAAATTCAGTAATGAACTTACACGAATTTAATATTCTATTTATCACATACCCCCAAAAAAGACCGTTTAAAGTGTAATAAGAGTCATTTTTTATTGACGCGCCTATAGTATAACGCTTACATTTAGCGCGTCTTTACACTTTGATTATATAACGCTAATGACGTCACGTCAAAATATATGCACGGCCGTGCAATACCATATTTACGGAGTCGCAAAATCGGCACGGGTGTGTGATAAATCTATCTACGTTAGCGGACGTTGCTTAATTTTACCGCGCTTATAAGGGAAAATAACGACAAGTTTTCGCTTTTTCGGCGGCAAAAGTTTACCTGTGATAAAAAGAATATTACATTCGTGTCTTTTAACATTGAATTTATTAAACTCGTTGAATAAAATAATAAAATGCTCGGCAGAGCCTCGCAATTTATTATTTTATCAAACTCGTTTAATAAATTCAATATGAAAAGACACTCATGTAATATCCTATATTTATTTGATGCTAACTAATGAAATACTGTTCTATCAATGAAATATATTCATATTATATCAGTCACAGTGTGGTGATATAGATTTGGGTGATATAAGCCACGCCCACTCTGCGTACGTATTTATAAGTCTGGATTCCCTAAACATGCATTAAAAATAACTGTTTAATTTCATTCTAAATGACATATTTCTCGATTCAAATGTCCGTAATTTTGTAAGATTGTTGACAATGAGACCGCAAAAAGAAATATAAATAAATAAGGATTATTTTGCTTGCAGCGTTAACGTTTGCCGTCATATTGTTTACGCGCGCGTAGTCTCCGCGCTTCAGTAGTAAACGGTCTAAAAGCACTTTTCAAAAGGCACATAAAATAAAAAGAAAATGTGTTTGCTTTTCGTGAATATGAACTATATCTCACATCGAAGTGAGAAAATGTTCATATTTTCACTCGCGCTACGCGCTCGTGATACATATTTCATTTTTTTCTCACTTCTCAGTGAAATATATTTCATATTCACTCAAAACAAACAAATATCCTCTATAAAATTCACTAAACACCGTCGTTTGAAACTATCTAATCATAAAAGGCGAAAAAAGCTAAGACGCGTCGAAACGATAAAGCGGCCCCGCCACAAAGACACGATCTGTTTAAACGAATTAACTATATTATTATTACTAGTGGAATAGATATGGGAAAGTTCCATAGAGCGTCTGCAAGCAATTGGCACAGACTTGCAAAATCGTCTCAGGAAAGAAGGTTCCTAGATGTCAAAATGTCATACTCTTTAATTGAACCAAGATTCCTGAAAGTCTGCGGAAGTCAAAAGTCTGTCAGACCAAAAAAGGTTCATTGATGTCAAAAGGTCCTAATCTCTAATTAGATATCCTGAAAGTCAACGGGGGTCTCAGCTACTTCCCAAACAATCATATATGGTCTCATTGGTGTAAATATGGTCATAATTTGTACTGAAACTAAGATTAAGTCTGTGAGATTCCTTTAGACTGTCGCTGTATGGTGGGAAGAAATTTGAGGGTTCACAGAGGTAAAAGATCACTTCCAGTTGAAGTCTGATACTATGCCGTGCATTGTCACCAAAATTTTTTGAAGGTTTCGAGAACGTAAGACGACTTGATAGCAATACCATTACGACAATGCGACAGTTCTATGAAGACAATACAATGCCGACGATACGATATTGCAACAAGTTAGTACGATGGCGATAATGCAATGGTGGTGAAAAGATATTGGTATCGTGATGTCGACATCACAATATCGATTTATTGCATTGTCGCCCTTGTACTATCGCACTGATATAACCACGATTGTCCTTATGATATTCCGTGTATCACATATTGAAAAATAAACTTGTGACATTTGTGATTCGCCTGTTTAAAAATTCTCAATTTTGCTTGTGACGTTTGTGATTGGCATTTTTACCCGATTTTGGTCAATCACATTCGTCACAAAAGTCATTTGTGACGAATGTGATCACATTCGTCACAAATTCATAAAAACTTGTGACGAATGTGATTTGTGACACATGTGGCCTAACAAAGCCTGCTTGACTTAAGATATTAAACACAATATGATAACTGTTTTACACCTTTAAAGTGGACTTGACCACCGCGTCACTAAATAATTATCCTAAACGCACAGTACCAAAATAAAGCACGGGCGAAACATGAACGATTAAAATTAAACGGTAGACTCCCGACAAATTAGGCGTTATCTTTATAGACTAAATGACTATCTTTGAAATATACCTGTTTTGACCTCTAACGGGAAACACTGAATGCACGTGACATTTTTCGTTTGTTATTAAAATATTTTCAATTTACCTTGAATAATAGAATCTTTAGCAGACGATAAATCCTGTGTTTCTACGGCTGCTTGAGCGACTGCTAATTTGTCAATAACCTTTGCATTTAGTTTAAATTGTTCTTCATTACTTTTACGTTTAAATTTTGGCACGTTCAAAATTGAAATAGCAGAAGAAGGTTTGTCACTTATCTTCGAAAGCATGTTACTTATGCTTCCCAGAAGCTCCTCGTTGTTTGCTTTTACAACCTCTTTAACTTTCTCCTCAATAAACCCCGACATCTCCGCTCTATTCATGGCTGCTCAAAATTGTCCTTCACAATCGAAACCGAGCGTAGAACTGATTTCCACGAGCATTTTACCGCCTAAAACCACATGACCAATCACTGATCACGTGATATACGCATCAGTGATCCGCGCACTAGTTTATGTGCGACATAACGTTGAGACATACGTTCTGCGGCTATACTACGTAACGCGCAGAACTTAAAATTCACTGGGTGTAGACAGAATTGGGTTTTCCCAATCAAAAGATAGAATCAGGCTTAAATGTATTCTGCGCTTGCGTCAATCATATTCACTGGGTGCAGTATCATTCTACTGACATAATTGGGTTTTCCCAATCAAAAGATAGAATCAGGCTTAAATGTATACTGCGCGTGCGTCAATCATATTCACTGGGTGTAGTATCATTCCACTGACAGAATTGGGTTTCCCCAATCTAAAGATAGAATCAGGCTTAAATGTAAACTGCGCGTGCGTCAATCATATTCACTGGGTGTAGTATCATTCTACTGACAGAATTGGGTTTTCCCTACCTTAATTAGAATCAGATTCTTATTCAATGAGCACACTTTGTAAACTTTGAAAAATATTTGCATTTTGTTCTTTATGACATATTTATTGATTCAAATCTATATACTGCACAATAATAGACTGGGAAAATCCAATTCAGCCAGTGAATATGATACTACACCCAGTGAATATGATTTTATAAAAAGTTCTGAGACCAATGAGACTGCAGCTATATTAAGATGTAATAATCACCGGCAGATGACATATTGACGGTTTGATTGGGTTTTACGTCACACCGACACAGTATAGGTCATTTGGCGACGTTGCAGCTTTACTGGTGGAGGAAGACCTCATGCAGGTGCCATTCCGTGAATTATTTCAGGCACGAACCTGCACCTGAGTAGAACCACCGACGTTCCGTAAGCTAGCTGGATAGCTTCCTCACATGAAAGAATCCAAAGTCCCTGATGGGATTCGAACCCACAGCGGTGAGGGGCAAGTGGTTCGAACATATTGACGGAGGCGGTATTTTATAGTCAATAATTATTGTATAATAATGCCCTTTTTTGCCCTATCTGTTTGATAGGGAATACTAGTAGTGTAAAGCGTGTTAAAATTAGTCACGATAATGCACATTAGAGAAACTTAAAAGGGTGACACTCCTTCTAAACCTTATCTATCTGTCCATATTTTATGACGTTTAATTTTTTTTTATAAAATATTCAAGTGTATCATAAGTGATGTGTACGGCTTATAATGTATGAAATTAGACAAAATCTACCTGAAACCAAATCATAGTCTTTTCAGAAGTTCAGCTCACTTGCGCATTTAAAACAGGTTTTGTCAAATGCAAACTTTGTAAATTGTAAACCGTACTATGCCGAGTGCCTCTTGCATTCAATAGAAATACAGTGTCAAATTTTTATTTATCCTTTTATTGAGATATAATAGTGTACTGCATCAAAATAACCGGCTTTATTGACTTTAAAGAGGAAACAAATCAGTATTTCCACATTCTAAAAATCGAATACCTTCAAGCTTTGTAGAAAACAATAAAACCTTCTAGATAACTCGTTCCGGACATTAAAACTATTGTTTACTTTCGTTACCGGTACATTAAACATATTATGGAAGTTACTTGAGTAAATTTGTTCAGCACTTGTGGTGCATTTTCTTACATATAAAAATTTTAAATAAATCCCAACACTGTGCGGATTACAGCCTAAATACTTATAATATTCAGTTTGTGAGTTTAATAAGACTGACTACTAGTAGTATAGTCAACGAAGGACATTTGAAATTAACATATGATCTATGCTAAGTAACAACAACCTTGATTCTAAGGACAAAAATTACGAAATATTAAAGGCATTAATTTTATATTAATTTATATTGCGCTGGATTTGAGACATTTATTTCGCTTTTTTCAGTATCCATATTCTTTCAAATCTTTATATTATTTGGAAACTATGTGAATAATACAATATTTATTCATTGAATATAATCATAATAATAGATAAATAATCTACTCATATTCTATACATACAAAAGTCGATGATAACTGATTTGACAATGCCTTCTGTTCAATCCACACTACTTATGTTTGCATTGTTTTTTAATTCGCATGGAATTTGTTCATCAACCAGTATAAAATTGTATCAGGAAAACTCTCGCGTAACGGATGTAACAATTATAAAGACGGTACGCACGTTACTGGAATGTACAGTGCTATATAGGAATGACGTTGGCAGTTTGTCTTTTAATTATAAGCCGGGTAGCAAGCTTTGTGAACTTTGTAATAAATACCCAGAATATTCTACTATTCTGCCGGAAATAGGTTCGCTTGTTTACTCGGAAATAGGTAAGATTTGAAACAATTTTATGATATTCAAGATATTCCAAAATATTCTTTATAATAATGACATACAATTAAATTACAATAGTTCTATGAGTTACTTTTATTTAACGTTGTTGTAACTTCTATTATTATCCTTGAGGAACTAGGGACTGTCATCTTTTGAGAGAAAAAAATACGACGTACAGTGCACTCCGGATACAACGAGATCGTCGGGACTTCGGATGATTCCTCGTTATAACCGGGTCTCGTTATAACCGGGACAGAAGAAATTGAGAAATCCGACACCGTATATTCAAATCGTGTAAAGTAGATCGGTTATGAAATTCTATCAACTTGAAAAATGTCTGTTGAATTTTTTTGTATCTATATTATGAGTTTATGATATAATTTGTTTATTAAACGAAGCAAAAATAACATATGCAGATTTTCATCACTACATATATATTATTCAGATAAAAAAAGGTCTTGCAAATGTAAAAAAAAAGAAAAATGTTGAGACAAAAAATATTATAACATCCGCTAAACAGTTCCATTTTAAAGTCTTTAAAATGTAGCATCATATGTAAAACAGAGGGTTAATGCAATGTTTAACTAGACATACCATTATTATAAATGCATTGAAAATGTTTTTGATCCCCCAGAGTTATCAACTACGATATAAGGCAAATAATGTTCATAAATAAACACAAAGTGTTTTGAAAAGTTTTTATTTCACTTTATATTCATTATGAAAATAATTTTTGACTCTTACTTTCTTACTCAAGTGGACGGTTCGTGGTCAGCTTGGTCGCATTGGGGCTCGTGTTCGGTCACTTGCGGGGATGGCATAAGAACAAGGACTAGATCCTGCACGAGTCCACCAGCAAGTAACGGGGGGAAGCCATGTCCTGGTCAAGATTATGAGCATATTGTATGTATTACACAGGCGTGTCTAGGTAAGGCAAATAATTCAATTTTTAACATTACGAACTTTTTGGTCAAGGTTTTGAACACTTTGTTTATTGTTCATTTTATTCAGTCTTGGTAATATAATAAATAAATTAAAAAATCGAATCCCCCCACGGAAAAAGAAACCACATCAATGAATACCAATGAAAATAAGCTATTTAACATCGCTAAATTAATTTTAATAAATGACCCATTTTATATTTAGAAATAATATATGTAAGTATTTTAATAATGGTCATATAAAGATTTGACCATTGTCTGTTAAATGTGTACTAATAAATTACCATACCTTTGTATTACTTGTAAAACAACCTCTCCACGAGGCGCCTTTAAAGCAAGATTCCAAGAATTATAGATGGACAATAGAATAAGAGAAAATTATTACACTATATTATAATCTAATTAACATTTTTTTTCCAGATGCCTCTGACTATTTCATCAGCACTACTAAGGTCACGTGGTTTGATGCAAAGGTAATTACTTATTTATATATTCTTTCGTAAACTTAACAATCATTCATGTTTTTAGTCTTCTTTAATAACCAGCAATACAAAATGTAACCGAGAGGAAATTATCACCTTGTTGTTCAACAATAAAATTCTGGAAAATTTCAGATACGCGTTTGGATAAAAGGTCTATAACTTTACAACACAGGGATAAATGCACACGGGAATTTCCGAATATCTAACGACATGTATTTCTTCTTCTTTAATTAAAAAAATCGGGTCGACTTCTTGGCAGGATAAGGATAAAATTCATAGACGCCATTCACATGATTTAAACACATACATATTATAATTTATTAGCTGTTTCTAAACAAGAATTATCTTCAAAACTTCATTAAATGTCGTTTTATTGTTAAAATAACATTTCTACAACATTAAAATTTTTGGCCGCCAGGCCGCTGGGCCGCCAACTTCACGCCGCCAGGCCGCTGGGTCGCCAACTTCACACTCCTGTATCAGATAACATAATGGTACACCAGTTAGAAAATGAAAATACCTATGCTGGAAAGCATTCTGAAATCATAATAATTGAGCCGTGTCATGACAAAACCAACATAATGAATTTGCGACCAGCATGGCTCCAGACCAGCCTGTGCATCCGCACAGTCTGATCAGGATCCATGCTGTTCGCTATCAGTTCCTCTACTTGTAATAGAGTTGGTAAGCGAACAGCATGGATCCTGATCAGACTGCGCGGGTGCGCAGGCTGGTCTGAATCCATGCTGGTCGCAAACCCATTATGTTGGTTTTGTCGTGACACGGCTCATATGTGTTTGTTTGTTTTTACTCACCAGTCAGCATGTGATGGGATGTCGGGACATCTGTTGATAGTTGACAATCAGGCTGAACATGACTTTATCCAAACAATTGCAGGAAGTATGTTATTAATAGAAAATGAAACAATACAAATGTCTGTCTTTGTGCGTTAGTTTATATCAAGGATGGTCATATTAGGTATTTTAGCATTATACGCATTAAAGATTTTGCATATATATTTCTTAACCCGAGATGAATGTTTTCATTTTCAAATTCTTGAATACCATCCTTTAAACCCACCTCTTTTTGAGTATTGATAGTGAAGCAAAATTATAAGAAATATTCTGGTATCAATATGAATATTATTTAAATTTGGTTTAGCTTTAGAACACTGGATAGGCATGCGGTGTTACAATGTAAAGAATTGTATATGGGTAGATGGTAGAAGTATAGACGGAGGTTACACTGTGAGTACTGTATATTAATATTTTAATATAAAGAAATATATGTGAATATTTTACATATACGTGGCTTCTTTATAGCTAAATTTCCAAATAGGTGACATGCTTAATTTTTTCTCTTGAAATTGAATGTAACTACGTTGTGATAAGTTCTGTGTAAGCTGGGACTTATACATTGTTTTAAGTCCAAGTTTTAAGCTAATATACCTAAATTGCCATAACTATTTTTTTTTGCCAAGGACGTATCTAAGACCGAAGTTTGATGACTAATCATTGGATTACCGTGATGCTTATATAGTTTCTCTTATTAGGGAGACTAAAAAAGGATTGGAGCATCACACACAATACCATATTTCGGCATATACCGGACAAGGGGCTTGAATGATTAAATGCTAAAATCTCGCAATTTTTCACGCAAAGGAATGAACTTAAAAACGTCTTATTCATTTCTTCGCACCGATTTATATACAATAATGAATGAAAAATGTAAGAATTTGCGGAAACACACACACACACACGCATGCACGCACGCACGCACGCACATCTTTTAAGGTTTACATCTTACCTACAGTATGTTGTCAATTTTCAAGTTCCTTATTGTGCCCATTAGGGTGGTCGCATACAGCCAAAACGTATGCAATCAATAATTACTAAATGTTTGTGTTTGTGTGGCTTGTTTGTTGTTAATTTTACAGTATAGTATGAAATATTCAATCTAGAATTATCATTAGTTAATAATTCATTAGTTTGATGTTTTAACCGGTCAGATATTTATAACTTTTAATTTACATTACAGAGATAAACTGTAATATAAGACTTTGATATTTTCAGAACTGGACTCCTGGTGAGCCACTTTACAGAGATTGTGTCTGGCTTGGCTACTACAACAAATGGGACGATCAGTACTGTTCTTATCTATATAAATATATATGTGAACTCTAACATCAAATGTTTTACTAAAATTACTTTACAATAACCCATCACAGAGACAGACATTATATCCCTCTACGGATGTTTTGTTTTTGTTTTTTTTACCTTCATTCTATCTATTAATATATGGGATTAACATTCTTTAACATTATCTGCTTTTCATATATATATATGATCTTTTTTTTTATTATCCCCCGCCGAAAAGGCGGCGGGGGATATAGAAATAGTCTCCGTCCGTCCATCCTTCCGACCTTCCGTCCTTCCGTCCGACATTTTTGTCCAGAGCATATCTCAAAATGTATTTGAGGTATCAACTTGAAACTTCATAGGTGGAGGAGGAGTGCAGTGCACAAGAATGATAACTCTAACCTGCATAATTTTTGAGTTATTGCCCTTTGTTATTTTTCAAAATTAATTTTTGTCCAGAGCATAACTCAAAAAGCCTTTGAGATATCAACATGAAACTTCATAGGTGGATAGATCTCACTCAGGAGGTGTGTAGTGCACAAGAATGATAACTCTACCTTTCATAATTTTTGAGTTATTGCTCTTTGTTATTTTTTATACTTAATTTTTCACCTGAGTTTAGCATAACTCAAAAAGTGTTTGAGATGTCAACATGAAATGTCATAGGTGGATAGATTTTATTAAGGAGGAATGCTGTGCGCAAGAATGATAACTCTTTGCTATATAATTTTTGAGTTATTGCCCTTTGTTATTTTTCATACTATTTTGCCCGGAACTTATCACAAAAAGTATTTGAGGTATCAACTTGAAACTTCATAGGTGGATGAAACTCATTAAGGAGGAGTGCAGTGCACAAGAATGATAACTCTATTCTGCATAATTTTTGAGTTATTGCCCTTTGTTATTTTTCAAAATTAATTTTTGTCCAGAGCATAACTCAAAAGGCCTTTGAGATATAAACATGAAACTTCATAGGTGGATAGATCTCACTCAGGAGTTGTGCAGTGCACAAGAATGATAACTCTACCTTTCATAATTTTTGAGTTATTGCCCTTTGTTATTTTTCATACTTAATTTTTCACCTGAGTGGAGCATAACTCAAAAGTGTTTGAGATGTCAACATGAAATGTCATAGGTGAATAGATCTTATTGAGGAGGAATGCTGTGCGCAAGAATGATAACTCTTCCCTATATAATTTTTGAGTTATTGCCCTTTGTTCTTTTTCATACTATTTTGTCCGGAGCTTATCTCAAAAAGTATTTGAGGTATCAAGTTGAAACTTCAAAGGTGGATAGATTTTACTGAGGAGGGTAGCAGCACACAAGAATGATAACCTGCCCTGCATTATTTTTCAGTCATTGCCCTTTGTTATTTTCAGCCATCAGTATTCACATAGGTTTCAAATCTGTAATCACTTCAGCCATCAGTTTTCATTACCTCTTAAAATTGAATTATTCTGCTCTATTACATATACATTCTTCCAATGAGCACATACTTTCGGCGGGGGATGGCCATGTTGACATTTTTCTTTATTTCCTGAAAAGGAATAAAACACGATTGTTCAATTTGCTGTAAAAAGTGAAATGTCACTGTACATACTATTAAAAAAAGTAAAACAGTTTCTACCAATGAAAATTAATCACTTTCTTTTATTTAGAATGTTCTACACTGCATAGAATTTAGATACATGTATGTTATGAGTAGTAAAGTGACTTGAATAATATGAAAAAAATGTGTGTCAGCGTACTTATAGATCTTTTATGAAACATTTATAAATGGAGTTCTTAAATTACTACATTGTTTCAGAATATGTGATATTAAACAGTGTCTCGAAGTACCTTGTGTGGCAATTTAATTTATTAATGCAAATTATAAAATGGATCTATTTATATCTTTACATAATAAAATATTAATTACCTCTTCAAAGACTGGTTCAGTAAAATGAAAATATTCCTATTAAACTCTGCCCCGTTCTGGTTTTTTTGTTTGTTTTTTTTTTTCTTCTTTTTTTTTTGCACATTGAATAAATTGAAACATTGTTTTAGGGCATCCTAGGTCGAGTGGTAAATGTCGCACCGCTAAAGGTTCGACGGGGACTTTGGGTTCTTTCGTGTGAGGAAGCTATGAAGTTAGCTTACGGAATGTCGGTTGTTCTACTCAGGTGCCCGTTTGTGCCTGAAATAATGCACGGAAAGGCACACGAGTTTTTCCTCCACCAGTAAAGCTGGAACGTCACCCTATGACCTAGATTGTGTGGTAATGACGTAAAACCCAATGAAAGAAACAGACAAAAAAGAAACACTCTTCCATTGAATATATAGGAGATATAAGAGTAAACAGTAATTTTACTCGTCTATTGTATTCGAAATATTTTATTCCACTCGATATTTTCGTCCACATTTTAGGTTCAGTTCAATAGATATCTAACTATCATTTTTTACAAAATTTCTATTTACACATTAAAAAGTAATTTTATTTGAGGCATGGGTAAATAGTTATTCACAGAGTACGTATTTACTTTAAACCAATCAAACAATGTTTGTGATGCTGTAACTATGCAACTATTCAATACAGCGTCTCTTGATTACAAGCTCATTTGTTCTTACATTGCAGACATAAGCTTTCATATGAATTTCCGTTGTCAGTGAAATATACCGAATAATAGAATTCATATATATGCCTAAGATTTATAATTTTAATTTTCTGTGAAAAAAAAAATGCAATAAGGGCTAGTTTTCCGTCATTTTTAATCACACGATCAACTATGATTCCTGCGAAACACATAGCATTTTTCTGCATGTGTTTAATACGTTTGTATTTCTTTTGCTCATCAACCAGTATAAAATTGTATCAGGAAAACTCTCGCGTAACGGATGTTACATTTATAAAGACGGTACGCACGTTACTGGAGTGTACAGTGTTATATAGAAATGACGTTGGCAGTTTGTCTTTTAATTATAAGCCGGGGATGAAGCTTTGTGAACTTGGCAATAAATACCCAGAATATTCTACTATTCTGCCGGAAATAGGTTCGCTGGTTTACTCGGAAATAGGTAATATTTGAAACAATTCTGTATATATTTACTACTGTTATTTTCTTATTTATAATTATTGCTAGGCTATTTTCAGTTAAGTAAAACAAACACCATACCTTCTTGTGACAATAGTTCATATTGTACATGTACATTAACATTACGGCATTTTTGTTAGTAAAAAAGTGATACAATACGATCCCTTCCAATCATTTTACTTCACAAACAAAAATAAATTCATAAAAACCGAACAGCATTGTTGTGTTTTATCAAGCGAAGCGTATTGCTATTTTACAACAGGGTTAAATACAAAGTCTTTGGGGAGAAACTGATGGAAGAATTCTCATTTTGACAGGTTTTTACACAATCCAGATATTAAATACACACCAAGGCATATAGAGCCTTTTTGCTATGCTTTGCAAGATTTGAGTGAAAAACTTTGACATTAGGATAATTATTTTAGAAAAACGAATGGAGCCAATGACCTGACATTTTGCACATAAGTTATTGTTATAGATATACTTGTATTTATTTCAAAAACATAATTCCAGTCCCGTCATGTCAAAAAGTACCTGAGTGGAGTTCCTTTAAATGTACGTAAGTATGAAATATTAAAATATTGAATCAAATGTTATAAAACATAACTTTGGTCATATTTGACAAAGTGTCTGGAACATTAAACGTGTACGCATCAAATACAAGAACTTGATATTAAAAAAACTTTTAATTGTTTCCATTTATTATCCATTATGCCATGCAATTTTACTTTCTAACTTAAGTGAACGGTTCATGGTCAGCTTGGTCATATTGGAGTTCATGTTCGGTCACTTGTTGTGGTGGAACAAGAACAAGGAGTAGGTCATGCACGAGCCCGCCAGCAAGTAATGGAGGAAAACCATGTCCTGGTCATGATTATGAATATATATTGTGTAATACACAGAAATGTTTAGGTGAGAGCTTTATAGTTTATTATGATTTTATGAAACTGTTGAATGATTACAAAATTATGTAAACAATCCAATATTCTAAGTCTGCCTTTTGTAAGTCATTTTTATTACATATATAGACTCTTTAATCGCTTAATCACAAGGAACACGTAAGACTTTTTTTTAAACGAAATACATCTTAATGGCTATTTTATTACTTAAACATTGACCTTAATTAACGGATAATTAAAATAGGAACAAAAAACACGAAAAGATTATAGTCAAAGGGAATGCTAGGATGTGTTGAAACTTACCCCTGAAAGTGAAGTGTAAACAAAGTTATTGCTTATATTTACTTCATTTATATGCATCCTTCGATATGGCTAATACATTGTATTCGTCTGCGTAAATGTTTGCCCGAAAAAGTCATGTTTAAATCTGATCGTTGCAGTTCTTGTATATATCTATTTTAGAAACCACTCAATTAGTAAATACAAAAATAACTATGTTCGTGGAGTTGGCAGCCTAGCAGCCCGACAGCCTGAAGTTGGCAGCCTAGCAGCCTAGCAACCTGGCAGCCTAGCAGCCTAGCAGCCTAAAGAAAACTAAGAATAGTACAAACATGAAATCGTCGGATATGAATCGGAAGCACCTACTTAGACCATTGCACGTCTTATTTCAGTATCGCCATCTTTTTTTTTAAATATTGAACTTTGTTTTGTTTTTTATTTAGACGCTTCGAAATTTGTAATTTTAAAAAGTTGTAAGCATGTATGCGTGCGTGTGCATGTTCGTGCGTGTGCGCGTTTGCGTGTGTGTGTGTGTGTGTGCGTGCGTGCGTGTGTGAGTGAGTGTGTCAGTGAGTGAGTGAGTGCGTGCGTGTGTGTGTGTGTGTGTGTGTGCGCGCGCACGTGTGAGCGTGCGTGTGTGTCGAACAGCCAGATCGGCTGGAACATATCTGACTGCCTAAACTACCCAGCCTTGTCTGAATCCCGTTCCGGCTGTTATGATGACCGCATGCGTAGGATCCTGTGGTATAAGCGTGTCTGTCTTGACATCTGGAATTTTGGAGACGGTATGTCCAAGTGATCATTTTGCTCTATGTTCAAGTTGATTGTTCTATTTATTTCAAATTAAAAAAAATGTTAAAGTTTATCGTAATTTTTAATTACACGTTCATTACTTTGAGAAAATTTATTCTGGAAACAATAATTTCACATCTGACTATGTCATATTCATGTCGATATTGAAGAGATAGTACTAGAAAGGAAGATCGAAAAGGATATACTTTGTATATTATGAACTGCACACATTAATAACAACAATAAGTTTTGTCGAAATTATTCTTGTATTCCTCTAATTCCTCTATTCGTTTGTAACAAAACCATTCAAATAAACTCTCTAGGTAAGTCTTGGACGTCAACATGCACATATTCGAAAAATTCATATACGTAATCTTGTACAATCTTCCGTAGGTTCAGATGATGTCCCATATGATTATAAAAGCAAGGGATTTACAAGGCATAACTGAAAATGATTTTATGATCTCTTTCTGCAGTTCAACTACTGAGCTGAATAGCACATAGGTGGCACATTTGAAGGCTCTATGATCATTTCCGTATAAACACATCTGCGGATGCATCTAACTTTGAACTTTTAACATTTTCGTGCCTGTTTAAGTCGGTGATAGGGGTGTCAATGGTAGAGTGTATTTTCATATATAAATATAATAAACCACATTATTATTATTATTATTATCATTATTATTATTATTATATTTTAATATTATTATTATTATTATTAAATATTTCTTACGTTGAAAATATGTTATAGTACAGTCCCTGGGGACCTTTTGTGTGCAAAAAACGGTCCATGGATAAATGGTATACCAATGTAAAGCTAAATGTTTGAAGTTTACAAAAATTTTGGGTAGACATGTCAAATCATGGTACGTTTTGAGAAATCCAAGATGGCCGCCAAGATGGCCGCCAAATTATTGAAAAATGGCTAATACGCATTTTATCTGATAAAATTAGTTTTTTTTGTATTTATTTTAGTATAAATGATGTAAGAACTTCACATCCTATTGGAACAATATGAAAATGGAGGCATTTCCATTATTTTTTCATATTTCCTGAATTTCATAGATAAATTTGCTAAAAAATGCATGAAAAAATTATCAAAAATTGATATGGGGCTGACATTTTTTCCTACCAGCTAAGGCATAGCGGTGTTAATGAATATTTTTACCATATACTTAAAAGACTTGAACAATATCACACTAATATTACCCTTATTTTATATCTTTATTGTAAAATAATGTGGATTCTGATATTCTCAAAGTGGGTGGGGTAACGAAAATTAAGTCTCAGTATTTTGTTAACTGGTTTGTTATGATAATTAAAACTATGAATAGTCAACATGTATTGCACTTTGGAGTGTACCTAAAGTTATAAGTAATTAAGAATATTAGACTTATATTTTGTTTATCACTATTAAACATGTTCTGTTGCCATGGCAACGGAGAAGTAAAATGTAAGACACACCTGAAACGTATGAAATTTTCAACTTTTAGCATTTTTAGCATGTTGATAGAAATGAAACAAATTTAAAGATAAATAATATGTGCACAATGTCATGGATACAAATTGAAAAAACTGTAACATTAAAAGAAGTCACTTTAATTCTAACAAATTATCAAACACAGATAACAGCCGATATTTTGAAATTAGATGAATAAATTTATTTTAAGAATTTGCATCATGCATTTGCTTTTTTCAAACTGCTATAAATAGAAAAAGAAAGGTCACGTCAAATGTGCATGTTGTTATGTTTTGAAAGGATAATTAATTGTGATAATAATAAGTAAAAGGCAGTGTTAAGGTAGAAATGTATAGAAACATTATCAAATGTTTGTTTGAAACTGTGCATATGGTATACATTTAAGACTTTGTAGCTAAAACGAGAAATTAGTAGGTCACTGGTTCAAATTCTATGTCAACCAATATCAAATTTTAATGACAATCGAATTTATTGTTGAGTTCAAACTTTTTGGTTGTAGCTTGTATTATGAAACTCTAACTTGCATTAGATTAAATTCTAGGTCAGCTGATCTCAGTTTTTATTTATGCATCTGTTATTTTACAATCAAAATACAAAGAGATCACTAGAACAGATAAAGGTCAGCTGGCATGTCATATTGTATCTGTTATCCAAATTTCTTTAGCTTCAAAAACAAGAAAGTAGGTCACGAGGTCTTAAATTCTAGGTCACCTTATACCAGTGGGGCCATGATTTGAACAATCAAAAAAGAACACGCAAGACAATTCTTCCAACCAAATGGTCTTTCATTGTGGTTTCTGACATAAAGAGTTTTTTTTATATAAAAATCGACATCTAGGCAGGGCCATTTTTATGCTCCCCGAAATATTTCGGGGGAGCATATAGTCGCCGGGCGTGTGTCCAAAACCTAGTCAGGGAGCAACCGGCACTTGTTTTAGTCAATAATCAATAGTCATGATCATAAGTTGATGCCTGCAAACTTTGCACTTTACGGAGAGTGTCGGATGTGAAGTCCATTCGTCTCTTGTTCCACATACAGCAATTGATCTCGAACATTGAGTTTTACGGTCATTTGTCTGTCAAAAAAGTTAGCTTAGTAGAAATTGGTCATTACTCTTCTGGTTATTTATCCATGAAAGTCAGATAGTTTAACCGGCCTTCAAGCCTTCAACAAAGAAGTGTCGAAATTGGCGTATAACCCAGGCCTGGCCCTATCATGATTTGAAGAAACATGGTAAAAGTCTTCTAGAAATTGTTTCATATGCTCCAAACAATGGGGTTAAAGGGCTGATTTTATAAAGGATTTAATATATAAGTTAGACTATGTAAATCAATTGACCCTTGGGAAAGGTAATTATAAACAAACGGATCATGACTTACCAAGCTTAGTAGTTGTGTATTATATCGTGACATAAATTGATATGGTCATAGAATGAATGTTTCACACTTAAATATCAAAGCATTTTATTTATGGAGAAGAAAGTTTTCACAAGCTTTTCTTTATAACACAAAGTAAAATGACTCCTGGGGTTAGGTCAACTTTGACCAGATTGTCAAGATTTGAAAAATAAATTAAGGTCTTTTTGACAATGCTTTTAACCCAAAATCTAAGATCTGGGCATTTGGTTTTGGAAAAAAATATGATTTTAAAAAGTTTTCCTATGTGTCTCCATATGAAATAAGTTGACCCTAGGGGTGGGTTAAATTTTCATTTGAATAATTTTGTACTCGTCTATACAAGGCTACAATAGAAATGATTAGCTGTAGGCATCGGTTTGGGAGAAGTTTTTTTTATAGCTTTTCCTATATGTAAAATGAAGTGACCCCTGTCATAAATGAATTTAACCACAGGGTCGTGATTTTTGCAAATTTATTAGTATTCTATATTAGGTCCTGCAGTTATGGAGTAGAATATTTTCATGTTTTTCCTATATTTACACTGTGTAAATAAAGTTTACTCCGACTTCTTGACCTTTTGCCAACCATTACCTTGATGTTGTGTCATGCATATCATAAGCACATAGTCTCACGATGGTGATTATTTGTGACAAGTTATTTAAAATCTTCCATAAAGTCAAAAAGTTATGAGGACATATAACCTTGACCTTGGTTGCAGCAACCTGGATGTTGAGGTCTGTAGATTGTGTCGTGGTGGGGATCATTTGTTCTAAGTATTTTTTAAAACCTTTGAATTTGTCTAATTAAAAAAAAAAAAAGAAAACTAAAAAAAGACAAAAAAAAGTTATAGAGCGGAACATTGCAAAAAGATGTTTCATTGGACCGTGAGTTGGACCCTGACCCTTCAGGGTTGTGGACATTGATTTTATTGTGCTCTTGCCAATGGGGTGTCATAATTTGTTGATTTCATTTCTTGCCAAGTTATTTAAAAAATTTCAGAGGTTTTAAAAGTTATGGACAGACACGAAATGTTTAGACTTGTCTAAACATATGACCTGTTAAGTTGTGACCCTGACCTTTGGGCGGTTAGCAATTCAATATATTGCGATCTGCACATTGTCTATAATGGTGAAATCAATTGTGCCAAAGCTATTAAAATAAAATTTTCCTGGTTTTTAAAAAGTTATAGAGGGTTACACGAAATGTTTAGATTTTTATATAAAATTTTGACCTGACTTTTGATTGTAGCAACCCAATTTTCGTTCTGCACATGTCTTTATACTAGTTATCAAGTGCCAGATATTTTTTTAAAAAATTTAGCGGTTTTAATTTTATGAAAGCGAGCACGAATAGAGCTTTTAACGATTGAACTTAAAGTGTGACCTTGACCTTTTGGGTAGCAACCCAGTTATTGCAAACTGCACGTCGTGTCATAATGGTGATCCGTTGTGCCAAGTTATTTTAAAACTTTTAAAAGCCTTTAAAAAGTTATGGAGCGGACACGAAATGTAGACTTTTTATTATTAAATGAAGACTTTTAACATTTGACCTTAGAGTGATAACAATAAGGTGATTAACAATGTTCGTTTAGTCCCATCTGAAAAAGCCATACATATAAAAGCTCAAGATCTTTTTATTTATTTCTGGGAATATTTGAAAACGTTACGCATTGTCAGATCTATTTTTAACTTCTGTGACTAAGATAAACAATAATCCGATTTGTGCAAAAAACAATAACAAAACAAAATTCTGTCAAATTTTATCACATAGAGCCTAGTTTTTACGTCAAATCAACACTTTAAACGGCTTTGTGGCGACTTTCCTGCTTTAATGAGGAAGACCTTAATATGTTTCCCTCCGTGCATTATTTCATAATATTGACACCTTCTGGTCATCTATTACAGCAAATCAGAATTACAGTCTAAAAGAAAATGAAATTTGGCTTATTCAAATAATGAAAACACTGTTTGTAAAATAAAGAAATCAAAGACATATGTTCATCCTGATTCCAAATTCAAATACGTCCTGAACTTAAACTTTATTTGAAACATACTAGCGTTCATGTGCATTACATGCTTCCGGACAATTTGAGAAATGCTGTTTTTCCTCATCTCCAATTACATTGAAAAGTTCTATGGTTTTAAGACTGCACTTTTATAATGATTTATTTAAAACATAAAGCTTATATGAATTTTGGATACGTTCAGCCGCGGGTTATTCCACATGATTTATTGATATTCAATGATGATGAGAAAATAACGAAACTGTAACAGTTGATATGATTACCAATGTCTTTGAGATTTTATTTGAATGCTTACCTGTATATCAGTTATAGCTTATTACTAAGACAATTTACATACTTTTTTGTGTGAGTGGAACAAAAATCGCTCCCAAAGTTTTACAAACACATATTTTTCTTATAACTAGTAAAAAACACACAATGTCGAAAACAAAAGCAAAATCTATCATTTCACCAAATTTATTAAGTGCCTTTCTGATATATATGACATGTTCAAATACGTTAAAATCAACAAATTTAGATCAAAGTTATAAACATTAAGCAAGAATACTCGACATTAAATGAAATTTCAACAATTATACAAATCTATATATGACTATGTAAAACTATTTGCATATAAACATACTATTAAATTCTTTTCAACGTGATTTTAAATAAAATTATGAAACAGACCGCCCTCTACTTAAATAGTCACATATTTCTAAAGAACTAAATGAGGCTGCGGTAACAGAACTCATATTGTTTACATATCGGAATTACTTATATTGTATAATTAATTTGAGACTTTTAAGTTTTAGTTTTGTGTACACTGGAGTTTGTCCCTACTGTATCCAATTTTCAATAGGTAAAACAATGGAGATTCTATACAACGTTTTAATGTGTTTAAAAGAAGGGGTTGTTTTTGATAATAAGACAAGATGCTATTTGATGAACAGTCCGGAATTTGTTGATGATGGTTTAAGACATACTGACCGTATAATTAACAAAGCATTAGGTGGTCTGACCGGTAGTTCACAAAATGATTTATAAATAATTTTGAGGCAACGGTGGAATATGGCCTATTTGTTTTGCGTAGCAAGACATCTATACAGGATTTATAATTTATGCTGCTCTATATTTGTTTAGAATAGAATAAAGTGTCAAACTTCTAACACAAAATTGTGATTATATCACTGTTAAAATATTTATCAGCTGGGCTTGTATTGCATTGAGATGAGAACACAATCATTTATATATAGGTTTTCCAGATGCATATATGTCACATTATCTTGAACACATTCTTCAACACAACATATTGACATATTAATTGTCTCTTCCTTCTTATCACATTTGATCAGTGGGATTAAACGCCAGACAATCTTAGTCGTCAACATGAAATGGATGGAAAGACCATGTTTTCTACTAATCTAATGTTCGTTGGAATGTACAATAAATTTGTAAATATATTTTGTATATATATATTTTTTTGCTTTATTTGTTATTTATTATTATTATTTAATGATCAATAAATGAAGAATGTTGAAAAGCTTTTTTCTCAAATCGGGCCAATCATCAAGCATGAATTTTATTTTTCAATATAACTCTGAGTAGATTTCATTATTATCTTTTGCCTCTAAAACTTTAAGCATTTTTATTGTTACAGTAACGGTTCAGCAAAATGTTACCGATGTTTTTATTCAAATTTGTGTTTTCATGGAAAGTAAATGTAGTGAAATTTTAAATGATTTTTTTAAATGTTTCAAATGTATCCAACTCTGAATTCTGTTATGCATAATCATGACATTAACTTCTACAACATGCTTGAAATGATAAAACCGAAAGCCTCATACGTTTCCGGGTTTCTCTCATTTTACCACTTTGTTGCCATGGCAACAGAACCAATTAATGTTGTTGGTAGAATGCAAATCTACCTTTATAAAAGTTAAAGACTTAAGAACATTTCAAAATGTAATCTTGTTGGTTATTCTTAGTCTTAGTAATCATTATATATCAGTTCACTAGAAATTGGGACTCAATTTTCGTGTACCCCACCCACTTTAAGAATGTCAGAATTCACATTCTTACACAATAAAAATAAAAATAAGGGTACAATTAGTAAGTTGTTGATCAGGTCTTTGTAAAATATGGTAAAAATATTAATTTTCACCACTATGCCTCGACTGATAGGAAAAAATGTCAGCCCCATGTCGATTTTTGATACTTTTTCATGCTTTTTTAGCAACATTTCTCTAAGAAAACAAGAGTATATGTATAATAAAATGGAAAAGGACCCATTTTCATATTGTTTCAATAGGACATGAAGTTTTAACATCACCTGTACCAAAATAAATACAAAAAGAACTAATTTTATCAGATATATTGCGTATTAGCCATTTTTCAATAATTTGGCGGCCATCTTGGCGGCCATCTTGGATTCCTTAAAACGTACCATGATTTGACATGTCTACCCAAATTTTTTGTAAACTTCAACCATTTAGCTTTACATTGGTATTACATTTATCCATGGACCTTTTTTGCACACAAAAGGTCCTCAGGGACTGTACTATTACGGGAAGATCACCGTTCTGAATCGTGATGGAATCGTAATATCAAATGTTGAGTTTTGAAGATAATGTATTAATGTATTGATCAGTGTTCTCTTGCAACATTTTGCAATGACATTTACTTACATTTTTATCAATATTTATCAAATATATATTCTGATATCTCATCATATATATAAAAACAATCATAGCTCAGCATGTGTTAATTATTATTGATTAAGTTTAATTTCGTATAGCCTTTCAAAACCATATTCGTAAAGAACATATTATGGCAGAACATGTAACATTTGGAAGTCGTGTCTGGTGTTCAATTGCTAATAATCACTGGCTAGGGACTACATTTTCATGCGGCTGTTCTTTATAATGGATGATCTCCCTCCGATAAAAGTGATATAATAATAACCGTTTAAGGCAGCAATAATAACGCATTTTATTGATTTTCGTTCATATCAAGTTTTCTTTTCATATGATGCATAATTTACATCTCATATACACTCACACCACAGATGTTATCACGATGCATGTTAGAATGTGAGAATATGACTTTATCAATCTAAGTAAGATATGATTAAGAAATAATATATCCAAGACAGTGATTTTATCACTCAATAACTTCACTGTTTGGAGGTCCGATGCCAGAAATTACATCACATGGGCGTAGCTTGAGTGATATTATGCTGCGCATCCGAACGACAAACAGTGATGTTATCAAGCGATAAAATCACCGTTTGGATATATCATCTCGATTATTTCGATTCATCAACAAATATATGCTGCCGTACCTGATACTCAACTAAATTGCGCATGATTTGTTTCCGTACTTATTTTCCGCGCGTCGCATTTTTAGTGGTTACGTCACGTGTATAATGATTACGTCACATGTCTAAATATAAAACGTCAAACTGTGATTTTATAGCATAATAATACACACTTTCGGTTCTTCTATGCTCAACGTTCGAAAATGTGGGTCGTGTTAGAATGATTATTAAACAACGAAATTTTATCTTAAGTTGTTTCTCTGATATCAACACTCATGCAGTATTGTTTCTCTAAAATCAACACTGATGCAATATTAAGATCAAACTTGTTTCTCTGGTGTCGCCACTGCTTTGTTGCTGCTTGTTCCATTTTAACACAATTATTCCCTTAGCAATAACTAAAATGGAATCGGATAATTTATTTACTTTTTGACTATTCAACCAAAAGATATTTTATACGCGAAAAATGCATCAGGGTAAAAACAACTACATCTAATTTTACGGATGTCGTTGTTACTATGGTGATACTGGTGAACTTCGGAAATAAGTGGCTGAATCGGCCATTTTATTCTATTTTCTTTAGAAAAAAACCACGTGACCAGATTTCATTCTTTTAAAAAATACTGTACCCATGTAAGAGTACAGATTTCTTAGCCAAAGTAAACTTTGATGAACAGTATAAGTAATTCCCAATGGCCTATGGGATATTAAACATTACAGAAAGTGTGTGGGGAAAAACTATTCATATGCTACAACATGTACATTTAGATAATTATTATGATTCATGACACAATCTATAAGATAATTGGATAGGTTGACACTTCAAGTAACAAATGGAAAACAAAAAAGAGATATATGGCTTAAAACGTATATAATTATGCGCTTCAGAAACGAAATCTCTATCATTTTAGTTCTGCTCGGAGTTTTGGATAGTCGGCACTGGATAATAAGTTCAAAATGTTATTAACATTATATATCTGTTCCATGGCAAGTCAATTAATTTTATTTTAATTGGTCAAAAGTTAACTATTTGTGTTACTTTTAACTAATATAATGTGCTTATTCATTGTACAGTTTTATATCATTTTGAAGTGATAGTGTATTTTCTTTTTACGTTTTTAAATTGAAAATCTATCAATTCAAGTTATTGGAAAGAGGCTAGTTTTAAAGCGAAATAAAATTTGTGACTGCTGCCAATTTACAGACCAAACCTAACGCTTAATCATATAGGGCAAATTAATTATTGTAGAAGTGTTTAAAATCATTAAATGTAGATTGAAAGGATATTAAATTTATAATTGTAAAAAGACCATATACAACCACATACTCTGTGGTGATGTTGAGTGGTAAGCTTGAGCATTATATTCAATATATTATATATATATATATTCAAATCATTAATCAGACATTCTCAGATAAGTTTTTAATAAATATTACACATATTGTTTAGTATAAAATTTACCAACATAAAAATGGCCTTACAGACTCGAAGTCATGTTCCACAATTCACGTTTCAATGAATACAATTCGCAAAAAAAAAAGATCTTTTATTTTCTTTCACTCTTGAGATAGGCAATGTCCCTTCAATTCTATACGTTTCTGATCAGGGCAATATTTTCTGGTCCATTTTTTAATTTGTTTGGCAGGTCAGAAGTCATGAAAATAGTTCAGATGTAAATTTCATGTCGATTCCAGATTGAAATAATACTGTTTTTGATCTGTCGGTTTAATTGTGATTACTTCTAAAAGAAGATGATCTTTGATAGAATAAATCTCAAACAGAGACATTCGAAATGTTTTAAAATAGATTTACCACTCAAGCAAAATTTTACGTGCATAACATAAATTAATAAAATCATAGAAATAAAAACCGAAAATGAGCACACACAAAAAAATGACAAATAATCAGAATAAAATATTGTCATACTACAAGAAAACCTGGTGTAATAAATACTTTTAGGAAAATGAATAGACTTAACATTAAACAAATTGCACTCTTAACATTGTGTCTTAAACACTATAATTGTTAAAAACAATATCTGTCACTTATGTGTACATTTTTTTCGTACTAAAAGGCATTGACTTTGCGAAAAGTAAGTAATGTACATTCATATAAATTTCTATACAGTTGATGATAATTTTAATACCATGTACAAGATGTCAGCATATTAAAGGCATCCTGTAAATAACAAGTTATTTCAAAGTTTTAATATTCAAATCAATTTTGTGCCTTCAGCGCTTTGATTATTGTAATTTATATCGCATTTATCATACTTGATCAGTTTAAGAAGTTTCCTTCACTGCCGATATATTTATCATGTAAATCTAAGGCCTTGTGTTTTCTCCTGGACAAGTCACTTCTAAATAACCTATACGAAAGCGGGGTTGGGTGGGTGTCACCGTGCGGAAAGAACCATTTTTTTTTCTATCCACGCAATGTTGCCATAATCATTTATCATATGCTATTTTTTATCATCACAAAAAAACCTCGATAGTCTTTATATAAATCTATAGATATATACTTTTTTCCACACGGCAACATTTATAAATAAAAACAATTATTTCTTATTTTTCGTGTTTAGATGGCTATCTACTACCTAGGGATACACATTGTGTAACGGCGATAATTATGTAATTATTTCAGTTATTTTACTTATATGTAACAGAAAAAAGTTCGTCTTCAGTAATATTTATCAGGATTTTTGCTCTCCTGTTAGTTATCAAACAATGACGGAAACTGTTACAATTCTAAAAACGTTACGCATGTAAGTATAACTTCTCTTAAGTATTCTGTTAGGGAAAATATTTTTTGGAAGATTTTATCATTTTGCAAATCCCTGATAGAAAGAAAAAATAGTTTTTCATGACTCAGGGCTGTTACAAGTCTTTGAATGTCCATACGCATTTGTATGATGTTAATAAATTTAACATACCTTTAAATTATTGTTGTTTTTTTTCTACCACAGAATTGTCGCTATGGGGAAATATGTGCAACGTCATTGAACTGTGTAAATGGCGATCATTGTGTTGACCACTGCTTGCCTTGTACGGTCATATTATAGTTTTCATTTATTTTAATCTTAACCTTTTAAATGGAGGGAAATGGACAGTCCCGATATGGACTTTGGATTCTTTCATTTGAGGAAGCTTTCCAGCTAGCTCACGGAACGTCGGTAGTTCTACTCAGGTGCCTGTTCTTGCTTGAAATAGTGCACAGAAGGGCACCTGAGGTCTTCCGCTACCAGTTAAGCTTAAACGTCGCCAAATGACCTATACTGTAAAACTGGCATGTTTTAATTTTATGATTCATATTGACACAGTTATGTTATTTAGATATGCTATAATAGCCATGAGCACAAGACATGGGCAGTTGGCCTCGTTTTCAACATTAATTATTAATTAGGACAAGACAGTCAATTCATTAATCAAAATGCTGACAGCTTTCAAAATACCAGGAAAATGACTAGTACCCACAAAATCCAGGAATTGAGCTGTTATTATATTATCAAAAATTATTCTGTTGATATTGTATAAACTATTGTATAAAAAAAACAATGATAATGTGCCCCATAACACTCGGTGGAGGGGACAAACATAAAGGCACAAGTCACTAAAGTGTTGTCCTAGGCTGTAAATATATAAGGAAAGATCTTTTTAAATTTGTCAATCCAAACAGTTTTCTTGGCAGATCATGTTTTTGAGGTCTAGTTGACAATTATTTGTCATTTGGTGACTTGCAGCCCATCACTTAGTAGTGTTAAAATTAACATTAAAAAAAAGTTTATGTTCTGCTTTATTTAAGGTGCGGTTCCTCTCAATGTTTGGTATGGCAGATGTACCGGAAACTGTTGACCGCTCGATGAAAGAAACCATGTCAAATGAACTGGCAAGAATGTACAATATGAAGTGGCTGAAGGGGAAGAAAAAGTTTGTGGGCCTCTAGATACTGAATGTATTGTATAGTAAGTGATATTTTACAAATTTGCAAAGTGGTGTCTTCAAAATAGATATATTATCCAAGATCTTGTTATTGTGTCTTCGGGTATCGCTTTAATGAAGGAAAATGCTTGACTAGCTTTTATGGAAATTAATAAGAGAGAATATTTTACATGCTGTGTGGTTTTGATCCCATGCATTGTGTTGTGATGCATAATATAAACAGAAATCACCTTCCTGTAAAGAAAGTTATTTGCTTACCTTAACATTCTTTACTGATGCACCAATAAGATGATCTCAGCTTACAACTGACTGCAGAGATATCACAGAAATATTTTGAAAAGCTATGTAAAACCGGGACACAAACATCTATATTTGGTAAAACATACCAGAATTAGTTTATATTCCAATTTATACTGCTCAAAATGCTACAAGGTGACTTATGACCTTTGAATGGTTTCAATACCTACATTTCACTGCATTTCATTTCATTCATTAAGGATAAGGATGTGTATTTTATAGAATGTGTTCAAAGGAACTTGCCGACAAAGACTGCAACGAGGAAGGATGTAGAAATAGAGGTTTCAAAGTGGCTGGCTGGGGCGCGGGACCGTAATGGGGGGAAGGAAAGCAAGAAACAAAGTGTCCATGACCTTACCTGAAGCAAATGAAGGAAGTGACTAAACATGTTTTTATTTTAAAAAATGCAAATCTATAGAGGATATTTGTGTGTAAGATGAAATTTTATGATATTCGTGTGTAAGATGAAATTTTATATCATAGAGTGGCTATGCCACTTGTAGTCTATGCCACTTGTGAGAAAACTGTTTTTTAAAAGTACCTCTATGATATAAAATTACATCTTACACAACAAACAATAAAGTGTCTTTATTTTATGCTAATGAAATTTCCTCAATATTACCTTTAATATTAAATCTGTTTTCCCCACTGTTAACATCAATTTTAGATGAATTTAAGTCCAATTTCTCTTAAATACAGGAAGTCTTGCAATTTTATTTATTTTATTCAAAAAAAAAATGAACAATCGCTTGTTTTAATAATAAAAACAACCAATTCTAGAAGAAAAAGTCACCCCATCCCACCTTATTTCTGTTACTCAGGCAAATTTATGTAGGACCTGGCTTTGTGAAATGTAAGTGGCGGCCATTTTTAAAAGTTGTGTATTACACGGGAGGAAAATTAATTTTGTTTTATTCAGAGGAATATTATTTGGATACGTCCTACAATTATAACATCTTATCCAAACTTAACACTAACAGGGAACACATATGTATATATGGTATTAACCTTTAAAATCAAGTTGAAATACTTTACAATGATGCCTCTTGTAATCTTTATTTTTGTTATTGTTGAAACTTTGATGATATCAGATAAATTACTGAAACAACTATTTTTACTGACAATTTGTTAAATGAACTTCTTCACAACAAATTTGATCTTTGAAATTAATTTCGTTAAATCAGTATTATTTCACATTTTTTAAAGGAATATATCCATAATTGATTACTGTTCTGTGATATATAGGATAATTGTTTTTTAGGAAACTTTTTATCAGGAAGCATCGCAAAGATGAAGTCATTTTAATGACGTTGTCATCATATTTTTACCGGCTTTCAGTATACTTGGTCAACTTTTTTGATATTTATCCAGTTATCAAATTTGATGATTTTTTTCAGAGAGTGGCTAGTGTGTCCGGATATAATTCAACGTAAACTTCGATAAACCATTGAAAATTAGATAAAAGATTTAATGAAAATCTTACGGAGAATGATATTAGCACCACAGAAAACTGATTCCAACAGTAACGTTTCACAAAAGGTTACTATAACAGTATAACTATTGATATTAACAATTGAAATGCATTATATTGTAAATACTATTGTTATTTCTTGCCTTAATTGTTATTGTTGATGAAGATATGTGAAATGTACAAATTGGTACAAACTATTTGTTACTTTTCATCAGCTGCATATTTTGTTTACACGTCTATAAACAGTATTTCTATGTGCCAAGGTTTTGTGTATTATATTTGTTACTTTTCATCAGCTGAATATTTTGTTTACACGTCTATAAACAGTATTTCTATGTGTCAAGGTTTTGTTATTATATTTGTTACTTTTCATCAGCTTTATATTTTGTTTACACATCTATGAACAGTATTACAACTGTGCCAAGGTTTTGTTTTATTATATTTGTTACATTTCACAAGCTGCATAATATTTTTTTCTTCAGCACTACCATGCCAAAGTATAATATATGGTTGTAATGAACAACTTTTTATATTTATTCATGTAGATCTATTTAATTTGTCCAATACAAAGAAAACTGAAAATTTAAATATAATATAAAGCATAGATACTATTTCATTTGAAAATGAAAGTAATTGGTAGATAGAAATTTGTAATGAATTACAATAAATGTATAATACTTCTCTATGAATTATATAGAAATTTAAAAAGACATTTGGGGGTCATACTGTTGATTCACTGAAATTTAAACATTATACACATATATTTCTTGGAGTTCCAAAGACCTTCTGTATTGTTTCACCAGTGTCTAGCATAAGTTTCATTTTTCCTTATAGTGATCTGTAAGCTAACTAATGTTATAAAACTGCATGTTTAATTATTTTGTTCACACATTATAAACAGTTTTCCATTACATTTTGGTTATTTAGTGTACCAAAGTAATATTTACTACATAGGACTTTTTGAATAATAAATAATATTTCTGTATTTTTGAATTAAAAACTATGTAGTCAAAATGAAATTCTGTGGATTTACAAATATGTACAGTTTACTCAAATTTTTATATTGTACACTTTTCAAAGTTTATTTACATAAGTATAGGTTTCTTTGTTGACATCTAAATTCACATAAAAGGCGTCCACAGAATGTTATTAAGCTACAGGAGTAGGTTTGCAGTTGTGTCTTTGATAATCTGTATATATATGATACACTCTTACCATAAGTGAGATTGCTAAATAAAGTTACATTGTTAAAGCATATACATTGTGTACTGTTTTCTTGCATGATCATATAGGCTTTGTGCCATAATCTGTCTGTTCCAGGAAACAGAATGAGTTAAAACATCACTTGAATATGTAATGCAAGTACAAGAATCATGCTCTGTAGCAAGCGGTTGCTATCTTAACGTCCAGCAAACTTATAATTGAAGTAATTGAAAAAAGATCTACCCTGGAATTCAAAATCTACCCATAATGGAAGTATCTGGGCTGCCCATTTGAAACCCATATTTAGTACAAGGGCTGCCCATATGGGGCCCATATTGAGTACATGGGCTGCCCAGATGGGGCCCATGTGAATCCCATATTGAGTATAAAGGCTGCCCATATGGGGCCCACTTGGAACCCGGTTGCACTCCCCATGTGGGGCCCATATGGGCAGCCCAAATGGGACCCATTTAGGTGCCCATATGGGTGTCATATGGGTCCCATATAGAATGCTATCTGGGACGTGTGACATCTATGTTCTATTAAGCAGGAAAAAAGAGGATCAATTTGTATTAACTGTACAGTATTGGTCAAGATAAAAAAAACAACTTCATTTGGGTAAGTATGTAATGATTTTATCATATCTATATTTATTCAGTATTCCATATTAAATTTCCTTTATTTGATGAAATAAAAAATGAGGTGTCATCCTCACGATACATGTATATAATGTAGATTTAGATTATTTTGATCATGTTAAATGCTACATGATATATAGACTGTAATATATGACACAAGAACTTATATGAACCCAATAGCTGTGCAATATCATACAACAAGGTACTTGTAGTTTATATCTGTTCATTCAAATCATCATATACAATTCATTGTTCCATTAGGACTTATTCCAGATTTTTTTGATTTTTTTTTCAGAATGGCATGTTAGAAGTCAATGACTTGTCTATGTTTGACAGTATATGCCAAAGGGGAATTAGTGAAAAAGCTGAATACTGCAGTAGCAGATGCAATAGTATTTTTACTTGATTGTAAAACAAGTTTTGCAAGTTTATAAATCACTTTCTACTCAAAAACTGGAGGCATACGAGTAAACATGATTGGCTCAAACCCACAAACTGGATGAGAACTTTGCAAGACTACGTTGCCAAGTACAAAGACATAAGTTGGCTGGCTGTCATTTGTAACTTTCCGTGTGTTTGCAAGAATATGGTTTCAATATCTGTAGATGTTTTCTAAATTCAAAATTTCACTGTTTTCATATTTAAATGTTGAATTCTGCTTAAGCAGGTGCTAGGGGGTTGGATGGTTACTTACACTTTCCATTACCGTCCATGAACAGACTCAATAAAACCGAGCCTGAAACATTGTCAATTTTGTTGTTCTTGGCATTCTTTGGGGATTATGTTTGTCTCTATTTAATAATTGTTTATAGAAATTATTTTGATTAAAAAATATACAAATATCAGTAATATGTTAATTTATTCATATTATACAGTTTAAAATAGACTGAATATGATTACACAGTCAATATCTGTAACTGAAAATATAGTCAGGAAAATAGTTCAAGCTCTGAAAGACCTTTGAAATTATTGTGAATAGAGATATTTAATATGGTTTACTTTTATGAAATTCCATTATTATTTTAAATTATACAGTTTTTATGCCACCGCAGCATCTGTGATGCGATGGCATATAGCGATTTATCTGTGTGTGTGTGTTTGTGTGTTATATAGATTATATAGTGAACTTAAAAAATCTTCTTGTGAAAAACCACTAGCAGGCTATCCAGCGTCCCTTAAAGTCCTAAAAAATCCTAATTTTTTTTCAGTTTGGCTAAAATTCCTAAAAAATGAAAAATTCAAAAGGAATTCCTAAAAAAGTCCTATTTTTTCACGTTAATTCCTATTTTTTTATCTTTTGTGATAAACATATTGCGAAACAACCATGTTTCAATCACAACATAAATTTGAACACAGTCAGTGGAGCTGATGTCATGTCTGACTAAATTGCATAAAGTCACATGTTGTATTTACTTCAACTCCTGCAGAAATGCTATACTTGATTAGTTACCAGATGTTATCAGAGAAATAATAAAAAAACTGTTTGTTTTAAATGGAACAATGAAAATTGTCTGGCTTTGACAAAATAGTCACCAGTGTTTAATATTGTGATAAAAAATGTCCAAGGAAGTTACATTTTGATTGGTTACAGAGTTTTACCATTTACCTTAGTCTTAGGTGTATTTAAAGCAACTATTTACATGATGAACAGCGAAACTTTATCAAACTTTATGTAGGGGCCTTACTAATAAAATCTTAATTTGTAATCAAGTTATCTGTAGAACAGATCTTTTGTTAGTGATACCAGCTTGCAGATCTAGAAAAGTTTCCATTACTAATAATAAAGTGGGTAAGGTAAACTGTTAGTAATGATTGGATGCTTTAACCATTTTGCTACCCAATTAGGGTACTGAGAAGTGACACCTTCAGCTGCCCTTTTTGTACACATATGTTATAACATATAGTGTTTTAAGTTTTTTAAAATCTGGAAAAAAAACTGTTGAAAATCATTGAAAAAACTAACACTGTTGTCAAATTTTCTACAATTTTCAGTAGCCTGATTTATCTTGAACAAATACTTCATAGGTGTATACCCTGCTGTTTGAATTTAAGTTTTAATATTCCTGGGAATGACTTGAGTGGGTCATATTGTTTTTATTGGTTTTTAAGAAAGATCAAGACTTGTTGAAAATGTACCAACCTTAAAATGAATAAATGTTGATAATGAATGCATTTATAGCTAAAATAAATCTAAAGCATAATTTCCCCTTCCATTTATTATTGGCTAATCAAAGCTTAACTAATTGAATATTGGTTGTTCCGGGATACCTATATCTTTGAAAATGTTTTCATTTTAGTTATGTTTAAATGTAGTTTTTCAGCTCTTTTTACAGGCAATTGACCAGTAAATCCATTTCTTCACTGGTGACAATGGAACACTGGTAACACCTTTGCTATAAAAGAACTATAGCACTATTTGTGAGTTACTTTTGTGTCAAATATGCAAAGTTGAGCCAATATCATGGTCTTTTGAGGCCATAATTTTGTTATGAAATTCCAAATTTATGCCCTAAAATTTCTTTTATTTACCCTAAAGTTCCGAATTTTAGCCCTAAATTTTTTTAAATTACCCTAAAATTTGCCCTTATTTTTGTCAGAAGGTGCTGGACAGCCTGCACTAGTCCAATTTCAACCAAACTTGACAAGTTGTTCAAAGAATTTCATTCCGTGCAGAAATCTGGTTACCATGGATACCAAAAGGAATTATAAGGATAAATTTAAAAATCTTCTTGTAAAGACCCACAAGGCCTAGATCATAGATATTTTGCATAAGGCATTGTCTGGTAGACCTCTACCAAGATTGTTCAAATTATAGCCCTGGGGTCAAAATTGGCCCTCCCCAGGGGTCATTGATTTTCACTATATGTACATATAGTAAAAACTTAAAATACCTTCTTGTCTGAAAGTACAAGGCTTAGAGCTTTGATATTTGGTATATGATATCATCTATATGTACTCTACCAAAGTTTTCAAATTTTGCCTCTAGTGTCAAAATTAGCCCCGACCTTGGGGTCATAATTTTTGTGTCGCCTTAAAAAAGGCGACATATAGGGGTTACTTTTGTCGGCGGCGTCGTTGTTGGTGTTGGCGTCGGTGTCCCCTTAAGCTTGTCCGGAGCATAAGTCAGTCATTATATGTCGGATTGACTTCAAACTTGGTATGCATGCTTTTTATAATGACCCGAAGTGCAGTGCACAAGAACTGGTACTCTGCATTTCTTATTTTTTGAGTTATTGCCTTTTGTTAATGTTCATACTTTATTTTTGTCCGGGCCATTTCTCCTTAAGTATAAAATCTATGGACTTGAAACTTCATAGGATGATAGATCTTATCAAGAAAGAAAAAGTGCAGTGCACAAAAACTGCTGCTCTGCACTTCTTAATTTTTGAGTTATTGCCTTTTGTTAATTTTCATATTTTATTTTTGTCCGGGCCATTTCTCCTAAAGTATAAAAGATTTAGACTTGAAACTTCATAGGATGATAGATCTCATTAATAAAAAGTGCAGTGCACAAGAACTGGTACTCTGCATTTCTTATTTTTTGAGTTATTGCCCTTTGTTAATTTTCATACTTATTTTTGTCTAGGCCATTTCTTCTAAAGTATAAAAGCTATGGACATGAAACCTTATAGGGTTATAGATCTCATTAAGAAGAAGTGCAGTTCCCAAGAACTGGTACTCTGCATTTCTTATTTTTGAGTAATTGCCCTTTGTTAATTTTCATACTTTATTTCCGTCTAGGCCATTTCTCATAAATTATAAAAGTTTTAGACTTGAAACTAAATAGGATTGATAAGAAGTGCAGTGCACAAAAACTGCTGCTCTGCATTTCTTATTTTTTGAGTTATTGCCCTTTGTTGATTTTCAAATTTCATTTTTGTCCTTGCTATTTCTCCTAAACTATATTGTTCACAAGGCGACACATCCGACTCGCGGAGTTCTAATTCCTTATATGTATATAGTAAAAACTTAAAAAATCATCTTCTCTAAATTGACAAAGGCTAGAGGTAAGATATTTTGCATGAAACATTGTGTAGTGAACCTCTACCAAGATTGTTCAAATTATAGCCCTAGGGTCAAAATTGGCCCCTATGTACATATAGTAAAAAAAAAAAAAAAAATCTTATTGTCTGAAGGTACAAGGCTTAGAGCTTTGATATTTGGTATATGATATCATCTATAGGTACTCTACCAAAGTTGTTCAAATTTTGTCTCTTGTGTCAAAACTAGCCTGCCCCGGGGTCATAGATTTTCCTTATATGTATATAGTAAAAACTTTAAAAAATCATCTGCTCTAATTGACAAAGGCTAGAGGTTAGACATTTTGAATTAAACAAAGCGTAGTGAACCTCTGGCAAGATTGTTCAAATTATAGCCCTGGGGTCAAAATTGGCCCTGCCCCTTGGGATCATTGATTTTCAGTCACTATGTCATAAAGTAAAAAATTTAAAATCTTCTTGTCTGAAGGTATAAATAACAATTAGATAGGTAAGTGATCTATGCATTATGGCAATCTGTATAGAAACAAAAAATTGTGTTCCTACATTAATATTTAGTGTTGAAGCAATGCGGTGGCTTGGCATTTTTTACAAATGCAATCTTGTTTGGCATCATTTTTGTTACCACGGCAACCAAAAATACACTTTTTTGTAATCATTGTAATAAGGAATAAATATGTTTTGCATTGTATTAATAATGTATATGCCACCATGTTACAGCAATGAGTTTTATAGAAGACTTACTTAAGTAATGATATTCACCTTAATCATGGAAAGCATACTGACATTCTGAGAATTTAAGACTTAAGTTTATATTCTGTTATTTAAAACATTTTAAGGGAAGAATTAAAAATCTATTTTTTTTCTTTTTCTGAAAGGTCCTTTAAATACATTAATTTGGTGATGAATTAATCATGTCAAATGCAATAATGTTGTATTTGATGTATTTTTTATATTTTTGTTGCCATGGCAACCGATTATTGTTTTATAGTTATTTTATAGTTTTAATATCATTTATTACATATTTCATACATAGATGAATGATTACTTTATATTTTGTTTATTTTATTATTCAAAACTATGGAATAATTTCTAGTTAATATATACCAATAAAAGTTGAATATGTATTTTTTGTTTTTATGATGATATCATATAAATTAGAATATTTCGTAAAATATCAAGTATTTTTAAAAAAATTATTGTTTCAAGCTATTCAACAAATGTTTTACTACCCCAAACTGGTCATAACTCATTTCTGCCCAGAGTCAATTGAAGAGTGCAACCTGTTTTTTTGTACACGTCTTTATACACTTGACATATCAAATACTAGAGTGCAACCCGTTTGTGCACATGCATATATACCCAAAATACATCCTATATAAGAGTGTAACCCGTTTTAGCACACACCTACATACCCAAATGGATTCCGTTTAAGAGTGTAACCCGTTTTTGTACACACCTGTATACTCAAAAAAGAATCTATATTAGAGTGCAACCCGTTTTTGTACACATCTATATACACTTGATACATACGAGGGCTGTTCAAAAAGTTCGTGGACTGCGGCTCTACTGTTCACATCTTTTAATTTGCGTATATGATTTTACAAGAGAAATATATGAAAATATGTCCTAAATAAACAGTGAAAAAATCAATACAATATGTATACAAATAACAATTCTGTGACAGTTTCAAATCACAAGGGGTGCACAATTCGGCGCACGCTGATGATGAAACAAAATGACGTTCGTGACGTCGCAATATAAATGAAACATTTACCAGCGTCATTGTTTCTGAAAGTACTCTTTTTAGTGTTCAATATCTGCGGATCATATACCAAAACCATTTTTTTGTTTGTGATGATGACCCGAGATATAAAATGGTCATCTTTTTGCTCCATTCTCCGTATAAAGGTCCGAGTGCCGCATACTTTCCGCTCTTTATCGGGATTTTTTAGTAATTTCGACACTTAACGGACAGTGTTATTAAGTTAATTCAATTGTTACTTTATAGTTTTAATTTAAAACCGCCCTCGTCCGATCTTTAAACAATATGATTATCAATGATAAAGAAAAATATTTTATCAACTGACAATTATTTTATGCGTTAAATCTACTGAACACCGGTTAGCATTAATTATCAAACGGACCAGGGTAAATACACGTAATACAAATAATAACTACGATTATTTATTGTAAATACGCATATATCCTGATGAATGAAATAAAATATTATTTTAATTGAATTATATTGTTTTGTCAGACCCGATGCAGAAATAAAACATGTCGGACATCTCGCAAACTTTCATAATGTCTGGACTTCTGTAGATCTGTAATTGACGTTATAAACGTCCCAACAATTTGCCGCTAAAAATTATCCGTCGTTCTTTCTGTCTGTGAGCGTGTATTTGCCGTATTGAATCGGTTGCGCGACCTGAAGCCAAGATACTTGCTCGCCAACTCATTGTTCTTCGTTTATTTAATCACCTCATAAAAATATAAGGGGGTATTCCACATTTATTGGTAAAAATTTCCGAAAGAGCACATTTCTCGTTTATAAACGGACTTTATAATTCCCAACTTACCCGTCTGACTACTGCTGCTCAAAACCTGTTTGTTCAGCTATTCAACGTCCAAACGACGTAAAATTTCAGATTTATGTCATTTAAATATTAATAGATGATTACTTGTATTTTACTTCATAAAACAATCATTCAGTTTGTTTCAACGTTTGTTTATATTTAAACATTATATGAAAATTTCGGCGTGCGCCGATGTTGCGTTGCCATGGTTATTATAGTGCTCATAACTCGTAACAATAAAAGTAAATCTTACTTTTAGAAACAAAGACACTCTTTCGATTCATATCCACTAAGGGTGTTTATTTTAACCAAGTATAAAATTACAGCAAAAATCCACGAACTTTTTGAACATACCTCGTACAATTTAAGAGTGCAACCCGTTTTTGCACACATATAAATACCGTACATAGATTAGATTTAAGAATTCAACCTGTTTTTGAGCATACATAAACACGTTAATAAGAATAAATTAAAGAGTGTAACCCGTTTTTGCACATAAAATTATACCTTAAAAGGCTTCATTTTAAGAGTGCAACCCGTTTTTGCACACAGCTATTTACCCTTAAAACAGTTAATATAACAGTGCAACCCGTTTTTGCACACGTGTATATACCTAATATAGATTAAATTTAAGAATGCAACCTGTTTTTATACACACCTTTATAGCCAAAATAGATTGTATACATTGTTCAAGTGTGTAACCCGTTTTTGCATATACCTATATACCTTAGATGGATTCAGTGTAAGAGTGCAACCTGTTTTTGTACCCACCTATATAGCCAAGAAAGATTGTATATAAGACATGAACTGTAACCCGTTTTTGCACACACCTGTATACACCAATAAGATTCAGTTAATGGTGAAACCCATTTTTGCACATATAAACATACGTTAAATGGATACAATTTCAGAGTGCAACCCGTTCTTGCACACAGCTATATACCCTAATTACAGTAAATATAACAGTGTAACCCGTTTTTGTACACATCTATATACACTTGATATATGCACTAAAAGAGTGTAACCCGTTTTTGCACACATAAATACATTGAAATGATTCAATTAAAGAGTGCAACCCGTTTTTGTACACACCTATATAGCCAAAAAAGATTGTACAGGTATATAAAATTGTAACCAGTTTTTGCACACACCTTTATACCGTACAGAGATTCAAATCAAGAGTGCAACCCGTTTAAGTACACATCTATATTCACTTGATACATATAATTTTAAGAGTGCAACCCGTTTTTGCACACGTATAAAAATCGTATATAGAATTCAACCTGTTTTTGTATTTTAAGAGTGCAACTCGTTTTTGTACACATCTATATAGCCAGAATAGATTATTTATAAGAGCGTCACCTGTTTTTGCACACAGCTATATACCCTAAAAACAGTCAATAATCACAGTGTAACCCGTTTTTGTACACATCTACATATATATTAAACACGTTAATTGGAATAAATTAAAGTGTGTAACCAATTTTTGCAGATACGTATTTACTTTTCTTCATTTTAAGAGTGCAACCCGTTTTTGTACACATCTATATAACTTAAATACCTTATATAGATTAAATTTAAGAATGCAACCCCTTTTTGTACACACCGATATAGCCAAAATAGATTGTATACATTGTATAAGTGTGTAACCCGTTTTTGCACATACCTATATAGCCAAGAAAGATTGTATATAAGACATAAGACTGTAACCCATTTTTGCACACACCTGTATACACCAAAGAGATTCAATTAAGAGTGTAACCCGTTTTTGCACATACAAACATACGTTAACTGGATTCATTTCAAGATTGCAGCCAGTTTTTGTACACATCTATATGGCCACAATAGATTCTTTCTAAGAATGTTACCCGTTTTTGCACACACCTATTTACCCTAACAACAGCTAATTTAACAATGTTACCCGTTTTGTACACATCTATATACCCTTGATAAATGCACTTTAAGAGTGCAACACGATTTTGCAACACGATTGTATTTAAGTGTATAACCCGTTTTGCACACCTATATACCCTAACAACAGTTAATTTAACAGTGTAACCCGTTTTTGTACACATCTATATACACTTGATACATGCATTTTAAGAGTGCAACCTGTTTTTGCACACGGAAAAATACTTGATATAGATTAAATTTAAATATGCAACAGGTTTTTGTACACACCTCTTTAGCCAAAATAGATTGTATATAAGTGTGTAACCCGTTTTTGCACACACATATATACCCCAAAGAGATTCAATTAAAAGGGTAACCCGTTTTTGTACATACATTCATACAAAAATATATACATACGTTAAATGGATTCAATTACAGAGTGCAACCCGTTATTGTACACACCTACATAGCCAAAATAGACTCCACGTAAGAATGTAACCCATTTTTGCACACATAAATACGTTGAATTGATTCAATTTAAGAGTGCAACCCGTTTTTGTACACAATTATATAGCCAAATATATTGTATATAAGAGTGTAACCCGTTTTTGCACACACCTATATACCTTAAAGAGATTCAATTCAAGAGTGCAATCCGTTTTTGTACAAACCTACAAAGATATTGTATATAAGAATGTAACTCGTTTTGTACTTGATACATGTAACTTTAAGAGTGCAACCCGTTTTTGTACACAGCTATATAACCAAAAAAAAAAAAAAGATTGAGTATTAGAGTGTAACTCGTTTTTGCAAACACCTTTATACCGTAAAGAGATTCAATTATAGAGTGCAACTCGTTTTTGTACAAATATTTATACACTTGATACAAGCAATTAAAAAGTGCAACCCGTTTTTGCATAAGTATAAATACCTAATATAGATTAAATTTAAGAATGTTACCCGTTTTTGCACACATCAATATACCCTAAAGTTTTTCAATTTAAGAGTGCAACATGTTTTTGTACACATATGTATACATTTGATACATACAATTTAAGAGTGTTACCCGTTTTTGTACATACATATATACCCTAATAAGAATCAATTTAAGAGGGCAACCCGTTTTTGTACACATCTACATGTATATACATTTGATAATTACAATTTAAGAGTGTAACCTGTTTTTGTACACATCTGTATACACTTGTTAATTACAATTTAAGAATGTAACCCGTATTTGGACACATTAATATAGCCTAAAGAGATTCAATTTAACAGTGTAACCCATTTTTGCCCACATCAATACCCCTCAAGAGATATTTAAGAATGTAACGCGGTTTTTGCACATACTTATATTCCCTAAAGAAATAAAATTTAAGAATGTAACCCTTATTTGTACACATCTATAAACACATTTGTACACATCTATATACACTTGACACATGCATTTTAAGAGTGCAACCTGTTTTTGCACACGTATAAATACTTGATATAGATTAAATTTAAATATGCAACAGGTTTTTGTACACACCTCTATAGCCAAAATAGATTGTATATAAGTGTGTAACCCGTTTTTGCACACACCTTTATACCCCAAAGAGATTCAATTAAAAGTGTAACCCGTTTTTACATACATTCATACAAAAATATATACATACGTTAAATGGATTCAATTACAGAGTGCAACCCGTTTTTGTACACACCTACATAGCCAAAATAGACTCCACGTAAGAATGTAACCCATTTTTGCACACATAAATACATTGAATTGATTCAATTTAAGAGTGCAACCCGTTTTTGTACATACCTATATAGCCAAAAAGGATTGTATATAAGAGTGTAACCCGTTTTTGAACACACCTTTATACCTTAAAGACATCCAATTCAAGAGTGCAATCCGTTTTTGTACACATCTATATACACTAAATATATACAGTTTAAGAGTGCAACCCGTTTTTGCATACGTATAAATACCGTATATAGATTAGATTTAAGAATGTAACCTGTTTTTGTACATACATAAACACGTTAATTAGAATAAATAAAAGAGTGTAATCCGTTTTTGCACATACAAAAATACCCTAAAACAGTTAATTTAACAGTTTAACCCGTTTTTGTACACATCTATACACACTTGATATATGTATTTCAAAGTTCAGCCCGTTTTTGTACACGTACAAATACCTTATATAGATTAAATTTAAGAATGCAATTCGTTTTTGCACACACCTATATACCCTTACAACTGATAATTAAACAGTGTAACCCGTTTTTGTACACATCTATATACACTTGATACATGCACTTTAAGAGTGCAACCTGCTTTTGCACACACGTTTAAATATCTTCTACAGATTAAATTTAAAAATGCAACAGGTTTTTGTACACACTTATATAGCCGAAATAGATTGTATATAAGTGTGTTGCCCGTTTTTGCACACACCTATATACCCAAAAGAGATTCAAATAAAAGTGTAACCCGTTTTGTACATACGTTAAATGGATTCAATTTCAGAGTGCAGACCATTATTGTACACACTTACATAGCCAAAATATACACTACGTAAGAATGCAACCCGTTTTTGCACACGTAAAAAATACCGTATATAGAATAGATTTAAGAATGCAACCTGTATTTGTACATACATAAACACGTGAATTAGAATAAATAAAGATTGTAACCGTATATACATTTGATACATGTACTGTTAAGTGCAGACCGTTTTTGCACACGTATAAATACCTAATATAGATTAAATTTAAGAATGCAACCCGTTTTTGTACAAACCTATATACCCTAACAACGGTTTTTTTAACAGTGAAACCCGTTTTTGTACACATACAAAATGTATATATATACTTCAAACATGCACTTAAAGAGTGCAACCCGTTTTTGCACACATATAAATGCCTTATAAACATTAAATTTAAAGATGCAACAGGTTTTTTGTACACACCTATAGATATACCCTCACAACTGATAATTTAACAGTCCAACCCGTTTTTGCACACACATAAATACCTTATATGGATTAAATTTGAAAATGCAACAGGTACACACCTGTATAGCCAAAATAGATTGTATATAAGTGTGTTAACCGTTTTGGCACACACAAATATATACGCCAAAGTGATTCAATTAAAAGTGTAACCCGTTTTTGTACATACATACATACATACATACATGCATACATACATACACGCACGCACGCACGCACGCACACACGCACGCACACAAACTACACGCACACACACACGCACCAATACATACATACACACATACGTTAAATGCATTCAATGTTTACTTTGCGCTAGTTCTTTCAACATAACATGTTCATGCAGCAAACATTTGCGAAATTATAACCTTAATTCTTTAATTCTTACATTGCATATTTGTAAAAAAAGTGAATCGGTACAATCCCACTGCAAACAGTATACAATGTTATAATTATAATAGATAGATATTATTCAGAAGAAATGGTTATCGTTTCCTCCGCTTGTAAAATATAAACATGAACGTTAAATAATAAGATTGAATCACATGGTTGTTCATATAAAAACATTTGGAATAACCCTTTAGGCTTAAGAATAACAAAGGAGAACAAACACAACAACAACATGATGTTGTAGCTCGAATGATGTATATAAAAAAGCAATATCTTTAATTTGAATGCATGCACGACATATAATGAAATGACACGGAGCGTCCATGGCCAAGTGGCAAAGTACTTGCCCTTCCCCGCTATTGGTTCGAATTCCGCAAGGACATTTTTGATTAATTCGTGTGAAGAAACTTTCAAGTTAGCTAACGGAAACTGGGTTGTTCTTCTTAGCCCGTTGTGCCTGAATAATAAACGGAGACCAAAGATAGTCCTTCCGCAGTAAAGCTGAAAAGTCCCATATAAACTATAAAGTGTTTAGACGACACAAACCAAAACACACAAAAAACTCATAAAATTCGCATTCCTTTCTTGCAGAGTGTCTTCCTTTAACAATTGCCAATGGATTAAGAATAACTTGTAATACAACTACTGATTTAAAGCGATGCACTGTATCATGTGATGATGGTCTTTATTTTCCGATTCCACCCTTGCCATACTATGAATGTGGAGTTGCCACTGGTTACAAATGGAATCATCAGACCAAAAATAATCCTACTGCAAGGCTTCCCTCATGCACAGGTACGTTTGTTCTTTAATGTATTCTTTATCTTTGTATCCCAAACAATATACATGATTTAGCTGGCTAAAAACCTGTATCTGTTTATTTACTAATTAGTTAAATTAAGCAGCATATTTCAGATGCAAAAAATCTAAAAATCTGAGAGCATACTTTAACGAACACCTGGGAAAATTACTTTGTTACAAATGTTTATCAAACACATTTAGGTGTATTTGTAAACATTTACCTTATGTCAGTAGGTTCACCTTATACTGACGCTGATCAAATAGCCCTTCCAATGATCTAATGTTAGTAATAAGACAAGTGAAAGAACAGAACTAAAGTGCAATGAAGATTAGGACCGTGAACAATTCAAAGTACTCGTCATATCAAGCAAATAAAGTCTTTCTGAGCAATCCTTAACAAAGATAATTTATGTTTCTTTTACTGCATGGAAAGACACGTTTCAAAATTGTCAAATGTCTTTTCCAGAGATAGAAATACCAAAAGCAATAGGTGTAGACTTCGAAGGACATTATACAACTATGCCGTGTACCCCTGTTAATATAAGATCTCTTAAAGGACAACTTGAAAGTAAACTTTCAAAAGTTGAATGCTTAAGAGACGGAATCTGCAAAACTGACGTGCTCCCGAAATGTAACAGTTCTGCACAGTATGTGTCAGTGGTTGTAAGTCTAAAAGCACCTGAAAATTACACGAACTGGGGTATCAATGTAACAAAAATAAACGGAACAAGTAAGTAACTATACGATTTTATTTAAACAGAACATTGTAAAATACAACCAAATAATATAAGTAGGTTATGACAGTTTTGTTTTCATCGGGTTCATTAGCTAACAAATCAATCAAATATGTCTTACGATGCACGACAGCGTTTCTTAAATGATTTTTGACATGTGTTATATAAGTTATTACATTTTTGAAAAATTGGAACAATAGATATCAAATTATGAAACTTGCCGGCGTGGCCGAGTGGTTAACGCGTCGGACTAGTAATCTAAAGATTGCGTTGGTTCAAATCCTTTCAGGGGCAAGCCGTTGTTCCTTAAGCAAGAAACTTTACATTCATTGCTTAGTACTGGTTGGTTCTAGGAACGGATTCGAGAGTGTTTCAATAAGCTTAAAGCTTCCAACACAATCGAACTAAAATAAATTTGTATAAACTAAACTTGACATTTTAATTATGCAGACAAACAACAACATTTAGCATTATCTGAGTGTATTGTTTTGAAATAAAAATTTGAGAATAATAATTTATATTCAATAAATCTGATTCAATCCCTATTTTAAGCATCTTGATCTAATTGTTGTGCATTTGGATTTGCCCTTGATCGTCCGTTCTTATGTTGTATCACATGTAGCTCTTAAAGTGCTTAAGCTAGAGTCAACAAAATTTACAGCAATGTTGTTCAGCATGTGAAACTGTGCATGTGGGGTTTTGTGTGTTGATTGATTCAATTTTGTCAGAGTAATTGCCCTTAACTTAGTAAAAATGGGCAATTTTCAATTTGTATCGTGTGTAGCTTAAAAAAGGATTTGATCTGGAGTCATGAAACTGTAAAGAAATGTAAGTCGGCATGTTAAGTTCTGCATCTAGAGATTTATTTTTGAATTTATATATTATATTTGGAGTTATTGTTCTTGACTCAGGTTTTTTTGCAATTTTCATCTTGTGTCGCGCGTAGCCAAACAAATATAGAGTCATCAAACTTTATAGAAATCAATTGTCAGCATGTGCACCTGCGGATTTGATTGAGGATTTATTTAGTAGTTGTTACGTTATTGCCTTGAATAAAGTAAAAAATTTGCAATTATTCAAACTGTGTGCGTGCCGACGATCATGAAAATTAACTGAAATGTATTCGTAAGAAATTATGGATAGTTGTGCATTTACTGGGTGTTTGTTTGATATATTGAATATCAATTCTATGGGTAATTCGACCTCGTATAAGTAAAGAACGTTCCAAATGTTGTGTATAATGAACATGGTAAACTTGCTCGAACTAGAATCACAACTGTACAGGGATGTTGATAACACATATGAATGCTGTGCACGACATTTTGGGTTTTGGCATGTGTTTGTTCAGCTGTGTTAAGTTATGGCCAGATTGTTCTCTTATAATAGAGACTTTGAATTTAAATTGTTCGTCTTCATGTATTCGACCTAAAGTAGTCGAATTTGATAAAAAAGGTGGATGTGGGCGGAACCCGTGTCATATGAACACATTTCTGTTTTTTGTTTTTTTTTAATGAAGACAAATCTTTTAGCTTTACAGGAATGCGCAACCATTTAGTAAATATAATAAATATGTCAAATTGAATCATATATATAATATTTCACTATTGAAAGACACACAGGGTTTATAATGTCATAAATTAAGAAATACACTAAATTAGGTAGAACCCATCCACAAATTCATTTTGATTATATGATTTGTTTTTGAAGCTTCACCACAGAGTTTAGTGGATTTTGAGCAACGCGCGATTGAAATAGAAACATCGGCAAATTACGTTATGAACAACTCTGCGCATGTTTTTCACGTAGTAATAGATGGAACCAATCATTCACTTTCTGGAGGGGAACAGATGCTGAGTCATGAATCAACAATGCAATGCGTTCCGGGTACAGCTCCTATAGAAATGTTCTGTGGTATGTGCACATTTTATGGTATTATAGAAAATAGCTGACGCTAGACGATGTTAGAATAGCCTCAACACCGACATATGCACCTTAGATAAATCATCTTTACAAAGTGACTGAAACAAAATGTTTTTTGATAGCTGTTTTTGTTATACTATTCAGTAATATTAAGTAAATTTAATGAAAATACTATAATTTTGCAATTAAATTATAAACAATATTGCGTTTGTGAAGGGAATGATTAGACCTGCAAGGACAGGGCGAATTTTGACTCAATGCTTTAGTTTGAATAATTCTAATAGAGGTTCACTAGACAATGCTTCATGCTAAATACCCTTGTAGATTTGAAAAAGAAGATCTTTAAACGTTTTACATTATACATACAATGAAAACACATTTAGCGGGTCAAATTTAAGCCCAATGGCTATAGTATGAACAATCTTGGTAATCGCTATTTGCCACCGCATCAAAGATGCTGTGCCGGCATAAATAGGGTGTTTTTCCCTTACTCTTACATATAATAAAGCAAAGTTAACATTATTTTATCTTCAGCGGCACGTCCTCCTGTGACGGGGTAATCTCTTATTGCACGGAATGTAAAAGAGGCTATTACCAAAAGGTTTCAGGCCAATCAACTTGCAAACAGTGCCCGCCTGGTACAACAACAACTGGAACGGGTTCAACTGAATGTGCGAGGGTACCGATGTAACGTTATCAACACACGAACTTAACAATGGCAACGATTTATACATGCTTTTTATAACATGCCTGTGATTTTGTTCAAATGTTTTGAAAATCCTTCAAACGTGTTAGATATTTGCAAAGTATTTATTTCATTTCTTACAATACACTGACAATATTTTTTATTTTCGGATATATTCAACAAATAGAGAAAGATCGACAAAATATACATATGTTTATTTTGGTTTGTCAGCTCTTTTTTTTTTAAAAGTGAAGTGTTGAAATTATTTACAGAATTGATGTAAAGAGACCATTATTTGAGTATCTAATTTAAGGCTTCATAGAAGTAACAGTTTCAATTTCCATGAAACAGGTTAGTTGTATGGAGAATAAACGGTAACTGAGGGTTATTTATGTGGGTCAAAATTCTTAATATATACAAAAATGATTAAACAATTTAAGCAAATCTGTCATTTAGTGTACAGGTTATCTCTCTTAAAGAAGTATAAGTGATTTACCAATAAATAAAGCTTAAATACCTGTTTAGATACCTGCTATACTTTTGCAATTGAGCCAAATACATAAATCAAGAATACAAAGTTACAAAGAACAATTCCTCCAAAACTATGCAATAGAGTTATTGGTTGTGTACACCACACTTTTTCCTCAATGAAATCTATTTATCTTTGAAGTTACAACCAATACATTTTTGGTCATACCTCTGAGGAAAAAAGGCAAACTTCCTTTTGCAGTTACTGTGCTCATTCATTGCACTTCTCTAAAACTAGATATATCTATTTATGAAGTCAAAAGCTTTATCATATATTAAATAATGACTCACATTTGCTACGAAATGCTGCATGCCAAATAACTAGTTAATTCACAGAAGAAGACTAAAATGTGTTAAATATAAATTAATCTATACAAAACTAAGCGACCCCATGGTGATGTCAATTTTGATCCCTGCGGCATAATTTATAGAATATTTGTAGAAAACTTCAAGTTGATGCTACATCATCATCCGGCACCCAAACAGCTATGTTCTAGTTATTTTAAGTTTATGAGAATAAGATTTTTAAAGATTTATGAGACATATTTACCATATAAGTCTAAATAAACTAAATGACACTCGGGGCCCGGAACATGATTTATATAATTTTTATTTTGGACCACATGGTGATGTTTCATGCAAAATATCCATACTCTAGGCATTTAAATTCAGAAGTGCAAGAAAATAGAAATCAACTCCTGTTTAAATTTAAAATTATTTTGTTTCATTAAAAAGCACAACGTTTTGACAACGTTTTTCAGGTAAACCAGTTTCAGAGAAGAATCTTTTAGACATATTTTATATATAACTCTATGTAAACAAAGTTTCCCCAATGATAGGGCAATCATTTGGGCGGGTTCAATTTTGGTCTCAGGAAGCCAAAACCTACGCACTGCACATCTGCATTCATTATAGAGTGTAGGTAATATATCTGCCAAAAAGATTTAATTTCTTTCTATCGGTTCAAAAGATACAGAGCGGACAGGAATTTTTTTACAAAAATGACATTGACCTGAGAAAGGTCAAATCTGCGCTCTGCATTTCGTCTCACAGTTAACATTTCTACCAAGTATTTTAAATTTCCTTCCACCAGTTCAAAAGATACAACCCGGGCAGAAAACTGCTAACAGATTGACGGACGACCAGATGCTTAACATTTTACGTCGACATTTGTTTCGGGTGTATGATAAGATGACAATAATATGGCATTGGATTGCTCACCGAAGATACATAGTTAGAAAAGGCCACAACTCTTAAATGCAGAAGTACAAAACTAGTACACAATAAATGTGTCATTTTATACCACCAACTGCATAATTTATAAAACAGTTGCAGACATTGATTGGGAAATACTTGATGTTAAATATTTAAGTTTGGCACACAAGAAGACTTAAATTGTTTACACATGTACTATATATCTATTTTAATTATATGACCCCATAGCCAGCAAAATTTTAATCCCAAGATCATGATTTATATAACTTTAGTAGATGGCCACTAGGTGATGCTACATGCCAAATACTAGTATCTGTTTCATTATAGTGTCTGAGAATGATTTTTTAGGGTTTCACTTTTAAAGACTATATTTAACTCTTGTCAGTTGTAAATAATTAACTGACGTACAAACACATATAACAAACACACGTCAATCGCTATATGCAATGCACCACAGAGGTTGCATTAGCGTAAAAAGGTTCACCAACGCCGGCGCCACCCAGTGGGTCATGGCAATAGCTCCATTTTTTCATACAATAGAAACATTCATACCCGTAAACCCGTTATTACAAAACCAACCCTTTGCAGTAACGAACCAGAGTACAATTATCTAAAATCCAATCCATTTTATAGTTTAGTTTGAGACGCTGGCGAAAACTTGAGCATTACAATGCAGTGCCGGTGCTCTTTTTTCCATACTTCCCATAGCCATCAAAATGTTTCAAGCGCCTTACCAAGGTATCACCAAATCTGCCATAAAACTCTTCTTAATCTGGTCAATGACACATTATGAGAGCTTTTGAAATATAAGGTGTTCCTGTCATTTACAGTCAAACGTGTATTAAGCGACGCGCAAGGGAAACACCTAAATGGTCGCTTAAAGAATTCTCTTAAGACAAAGCATGAGAAAAAAAGTAAAACATTTACAAATGACATATTTCATTGGCGGTGGGGAAGTTTTTTTTAACTTCATTTATATATGTTTAAAAATTATAACGCTATAACGCTGTATATTGTTACATCTTACCAGATTCGTGCTTTTTATGAAAATTTAGAAAATCAATTTAAAGGTAAAACATTGTAAACTAAGAACGAAAATTACACATTGCAAACCGATAATCTACATTATTTTACCAAAAGAGGTCAAAATATGCAGAAAAGTAAGTCACGGAGTAGAAGTATGTTGATTAATATTGCAAAATCAATCATTAATCGCTCATAATATGTAAATATGACCATTTAAATCTTATTACTTTTCTGAAAACTTCAAACCCCAGAAGGGGCAATTTTTTATTCTTTCTTTTTTTTCTTTTTAACATTTTTTATTAATCTCTCCGAACCCCTATGGAAGAAAAAAGTGTTTTATTTTAATTATATAATTATTGTAGGTATTTATTTACTAAATAATGCCAAATTTAATAGCAAATATGATACCAGATATTTTCAAAGTTTAATAAAATAAAAACTAAACGGTAAAAGTATTTTGTATTTTGCAAGACCAACCAATATACATTAAAGAAAATTTAGGCAAACTTTGAAAATAGCCCCTCATTTTGGAAAATTTTAGGGATATTTTAAATAAGGCTTTTTACATAGGGAAATGGTCAAATTAGTGTTAAAAGTGGGTGGGGTAGGGTTACATTTTTATACATATTAAAAACATTTCGTTTAAAAACAATCCTTTTGCTTGTTTAATTTGTTACCTAAATGTCATTATTTATTTCTTAACAATGAGCAAAAGGAAAACATTTTTCATAATGATGATATTATAGATTATTTAGAGTTTCATAATTTCTGAAAAAATCCCTTCTAATGGCAAAGTTTTAGTTCATAAAAATGTAACTCATTAATCACACGGTAAATTTTGTTTAAATTTTGCATACATGTGCCATTTAAGGCATATAACAGTCCTATGTTGTCAAATTTACAATACCTTATAGTAGTCATTAGGGGTGTACTACCTTAAAGTGTATTTGATTTTAATCTGAATCGCTGTTTAGATGAAAAAAGGTGGAAAAATAATTTGTTTCATCATAAAAGGGACCATTTCATCGCTAAATTCGGTATCTGGGAAACGCCGCCATAAATACATTTCAAACACAAACATAACAACTAAAAGTTTTCTGGAAATGTATATCAAATCTACATTGCATAGCCGAATTCGAATTTCGAGATTTGGTGTAGAGTTTACAAAATATATTTTAAAAAATGACCACCCTTTACCTTTGATGACACCTGATTTTAGCGACATGCACTAGTTCGGAAGTAGCGATAGAGCAATTTACCATAAACTTCCGAAAGAGATAGCTCTTTCGTTTACCAGGCGTGAAAAGTTGTGACAAAAACTGTCAGAAATGAAATAGCTGCGTGACAGACGCTATTTATCATATAATTTTAATGAGTATGTATTGATCTAAAATGTCTTTTTTTATATTTTCTATGCGTTGGAAATTATACGCCTGACCCTTATACCTGTTACCCGGCCCTCACACATGTTACCTGACATAATTTAAATGTCAGATAAGAGAACCGTTTTGTTCTATGACGCTACCTGAGTTTTCAAGCTAATAAATAATTTGGAGAGCATTCTGGTTGGAGACCTGTGGCATCGCAATTTTTTCACATTACAATATGTTTAACATGCTTTTCACGTGTGTTCAAATCACAATACAACACTTAAATAAACAACAACAACTACAAAAAGAAGCGTGAGCGGGTATCCACTTGGAACACCTCGACAATTATTCATTATACAATAAATCCCACACATAACGATATCACTTATAACGATATACCGCTATAACGACTCTGTTGCCGCGGTCCGAACTCTGTTTTCACATTGGTTGACGATCGGATATAACGATTACCGGATAAAACGATAAATAATCGACTGTGTCCTCCATATCGTTATAAGCGGAGTTTATTGTTCTGTTATGCGAAGTTTGACGGAAAATGCCGAGAATATCGGATTGGCGGGTAACATAATATAATGGTACTATAAGCTCGCCTTTTGTGACTTAGAGAACGGGTGAACCCTTATTAAGCATAGACTACATACATACTTACATACTTAGGATATCACTGTACATTTTATGTGCGATTAAGGCATAATTTGCCGATTATATTACCATATTTATATCGCGTTACAAAGGTTTAAGTTTTTATTTTTGAGACCAGATTATCAGTAACAAGCTAAAATTATGTGATTTACAACACTCACTTTTTTTCATATAATAAAGTACATTCTGGCATATATCAGATGTTGCTAGCACGAGGTCATCACGTCTCACAGTGTGTTAATACAAATGTTAAAATATGACAAAAGGATAATGAATTCATAAATTATTCTTATAACGAAAACAATAAACTTTAATACGATCAAGGTTTTCATAGTGTCATGCTGACCTATGTTATTAAACGTGTCCCACTAGGACAGATACGAGACACTGGGATAACAATCGATAATTCAAGTGCGCGTGTATTCAGACAATAATTTTATAAACAAATCACATAAAGATAGCTTCAAGTATTTGATAGACAACTGTTAATCGCCAATAAATTGTACAGTAATATCTTTATAAATCCTATCTTATAACACACATACTTTTCTAATACCCCCACAACTTTCTGCAACATTACTCCTATCTTTATTTCTCAAACCCCAGTACTTTCAGCAACATTACTTTCTCTTTTTGTTTCAAACACCTAGTTTTATATGTGCCTCACTACTCATAACTTTACTTTCAAATCCCTGCTAGTTACACATATATCCCCATTGTTTTGTAGAAATCCTCGGACTAAATAAAGTACCCGAACTGCGGTGTCGGCTTTCAAATGCGTCCTCGTTCGTACGCAGATGTTAATCCACATATATAATATTATTCTTGTAGTACAGGGTGTGCCTTAATTTTGATCACTTCATAACGTAAGGCATTAACTCCATTCTTATAATCTTCTACCGATTTGCATTGTCCGGTCAATTTCAAATTCAAGCCTTTATGTTCTTATCATTATATTATTATTATCATTATTATTATTATCATCATCATTATTATTATTATTATTATTATTATTATTATTATTATTATTATTATTATTATTATTATTATTATTATTATTATTATTATCATCATCATCATCATCATATAATTAACATTTCCCTTATTATCATCATCATCATCATATAATTAACATTTCCCTTATGCATTTTGTTGTTAAGTTTGTAAGACATTTCAGTTTGTATTTGTAATAATTGTTATACAGTCAAATTATAGCTTTAAAACTAAAAGTAAACAAATCTTGATAAACGTTAAGCAATGATTGTCATGTTTTTTCCCCTTGTGTCACAATAGTAGCAATTATGAATCTATTAAACGAGTTTAAAATTATATTATGCGAAAATAACAATGTATTTCTTTGTTGCAGACGGTCAACTATGTGTGTGCATAAAATCTACAATTCTACTTTTTCTTTTTTCATTATTTAAGGGTTTGAATTGAATAGATCATTTGTTTCAAAAATAGCAAAAATGAGAAAAACTTTCATATATAGAATATATCATTTGAGAAGCATTTGTATGCGTACGCTTGTGCGTGCGCATGTGCGTGTGTATGCGTGCGTGTGCGTGCGTGTGTGTGTGTGTTTGTGTCGAACAGCTAGATTGGCTGGAAAATATCTGACTGCCTCAATTACCCAGGCATGCGATCATCATAACAGCCGGAACAGGATTCAGACAAGTTTTTTTTTTTCGTAAAGCCTTTCAAAAACATATTTTTAAAGAACATATTAAGGCAGAACATAACTCTTAAACTAAGCACAACTTCAAGTATACATATCAAAACGATACTAGTTATATTTTCCATCCCTCTTTCTTTTTAAATGCATTAAATATTATGAAAATACTGCAACATTTGGAAGTCGTGCCTGATGTTCAATTGCCAATAAACACTTGTTAGGGACACAGGCGCGAGTATCGGACCTGGGAAGAAAATATGACCACATTGATAAAAACCTCTGTATTCATCTTAAAAATGTCAAAAACAAAAAAGCAAAAAGTGAAATATGAGCCCCTTAAAAATATACTTTAAGTTAAGAGAAGGCCGAAAACTCCAGTTTCGAGTCCACGAGCAAGGGGTTCATTTCCCGGGACATTGTGAAAACATCTGTCCAGACTATTAAAACAAAACTTTAACACTAGTTTACGTTTGTATAAAGGTTCCAAATGGACCGGCCCCAAGTCTCTAGCCCTTCCTGTTCATGAGGTATCTATCAGGAAACGAGCGCATTCGGGCTCAGAATCCCTGGTAGACAACTTATTAGTCCGGAACTTAACGACGTCAACCGGATTTTATCTAGGCGCATAAATTATGCTATTACCCAATCAGATGATTATATTTTATCATGTGATTTTTCTTAGCCAATAGATAAGCAGATAAGCCATATCTTTGTTCATTTTGGCTGCCAATTTTCTAAAGAAAAAATAAAATAAAACCGCCTCCTCCAACTTCACCACCTATTTAAATGTTGCCAAGATCAGGGTCCATGAAAATCAAAATTATGATACATGCTTTTATTTATTTTTGTTTTGATAGTTGATCTAGCCTCTTTTGTTTTCTTGTTATTACATCAGGTTTTATGTTATTACATCTCGATACTTTGTATTGGGGCGGTTTTTGCCTTCCAATTAGTTTCTTTCGGGAATCTTTTATTAAACTATGTTATTAAATCAATTTGTGTATTTAGTAGAAATAATGCTTGTTTATGGCATTTTTAATAAATGTCCGATTTTCATTCAAATCATGTGTTGTTTTCCCTTTTTTACCTAACACGTTCCACCTATCCTGTGATTTTAACCGTGATCTTGGACAAAACATAAATAAACTTATTATCATTAATGACACAATCATTAAGATAATTGGATGTAGCATATGGATGAAATTTTAAAACAAAACAAAAAAGAGATACGTGGCTTAAAACGTATATAACTATGAGCTTCAGAAACAAAATCTCTATCATTTTAGTTCTGCTCGGAGTTTTGGATAGTCGACACTGGATAATAAGTTCAAAATGTTATTAACAATATATATCTCTTCCATGGTAAGTCAATTATTTTAATTTTTCTGATTTTAAGTTTAACTGTTTGTGTTACTATTAACTTATATAATATGCTTAAAAATTTTATTCATTGTACAGTGTTATATCATTTTGAAGTGATAGTGTATTTTCTTTTTACGTTTTTAAATTGAAAATCTATCAATTCAATTTATTGGAAAGAGGCTAGTTTAAAAGCGTGATAAAACTTGTGACTGCTGCCAATGGACAGATCGAACCTAATGTTCATTCATATATAGGGCAAATTAATTATTGTAGAAGTGTTCAAAAGTCATTAAATGTTCAGTTTGATTTATAATGATAAAAAGACCATATACAGCAAAATACTCTGTGATGTTGAGTGTTTAGCATGAGCATTATTTTCATATATTTTTATACATTTTCAAATCATTAATGAGACATTCTCAGAAAGGTTTTAATTCATATTACACATATTGTTTAGTATGAAATTTACAAACATAAAAATGGCCTTTCACACGTGTAGTCATGTTACACAATTCACGTTTCAAAAAAAATAAACCTAAATTTTATTTTACTTTTTATTAGAGGGTAATTGATAGTCAATGTCCCTTTTATGCCATAGGTTTCAGACCGGGGCAATCATTTCTGGTCCATTTTGTAATTAGTTTGGCAGGTCGGAAATCATGCAAATAGTTCGTATGTTTCATGTCGATTCCAGATAAGGTATGTGAAAAAAATACTGCTTTTGATCTGTCGGTTTGATAAAAGAAGATGCTCTTTGATAGAATTAATTTTAATAAGAGGCATTCGAAATGTTTTAGAACAGATTTACCACCCAAGCAAAATTTTACGTGAATAACATAAATTAATAAAATCATAGAAGTAAAAACCTAAAGCGCCCACACAAAAAAGTCAGATAATCAGAAAAAAATATTGACACAACTACAAGATTACCTGGTGTAATAAATACTTTTGAGAAATTGAACAGACTTAACATTAAACAAATTTCATTTAAATATTGCGTCTTCTTTAGGGATTCTGTATTTATCTATTTTAAACACTTTAATTGCAAAAGTGTAACAGTCAATATCTGTCACTTTTGTATATACATTTTTTCTTACTCAAAAGGCATTGTCTATGAAAAAAGAAATAACTTTCATAAAAATAAATTTTAATACATACCATTTACAAAATGTAAAATGTTAAAAAAATACAAATGTAGATGCATCCTGTAAATAACAAATTATTGCAAAATTTTAATATTCAAATAAATTGTGTGCCTTCAGCGTTTGATTATTGATTTATATCGAACTCACCGTTCTTGACCCAAATTTCCAGAAATAATCTGAAGATTTTGATTCACTGCCGAGATATGTACAAGTTTGTTTTTTTAACACCCAAACACTTAATCATTATATTCCAATACTTTATACCTCATTATTTATCTTTCTCCTTCTTCACTACCTTTTCACCTTTCTGTGTTCTTTTCAAATACTTTCCTACCTTGTATGTTTATATTAATTTAAATGTTAATTCGATCCATTAATATATTCACTCTAAATATATATTCATTCTAAATATATTCAATGGAACATATACAATGTTTCTTAAAGCATTTAAATACAATTCTGTGTTTTCTTTTTCTGATTTTTGTTGTTGTTTTTTTTTTTCTATTATTTTCGTCTCGTTTAAGCGCCTATTACATGTCAATTACTCACTTAGGAGAAGAATTTCATAAGACATGTTGTCTTTCATTCTAATCCAGTTTTTAAAGAATATTTGAATGCTCTCTGTATATTGTAAATTGTAACATGTATATACATATTCTGAGAAATATAATATGTTTAAACTAAGTTTGCTTCTTTAAAAAGAAGCATGCGAGAGGTCTTTTTGCAGCAGTAGAAGATTTGTTTAATTCGAAAATATTGTTTAGTTTTATTAAAAAGTACAACGTTTTTTTAGGTTAACCAGTTTCATAGAAGAAATGTTTTAGACATGTTTTATATATACCCCTATGTAAACAAGATTTCCCAAATGATAGGGCAATCCTTGGACCGGGGTCAATTTTGATCTAAGGAAACCCAAACCTACGCACTGCACATCTGCATACATTTCAGAGTAGTTGTACCAAGTAGTTTTAATTTTCTTCCACCAGTTCAAAAGATACAACCCGGACAGAAAACTTCTAAAAGATGGACGGACGACCAGATGCATAACATTTTACGCCTCATTTGTTTCGGGCGTATAATAAGAGGGCAATAATAAAATATAATATAATAAAAAAAAAAGTTCATCAACTCCGACGCCACCAAGTGGGTCATGGCAATAGCTCCATTTTTTCATCCAATAGAAACATTCATACCCGTAAACCGGTTGTCACAAAACCAACCCTTTGCAGTAACGTACCACAGTACAATTATCTAAATCCAATCCATTTTATAGTTCAGATTGAGACGCTGGCGAAAACTTGAGCATTACAATGCAGTGCCGGTGTTCTTTTTTTTTTTTTTTCATACTTCCCATAGCCATCAAAAGGTTTCAAGCGCCTTACCAAGGTATCACCAGATCTGCCATAAATCTCTTCTTAATCTGGTCAGAACTCTTGAAATATAAGGTATTCCTGTCATTTACAGTCAAACGACGTGTATAAAGCGACCGCGCAAGGGAAACACAATAAATAGTCAATTAACGAAATGGTCTCTTAAGACAAAGCGTGAGAAAGTAGTAAATATTTTCACATGACATATTTCCTCGGCGGTGGGGAAGTTTTTTTTAACTTCATTTATATATGTTTTAAATTATAACGCTGTATATTGTTATATCTTAAAGCAACATGCCTCCAGATTCGTGCTTTTTTATGAAAATTTAGAAAATCAATTTAAAGGTAAAACATTGTAAAGTAAACTAAGAACGACATTAACACATTGCAAACCGATAATCCACACCAATTACCAAAAATGAGGTCAAAATATGCAGAAAAGTAGGTCACGGAGTAGAAATATGTTGATTAATATTGCAAAATCAATCATTAATCGCTCATAATATGTAAATCATAACTTAAATCTTATTACTTTTCTTAAAACTGTTTGCATTTTTCTTTAGTTTGATTTTCTTGAAATACATTAGCTCATCTGGAGGCATGCAGCTTTAAGACCGTAATTCTATGTTTTTTTTCTAACATTACAAATCAAAAAGCTCTATATGAAGATGAAGCTGATGGTGAAAATTACAATTGAAATATAAAATGGCACCATATTTGTTATCACAGCTCAGTCTTTCACAAGAATACATCTTAACTAATAAATACGAAGGAATAAAAAACGGGGCCTTTTCACTGCAAAAAAATGGAAATGGCAGTTAAGTTCAATTATATTTTCTTGCAACTTATCTTTACATAAATTCATCTAAGTTACATGAATGATACAAAAACAAATATTAACAAAGAGATATAGTGCAAATGGGTCGGGCTACAAGTTATAACAACATTAGCAACAGCCCTCCCCACAAAGTCAGTATATAAGATATCATATTTATACCGGTACTTTTCATGCAATTATTTTTAAAGGCCAGTGACGAGGAATACAAAATTATTTTTATGTCGTTAATTGATAACTCATACTAGTAAATAATTTGGAGAGCATTCTGGTTGGAGACCTGTGGCATCGCAAATTTTTCACATTACAATATGTTTGACATGCTTTTCACGTGTGTTCAAATCACAATACAACACTTAAACAAACAACAACAACTACAAAAAGCAGCGTAAGCGGGATCCAATTGGAACACCTCGACAATTATTCATTATACAATAAATCCCACACATAACGATATAATTTATAACGATATACCGCTATAACGATTCTGTTGCCGCGGTCCGAACTCTGTTTTCACATTGGTTGACGATCCGATATAACGATAACCGGATAAAACGATAAAAAATCGACTGTGTCTCCATATCGTTATAAACGGAGTTTATTGTTCTGTTATGCAAAGTTTGACGGAAAATGTCGAGAAGATCCGATCGGTGGGTAACATAATATAAGGGTACTTTAAGCTCGCCTTTTGTGACTTAAAGGACGGATGAACCCTTATTGAGCATAGACTACATACATACTTAGGATATCACTGTACATTTTATGTACGATTAAGGCATTATTTGCCGATTATATTACCATATTTATATCTCGTTACAAAGGTTTAATTTGTTGTTGTTTTTTTTTGAGACCAGATTATCAGTAACAAGCTAAAATGATGTGATTTACAACACTCAATTATTTTTCATATCTGGCTTAAATCAGATGTTGCTAGCACGAGGTCATCGCGTGATCGCAGCGTGGTAAAACAAATGTTAAAATATGTCAAAAGGATAATGAATTCATAAATTATTCTTATAACGACACAAAAAACTTAATACGATCACGGTTTTCATAGTGTCATGCTGACCTATGTTATTAAACGTGTCCCACTAGGACAGATACGAGACACTGAGATAATAATCGATAATTAAAGTGCGCGTGTATTCAGACAATAATTTTATAAACAAATCACATAAAGATAGCTTCAAGTATTTGATAGACAACAGTTACTGTAAATCGCCAATAAATTGTACATAAATTGCCTTATTGTATGCATCAAATCTTTATAAATCCTATCTTATAACACACATACTTATCTAATACCCCCACAACTTTCTGCAACATTTATAGATAGATAGGATAGGATAGGATAGGATAGGATATTTCTTATATCAATTATTGCACATAAGTATTTCCATCACAAAATTTATCACACATGTATTATAATCATTACTATGACAGATATGTTTGACAATGAATAGGTATTACTAAAAAAGGCACTAAACATAAGAAAATATAAATAAAAACTAGGTAAAATGACTGGATTAAAATGACTACACGGATATTGACTGCTAGTTACACATATATCCCCATTGTTTTGTTGAAATCCTCGGACTTTATAAAGTACCCGAACTGATCATCATCATCATCATCATCATCATCATCATCATCATATAATTAACATTTCCCTTATGCATTTTGTTGTTTAGTTTGTAAGATATTTCAGTTTGTATTACAGTCAAATTATAGCTTTAAAACTAAAAGTAAACAAATCTTGATAAACGTTAAGCAAAAATTGTCATGCTTTTTCCCCTTGTGTCACAATAGTAGCAATTGTGAATCTATTGAACGAGTTTAAAATTATATTATGCGAAAATAACAATGTATTTCTTTGTTGCAGACGGTCAACTATGTGTGTGCATAAAATTTACAATTCTACTTTTTCTTTTTTCAATATTTAAGGGTTTGAATTAAATAGACCATTTGTTTCAAAATAGCAAAAATGAGAAAAACTTTCATATTTAGAATATTTCATTTGAGAAGCATTTGTGTGCGTACGCTTGTGCGTGCGCGTGTGTGTGCACGTGCGCGTGCGTGTGTGTGCGTGTGCGTGTGTGTGTGTGTGTGTGTTTGTGTCGAACAGCTAGATTTGCTTGAGCATATCAGACTGCCTCAACTACCCTTATCAAACTAAATTCAAAATAAATGGTATATGTTTAAATAGTATCAAAAAAGTTTCTTGTACAATTCAATAATTAAATTTTCGATTATTGTTTTGGTACCATTCCTCTGCAAAAGAGATTTTCCAAAATGGGCATAAAGTATGTTAATCAAACAATTTAAGACCCAGATTTACATAAAAAAATGTTTATATGAATAAACAGTATTATAAAGCGGTATGCATCAAACCGCAATATTTCTTGAAAAATCGGTTTACACAGTTGAAAGTCAAGTCGTATTTAGACTGGTTCTAATGATATAAGGCTTAAAATGCGATACATTAACTTCAATTTGATACCCAAAATGGATGCCGCCAGCAAACGTTCTCAAAAACTTTAATAGTGTAAATTTAAGTTTTTGTGTTTTCTACTGGACAAGTCACTTCTAAATATCATATACGAGTGCTGGGGTGGGTGTAGTGGAGGTGGGTGTCACCGTGCGGAAAGAACCACTATTTTTTTTTCTATCCACGCAATGTTGCCATAATCATTTATCATATGCTATTTTTTATCATCACAAAAAAAAACCGCGATAGTCTTTATATAAATCTATAGATATCTATACTTTTTTCCACACGGCAACATTTATAAATAAAAACAATTATTTCTTATTTTTCGTGTTTAGATGGCTATCTACTACCTAGGGATACACATTGTGGATTGCTCAAGGATGGTGTGTAACGGCGATAATTATGTAATTATTTCAGTTATTTTACTTATATGTAACAGAAAAAAAGTTCGTCTTCAGTAATATTTATCAGGATTTTTGCTCTCCTGTTATCAAACAATGACGGAAACTGTTACAATTCTAAAAACGTAACGCATGTAAGTATAACTTCTCTTAAGTATTCTGTTAGGGAAAATATTTTTTGGAAGATTTTATCATTTCGCAAATCCCTGATAGAAAGAAAAAATAGTTTTGCATGACTCAGGGCTGTTACAAGTCTTTGAATGTCCATGCACATTTGTATGATGTTAATAAATTTAACATACCTTTAAATTATTTTTTTTCTACCACAGAATTGTCGCTATGGGGAAATATGTGCAACGTCATTAAACTGTGTAAATGACGATAATTGTGTTGACCTCTGCTTGCCTTGTACGGTCATATTATATTTTTCATTTATTTTAATCTTAACCTGCTAATTGGAGGGAAATGGACAGTCCCGATATGGACTATGGATTCTTTTATTTGAGGAAGCTATCCAGCCAGCTCACGGAACGTCGGTGGTTCTACTCAGGTGCCTGTTCTTGCTTGAAATAATGCCCAGAAGGGCACCTGAGGTCTTCCTCCACCAGTAAAGCTGGAACGTCGCTAAATGACATATACTGTATCGGTGTGACTTAAAACCCAATCAAACAAACAAATGGATGAAATGGAGTTGCTCTAATTTGAATTTGAACAAATATTTTAAAGGCAACAAAGGATAATCACTTGCAGTTTCATATATTTATGTGTGAAACCTAAAAAGTGAAAAAGAAAGAAAAGAAACAAACTCTTTTTTAATATTCTCGTGTTATCATTCCTTCCATCCGAACTCATTGCATGTGTATATTAAAAATGTCAAGTCTATTCTTTTCTTGCACAAACTAATGGTTTTTATCTAAGAAAGTTCATAATTGTTTCAGGTACATGCGAAAATGGCGGCACATGCGTTTATAATATTACAAGTCCAAACAAAGCAGAATACAACCAAGACGAAACTACACGTTCTTGCGTATGTCCCAGTGGTTTTAATGGAAACAACTGCGAAACAGGTATGTAATTTCTTTGTACATTCGATGTCAAATGTTAGTCTGGATTATCTGCCCCTAAGTTCTAACACGGATTTACGCTGGGAACCAGACTAGGTCGAATGCAAACTCTCTAAAGCGATTTCTTCCCCTGAACAGTACTGTATGATGTGTGACATAACGGGTCGAATTGTCCAGTGGTTTAAATCGTGATTATCGAACAGCATGGCCATTGCTGAGAGAGTTTTAAGTTCATGGAATGTGAGGCGGTGCATATTCTATCAGTCCAGGCAGTTTTAATGAAATATATGTGATTGGCCGACAAACGACGATTTGATGAAAAAAATCAAACAGTCCTTATCATATCTTGTTATTATAAACAGTATAGTAATTGAGATATTAAAATCATATTTGCATAAAGCATGCACAGTGCCGCATATTTGACTATGAATATTTTTACTATGTTCAGGTCGATATAAGAGGTGGAACTGACATTGGTTACCCATCCACCAGGTGACAGCAGTTCAGTAATCAAACGATTTCCACGTTAAGTTTCTTTAAAATTGTACCACCAGCAGAATGAGGAAAATAAACAAGAAGTATTTCTGTTACATAGAGCATTTAAATTTCAGCAATAGACGAGTGTGCCTCGAACCCATGCCTGCACGGGACATGTGTAGATTTACATGACGCGTTCTTGTGTATTTGCAACCCTGGATGGGAGGGGGTGCAGTGTGACCAAGGTAAAACGTTACTAATTTATAAGCAAAAACATGTCGGTGTGTAACAAAGCATGTTTGAAGAAAAATTCTTACTGTTGATACAGTATCACTGAAATAAGCCGAATTAAATTGAAAAACAACAACACAACAGCAACAAATCGGTGTTGTCGTAAAAACAAAGTGGTATATAAATGGCAATTTTCAAGCTATTCTAAGTTTATTTATATATGCGTTTTCGCAGCCTTTGTTTCAGATAATGTTAGTTTTTCCATTACGAAACGAACAAATTAGTACTCCGTTATCTGAGTCGCCAATTATTTTGATACATGTATAACTGGAACATTGTTTTATGTTTTTCTTTTTTGTTGACATTCACCAGACATTGATGAATGTTTATCTAACCCATGCGGAGAAAATGGTAACTGCACTGACCTGGAAAATGGGTATGAATGTGAATGCCCCTTTGCATATACCGGCAACTGCGACTGTATTGACCGTGAGTTGCTTCCCTTTTACAACATCACGTCTCAGTATATTGACTATTTTGTATTAAAGAACATTATAACAAAGGTATAAGTAAAAAGATGACATTCTATTTTTTCTGTGTCGAAGTTACGTTTTGTAAGATTTCTGCACCGTTCATTTTATATTTACTAGGCGATGATTAGATTTGTTATTAAGAATTCAATGGTATATTATCTCAATGCATTTTGTATTCTGACAAAACACGACAGTTAATTTTGCGAGCCACATTTTTTTAATTACTAGGATACTGTAAAGGTCATAAAATTATGTTAAGTTTGTACTTGCAATGGCTGATAAATACCCTGAGTGGAATGAACGACCTTTCGTACGCTAGCTAAGTAAAATGACCCGACCTTTTGTACGCATGCTGAGTAAAATGACCCAACCTTTCATACACTTACTGAGTAAAATGACCTGACCTTTCATACAAAAGTTGAGTAAAATAACCCGACCTTTTGTACGCTATTTGAGAAAAATGGCCCGACCTTTCGTACCCTAGCTGAGTAAAATAACCCGACCTTTTGTACGCTAGTTGAGAAAAATGGTCCGACCTTTCGTACCCTAGCTGAATAAAATGACCCAAACTTTCTTTAGCTGGCTGAGTTAAATGACCAGACCTTTTGAACAAAAGCTGAGTGAAATGGCTTATTTTTGTACACTTACTGAGAAAAAAAGGCCCGACCTTTCGTAAGCTAGCTGAGTAAAACGAACGATCTTTCGTACGCTCGCTGAGTAAATTGGCCGGTCTTTGGTCCGCTAGCTGAATAAAATGACCCAACCTTTTGTAAGCTAGCTGAATAAAATGACCTGACCTTTCAATTGTCAGTTGAGAAAAATGACCTGACCTTTAGTACATTAGCTGAGTCAAATGTCCTTAGCGGGAATCGAACAAGCAGCAGTGTTTATCTTGAAAATGGAAATTAATATTTGGCGTCGTAAGTGATTCAATTCTTTGTTATTTTGCTGTAATGAAGTTTAATCTGATTTATAGCCCTGATGGCAAACCTGGTTTACGGTTACAAGGACGTATACGACTCGAGTGCAGGTTGGGGCGGACAAGCAGAGTTTGCTGTCAACCAGGATTTTAGTCCAATTCACGCCAATCAATACTGTCAGCACAGTGCCACCTCGGACTTGACACCATCCTGGACAATTAAGTTGATCCAGCCATTCCCAATAAGGAGAATTGTTATAACGAACAGAATGGATTGTTGCTGTAAAGTCATTACTTTTCCTTTATGGTTTTATACTGTAAACAGATTTTTACATTATCGATAAACCTTTCAGGACATACTTAAGATTTGGTCGGTGTAGAATTAGGTTATCAACGGAAGCCATGAGTAATGTCCCTTTCTTTGGTTTGAAAATAGCTGTGGAATTACTTGTTTTCAGTTCCGTGTCATCAGCTCTGAAATGTTGAGTGTTGGAAATAATAGGGATTCGTCAAAAATAACCTCAAATAATTAAAAGAACACATTTAATCGGCACCATTTTTTTACAGAATGATGTCGCTTTATATGCAGAGAAGATAATTACAGTCTGTTCTACATATATATTGAAATTATCGATATCCGTCTCATGTTTAAACAATTCGAGTAGGAAAGAGTGATGGCCCTTGAATACTGAAATACACCAATGTAGTTTGAGTGATGGTCCTTAATTACTGATATACATCTATGTACATTACAAAAATAGTATTTGATGAATGAAAAAAAAGTTCATATCAATTGAAATATTAATAAACAATAACCATTAAATTGTATTAGATTTTTAATGTCTGTGTACATAATTTTTCAGCGGACAGGTTAAGAGATCTTACCATTACGGTAGGAACTGATATCTGCGCTATGTATGTTGGTCCCGCCACTGGAATACAGACTCTTACAATCGACTGTGATACAGATGATTTGGTTGGAGACGAAGTTACCATTACGAAAAATGGAAATGGACTCACTTTGTGCGAAGTCGAAATTTATTCATTTAGATAAACTGGCAGATGACTTCAAAGATGTTTCTTGCCATTCTTAAGCAACAAGACTTTGACAACAACCAGCAAAACAAAACCTTTGAATCTTTCACGATATTTATTTTCAGTCCATTGTTTCTGTCTAACACTTAAGGTGTTTTCAAAATTGACCAGATATAAATAAAGAATTAAAATAAACAAAGACTTATCAAATGTTCCTATTCATAGATGTAGAGGATTTGTTGAGAATTCGGAGTTTAATCATATATTGTGACGATGAATATAAAAACCTATAAAATAAATAAGGCAATATGTAAAAACATGGAAATGAAAATAAAACATCATTCCAACATATTATATTTCAGATATTTCAAAAAATCAAAGTTAATAATATAGGTAAGATGATATAAAACCTCACCAGGTGCAACTGGCTGATCTTCTATTATACCGGTACACTCAGAGGCACTTATAACCTGACACTTACATTTTTCGGTATAAATTGGTTATTTGTGAACGGAATTTTTTCAACTTTTGAATATACAAAATTCTACATATTCTACTTATTTCTTAGAATTTTATATATAATTCATAGACAAGAAAATAAGGAAAATGAAAATCATAAATGCTACTACAAAATGAAAAATCACAGAATGCCTGTAAAAATCGAAGCAAAATGAACAGTATCGGAATCCCACTAAATCTATATGTTAACCAGTTCTAATAATGTGTGTGTCCTCCCATGGCTATAACAAAGTGTAAACACCTGTCTCATGGTTATGACGTAGTTTCTCATGAAGGCTTGGGAATATTATCACACTCCTAAATAAGGGCTTCCTCGAGTTCCAGCAACTCCTGCATCCCAAGTCACCAAATCTAAACATCACACTTGTCGGCTGAATTAAACAGGCGTGTGAGAAAGCGACCAGAAGCTCCTCGCAATTTGCTGGAAACGGAGCAAGCCCTTGTTTAGGAATGGAGAACTGTGGGGCACAGGTGTTTACTTTGTTAAAGCCAATTGGGATGACATACGAAGTATTACAAATGGTTAACATATTATTATACAGATTAAGTGAGATTCAGAGACTTTTCATTTTGTTACGATTTTAACAGTCATTCTTTTCTGTGATTTTTCATTTTACAGTTGTCTGTTTGTTATGTTATTTTTTCTTTTTCGTTATTTATGAATTTTAAATATAATTCTAAGTTGTTTGTGTCATATGTTGAATTTAGTAAGGACCAAATTTGAACAAATCCGATCACAAATAACTTATTGATACAGAAAAATGTGTCAGGTTATAAGAGCCTCTGAGTGTAAGGTTATTCTTTTACATGTTATATAGACCTTTTCACGACGCGGTCCGTTGCTGTAAAACATTGCCGGAATTAGTATTTTCACGCGCATGCGCAATCTGCGTAGGACAGAAAGAATAAATGAATAATGTTCTATAAAGAACAAAAATAAATTAATTCAGTAAGTAATTCTATCAGACATGCAGTTCTATAAAGAACGCATGTTTAACCCCAAAATTAAGTTTCAACTGAATGCTCTTGGTAAGAACAAAATCAATCTTGCATTGAAAAAGCATGATACCACTGTCATCCAATCATATTCTCACTTACCAAAACATACTAAATAACGATTGGACAGTAATTCTTGACAGAATCGAACAAAACTGAACAACACAAACATGACAATACCACTAATTCTATAACGACGAATGAATATGAAGTCATGTGACTATGAATAAAATTATGTACAATGAATCGCGCTACCGTTACTACTGCCATAGGAACGCGGGAAAGGGACCGCATTTTGTGGCGCATATTTTCGATCCTGTATCGACTAACATATTGTTTGTTCGACATTTTTATATCTTTTCATCTTATCCGAATGGGTGGTCTTTGAAATTTTTACGGTTTATTCAAAAAAGAAAAGTCATTTTTATTATACCGTCAGATGTTGCCAAATTTTAAAGTAGCATATCTTGTTGAGTTTATATTATATTCTCAGAGACCTACTCTCGCTTAATACTAAACGATATTTAGATATAGAAGAAACAGTTTTTAAAAGCCGTTACATGATAGGAAATATGAGCCACAATCTGGTCGCCCTGACTCACGGTCCGCCTGGGCCTACGGCCAATCTGCGGTTCCGTTCCCGAGCTCCTGTGGTACAAGTATGAAAATTCTCCTCTCCCCACCCCACCCCACTAGATTGAAGTGGCTCTGACAATTCTATGAACCTGTAAAACAATGATTTTAATAAATGGTATAAATAAATGCTTTCAATATATTAACTCCCTTATAGTGATAACTTTAAATGTATAATTCTTAGATTAATTTCAATGCAGGGAGATAACCATGGTACAAGTATTATGAACCAGCTATATAAGAGTCGGTTCCCTATATTTATCTTTTTGATTAACCGCCTAAAACAATTTAATTAAATGTTAAATGCATAGTTTAAACATATTTATTGTGTGTGTGTGTGTGTGTGTGTGTGCGTGTGTGTGTGCGTGTGTGTGTGTGTGTGTGCGTGCGTGTGTGCGTGCGTGTTGGTGCGTGCGTGCGTGTGCGCGCGTGTGCATGTGTGTGTGCTTTTTCTTCTTCTTTTCTTATATAAATTTAGTGCTGCTTTTTTACAAAAGGAAAATAATAATGAAATAAATATTTGAAATAATGAAGGACGAAGTGAAAATCATTTTTAAAAGGTAACTGTAATAATTTTACTATGATAACATAAAATATTTAGCTACAAGTTGATGGAGGTGTTTTTTTTCTCAGTTGGTGAAATATGATGCTATTCGTATGACAATGCTATCATTGCATGATCAACCTCGATTTTTTACAGAAAAATTGAGAGGGGATGTCGGCACATCTGTTAATAATTGACAATCAAGCGGAACAAGAGTTCATCGAATCTATCGCAGGAAGTAAGATATTTATTGAAGAACGGTTTATAGTAATAGCTAGTGAAGTTTTCATTTTTTATGAGATATTCAAAGAAATAATTTCCAGCTAGGTTACTATAAATAGAAAGTTTTCAGTGTGTCACTTTATTGAAAGTAATTTTTACATCTTGTAAACAGCTTTGTTCAATTCAGTTTAAACTATAGTACAATATACATATATATTTAACATCAAAATATTTAGTCATTTTACACTTTCGTGGTGATCTTTCATGCTTTTATATGTCTATAGCAGGTAAAAAACATTATTTAACTGATGTTTGGTTTAGGTTTAGGACATTGGATAGGCATGCGCTGTTATTACGTGAAGAATTGTGTATGGGTAGATGGTAGAAGTATAAGCGGAGGTTACACTGTATGTATAGATGTATATAAGGATTTTGTTTTAAATATAATTTTCATTTTAATCCCCTTCCGCAAAGCGGGGAGGGGATTATAGACATGGCCTCCGAATTCCCGTACAAACCCAGAGGTACTTGTGTGACTTGGAGAATAATACTAATAGTAATTTACTTTTTGATCGTATTCATTCCGTTTTTACTTGTGTGCCTTTTTTGACTAAAAATGGCTAAAAAGATCAAAAAGATCAAAGATCACATAAGTACCATTTCGTAAGTACGTCCGTCCGTAACACTTTCGTGTCCGCTCCATGACTTTTAAATCGCTGATTTTTTTAAAAATAACTTGGCACAAGTGATTACCATTTACCATTATGAGACGATGTGCAGAGTGCAATAATAATGACAAAGAGAGAAAACCCTTTAATTTACATGTTCTTCACACCAACACATTATAGGTCAACTTTACTGGTGGAGGAAGAACTCGGGTACAAATCCGTGCATTATTTCAGGCACGAACGGGCACCTGAGTAGAACCACCGACGTTTCGGAAGCTAGCTGGATAACTTCCTCACATGAAAAAATCCAAAGTCCCTGTCGGGATTCGATAATTGATGTAATTGATAGTAAATGGAAATTGTTAAAACAAAAAGGGTTATTTCTGTAATAATTAATGTGTCATCGATCAAATTATTTGACGTTGTAATTTGAATATTGTTGTTTTTTTTTTTTTCCAGAAGATCGAAATTAAAACAAGATTTTGCTATATGTAATTTGTACGATGTTAATGTGTATGTTAAAACAACAGGTGTACTTACGACCATATTTAGCTTTTCTTTAAATCAGTTACCTATCTCATGAAATGGTATATACCAGATCCAATAGAATAGATACTTTACTTGACTTAACCAAATGTATTATATTTGTCCATACCAGAAAATAAACAATGCAATATTCTTACATGCAATCAGGAAAGGGTAGACAAAATAATACACTCTAGTGAACTATCATGCAGATGACAACGTAAGACGTAAAAACGTTCTTTTGATGATGTTGAATAAGCCTTTAATTGAAGTACATGTATTTATCACCAATGGAAAAAATATATTTCAAATGATTATTGATTTTTTTTTTTCAGAAATGGTATACCGATGAACCTAGAGACCAGGATTGTGTTTGGCTGGGTTACGAACTTACGGTGGCCCCTTTTGGGATGACAATCAGTGTCATATTCATTATAAATTTATATGTGAATATACACTTAAAAAGCACCACTGAAAACTGCGGCACTGTCATCGTTAACTTTAAAGTTCAGCATTTTGAATTCTAAAATTCATGATAATTAAAACAAGCTTGTAATGATATCACAGTAAAACCTCTGAAAACCCTACCCTCTGAAAACCGAACCATTTTAAAAGTCCCGTATTTTCTCCTTATATGTTCAATAAAAAAATCTTCTGAATACCGGAATCTCTGAATTCCGTAAACCGGACGATTTTCTATGGTTTCTAATGCTAAACATGCATAAAAAATCCTCTGAAAACCGGACATCAATTTTAAGTGTCAACTTTCTGTGTATTGTCAGCTTTGTGATTCTCAAACAATTGAGGATGAATACCACTTCACTATAATTTGCAAAGCCTATGAAACCTTGCGTCATAAATACATTAAACAATATTTTTACAGGCGCCCAAATATGCACAAATTCGTACAATTAGTATCTGCTAAAAAATAAAGTTATCACCAGAAACCTGGCGAAATATATTTACCAAGCGAGTCGTATTCGCACAGAGCTGCTTTATACAATACAGTAATAATGCAGTTTTATTTTAAAGTTTGAATACATGTATATACGTTTCTAAAGTGATAAGCAATATCAACTATAAATCGTTGTTGTTGTTGTTTTTTTTTTTGTTTTTTTTTTGTCACGGCCTTAACCGACATCAACATATTAAACATATATCTGTGGTCAATGCTACAATAGTACTTACCTATAGATTGTTGTCTTTTTCTCAATTAACACCAAAAGTAATATTTTTATGACATGCATAATGTCTATTTTACTTTAACATGTAAAACAGATGCTGAGGACATGTCTATATTATCAACGACTATATGATCTTCCGTTCGTTCTCCATTAGTACTTTTTATAAATTGTTTTTCTTTACTGTTAAAAATAATATTTGAGGTAATCAGTTTAAAAAAAATTACTTCTAGAACAAGTGTTAATTTTATTCTAACATGTATGATTGTTCAATTGATAGAAGTATTTGTTCACTTTACTTAAGTTTATTTTTAAATTTGATTTTTCTTTTTCTAAGATGAATACTTAAGTACATATTTTCTAAGTAAGTATGTTTCTAATGTATGTATGTATGTATGTATGTATGTACGTATGTACGTACGTACGTAAACCATACGAAGAATTCAACAAGACTCGTCTTTCGTTATCGTTTTTGTTTGCCGTGTATTTGCACGTACATTATAAATACTTTGGGAATAAATATGTTTAAATCAAATGTCTTATATCATAAATTCGTAATTAAGAATTTTGAGAGGTTAAATGACCGTGCATAAACTGTTGTATGCAATACAACTATCGGCTGGCGACCATCTTGGTTAAATGTGTGTGTTTTGAGTTTATCTATACACGCCAACCGTTGACCATGTTGGCGAGTCTTCCAGAAGAGTATTAGTCATTTTAAATTTCGAAAGATAGTGCAAGATACAGAATTAAAGATGTCCCAATTCTAGAAGCTTTTAAGGTTCTTTAACGTGCCATGTGTTTAAGCACCCATACACGGGAACTCGATTTCAAGTCTCATCCGAAAGACTGATTAGTAATTTTAGTTTGCCAGTCCGGGAATTGAACCCACAATGTCGAGATTACAGGTTCTCGCTCTAACCCATTGAGTTATGCGGGCTGTTATCTGGGTTAATTGAGCTTACGACCGACTATATGCCAGATCAATTTCAACATTTAACCTAAATGGACATATAACAAGAACTATCGGAGGACAGTAACGCTCGACTATTCAAAAAGTTGTCACAAGGGTGTTTCATTGAGTATAATACATAAAATTGTCCGAAAAGGTACACTCCCTTCAGTAGTTATGGAGATACCAGCTTACAAGCAAACATTTATCTAGAATTTCTAAGTTGAAAAATGGGCATTATTATGCAAAAAAGCAAATCAGAGTTATGGAACTTGTGCCAATCATCTTAGATAATCACAGACAACAAGAGTGTGAAGTTTCAATCCATTCTCTTCAGTAGTTTTGGAGATACCAGCTTAATTTCTAAGTCGAAAAAGGGGCATAATTATGTAAAAAAGCAAATCAGAGTTATGGGACTTTTGCCAATCATCTTAGATAATCGCAGACAACAAGAGTGTGAAGTTTCAATCCATTCCCTTCGGTAGTTATGGAGATACCAGCTTACATGCAAAAACTTAACCAAGAATTTCTAAGTCGAAAAAGGGGCATAATTATGTAAAAAGCAAATCAGAGTTATGGGACTTTTGCCAATCATCTTAGATAATCACAGAGAACAAGTGTGTGAAGTTTCAATCCATTCCCTTCAGTAGTTATGGAGATATCAGCTTACACGCTAAAACTTAACCAAGAATTTCCAAGTCGAAAAAGGGGCATAATTATGTAAAAAAAGCAAATAAGAGTTATGGGACTCGTGCCAATCCTCTTAGATAATCACAGAGAACAAGTGTGTGAAGTTTCAATCCATTCCCTTCAGTAGTTATGGAGATATCAGCTTACACGCAAAAACTTAACCAGGAATTTTTAAGTCGAAAAAGGGGTATAATTATGTAAAAAGGCAAATAAGAGTTATGGGACTTGTGCCAATCATCTAAGATAATCACAGAGAACAAGTGTGTGAAGTTTCAATCCATTCTCTTCAGTAGTTATGGAGATACCAGCTTACATGCAAAAACTTAACCAGGAATTTCTAAGTCGAAAAAGGGGCATCATTATGTATAAAAGCAAATCAGAGTTATTGGACTTGTGCCAATCATCTTAGATAATCACAGAGAACAAGTGTGTGAAGTTTCAATCCATTCTCTTCAGTAGTTATGGAGATACCAGCTTACATGCAAAAACTTAACCAGGAATTTCTAAGTCGAAAAAGGGGCATCATTATGTATAAAAGCAAATCAGAGTTATGGGACTTGTGCCAATCATCTTAGATAATCACAGAGAACAAGTGTGTGAAGTTTCAATCCATTCCCTTCAGTAGTTATAGAAATACCAGCTTAAATACAAAAAACTTAACCACAGGGACGCCGACGCCGACAAATGGGTGACTACATTAGCTCGATTATTCTGCGAATAGTCGAGCTAAAAATCAAAAAAAAATTATACCCAACAAAGTATTCACTCTTGACATCCTAGCATGCTGTTTACATATTTTTACACAGGAGTTTTACAATAAACCTCATAATATCAACACACTAGTCTTCTCGTGACTTATAGTTGCCAATATCCATTTTTTGTGAATCATGGTTATAATGTACACGAAGAAAATATTCCATCTATATATTTGTTACTATTTGCTGTTAAATTTTAGATATATAACAATTGCTAAATAAACAAGAGGGCCATGATGGCCCTGAAGTCGCTCACCTGTATATAGGCCCCCGGAGCGGGGCCAGTTTAAACCCCAGGGCTTTTATTTGAACAAACTTGGTAGACATCCATTAGAAGATGTTTCATGCGAAAACAAGGTCTAGCTCGTTGGGTTTTTTCACTGTTGTACAGCGTCCACCGGATATAGCCCCTAATAACACCGAAAACGAAAGTAGAAAGCTTCACACCGAGTACACCCAAGGTAATGTTTTAACTTATTTCTTCATCATAACTTCATCGATTTTTCCAAACAAAACAACATTGTGAAGCTACATGTTTCTAGTTTGAGAGCAGTGTTTGCTTTTGTCTGCAAATTGAATGCTTTTTATTAAATTGGTGATAAATTGTAGCGTATTTGTTGTCATTTGCGAACGATGTTGATATTAACCACTAAATCAAGCCCAAAACGCATTTGTTGTATGAAATTCCGCCTTGATACAAACTGTAGTCATCCCTCTACTTATATTTGAGTTTTCACCCTTCACCTCGAGCTGCTTTTAACAAAGTTTTCGAAAAACGGCCTTAATTGCCTTGTGTACAGAGTCTAGCACGGATGTGTACGGGGTGTAGATGGAAAAGTGTTAGCGAGTTTACGGGGTGTAGTAGGTAAACCAATGTCATTTTCTGCAAAATAAATTCAGTACCAGAGCATATACACACACGCTGATGAAGAAAACGATCAATGTCGGGAGCAAGGAAAGATTTTAATTTTATAAAGGATAAAAGTGTTTAATTAAATTATAAACATGTTACGCAACATGTATATTAATTGCAGTAAACTGTTTTCGTCCTGCTAGACCACGTTTTATGCTTGACTATAAGTTAATAGGAAAAATGTAAAACTCAAAAGACCACAATTTCAATCCATATGGGTTTACAGCAAATTCTATAATTTGTCTTAAACAATATCAAACCATGTTCGAGTTATGCATTGTGAACTAAACTTGATCTAAACTTTTTATATTGGTTTATTAGATTATATATATAAATCCCCATTCGGACCATTTTCATTCAGCGAGTTGGTCAGAAGACTCTTCAACATGCCTTATAAATACCGACAGACACGATTCAACTTATGGTTGTGATGATGTGACAATAAGAATTAAATGTAGTTATACTGTAATTAAGGCTCAAAAACACTAAAAAGTAAAATTATTTACCAAATAACTCTGTATCGTCCTCTAATTTATCCATGTTTAGTATGAAATGAGATTATTTCCAATTAAAAATAAATATAAAAGACTATACTTAAAAAAATATGTGACTGCTAGACACCATACACATCTACTAAACCCTGTTCATTAAACTACTACACCCCGTTCACTTGAAATTGCTTTCTTTGCTAGACTCTGTACACAAGGCAAAGCTGTTTTTTTGCAAATTTTGTTAAAAGCAGCTTGAATTGAAGTGTGGAAACTCAAATATAAGTAGAGGGATGACTACAGTTTGTGTTAAACAGCGAATTTTGATACATCAAATGCTTTTTGGGCTTAATTTAGTGGTTAATATCAACATCGTTCGCAAATGTCATTGTTCGCTACATTTTATCGCCAAGTTAACAAAAAGTATTCAATTTGCAAACAAAAGCAAATATTGCTTTAAAACTATAAACAATAAGCTCCACAAAGTTGTTAAGTTTGGAAAAATCGATGAAGTTATGATGAAGAAATAAGTTAAAACATTACCTTAGGTGTACTCGGTATGCAGCTTTCTACTTTCGTTTTAGGTGTTTTAGGGGCTATATCCGGTGGACGCTGTACAACAGTGTTTTTAAAAGAAGATTTTTTTCAAGTTTTTTCTTAACACATATAGTTAAAAACAATGACACACCTGGGGCAGGGCCAGTTTTGACCCCAGGGCTTTTATTTGAACAATCTTTGTAGACACTTACTAGAAAATGTTTCATGCTTAATATCTAAACTGTAGCTATTCGGGTTTTTTCAAAGAAGATTTTAAAGTTTTTGCTATACACATATAAGGAAAAATAAATGTCCCCCGGGCCGGGGCCAATTTTGACCCCAGGGCTTTTATTTGAACAAACTTTGTAGACACTCACTAGAAGATACTTCGTGCTTGATATCTTAACTCGAGCTATTTGAGTTTTTTCAAAGAAGATTTTTTTAAGATTTTGTTATACATATATAAGGAAAAGGAATGACCCCCGGGGCGGGCCAATTTTGACCCCAGGTCTTTTATTTGAACAAACTTGGTAGACACTCACTAAAAGATGTTTCATGCCAAATATCTAAGCTCTTGCTCTTTGGGTTTTTTAGAAGAAGATATTTAAAGTTTTTTCTTTTGGTTGCCATGGCAACCAGAGTTCTGCATGGAATTAAATTCTTTGAACAATTTTCAAAGGTGACCACCAAAGGAACATTCCTGTGAAGTTTGGAAGAAATTGGCTTAGTGGTTTATAAGGAGATGTCATTTAAAGTAAAAGTTTACGGACGCCGGACGGACGGACGCCGGACGAAAAGCGATCACAAAAGCTCACCCTGACACTTTGTGACAGGTGAGCTAAAAAGGTAATAATTCTTGTTTGACATTTCAATAATAAATGACATGGTTTTGTTATATTTCCATTAGCCTACTGTTTGTCAACTGTCACTGAAACCTTGATTAAACCAGGGCTTGACGACGCATGTGATTTGAAATATTAAAATTATAATGTGTTGCAAATATTTACCTTCTAAAACTTTTAATCGGTTTCTAAATTCGATGGTATAATTGAGTACATCTAACCTAAATTTGGATCGTTTTATAGGTGTATTCAGCGAAATGTTGAATTAATTATAGTCCATATTTGGTTCATGCTTTACCAGAGGCGGCTTTTTTTCATTATTTCCTCACCATTCTTATGAAGATTAATCGATTGAATAGCGAATTTTGTATGGCATTTGAAACTATACAAAAAGCTGTGACAATTTCTATATGCATATCTAACTTTCAAATATATAACATTTTGTTCAACTAGTACAATATACGTACAATGTACTCCTATGTAATTTCACCTTCATACCAGTATGTATATAATATTTGTATCCATTCAAAAATGGGTTTTCTAGAGATTTTATCTACATGGTTTTGTAAAGATTTTATCTACGTGGTTTTGTAGATTTTATCTGCATGGTTACCGTTTTGTTGAGATTTTACCAGAATGTTTATAGAGATTTTATCTTACAGGTATTGGCGCAAAGAAAGAAAAAGAACTAAACCGAGTCAGACATAATATTCTTTTATCAAAAGTATGATATACATAATATTCAAACAACAAAAATAACTACAAAAGAAGTCATTTAAAAATGTCTTTCAATATTCCCCAATAACACAAACTGGAATGTTGCGTTTTCTGGTTAAAGTTTTTGCAGATTTAAGAGTAAATGTAAACAACGATGGGCAACCGTATAGAGCAGGTGTGCCTGCACTTACATGCAAAAAATAATATTAGGATTCTAGTACAACTAGATAGCCTCAAAATTGAAACTATGCAGAGTTCCTTCAAGAAATTAACATCGCAATTATATAATTTATGTATAAGCTACTCACTTAATCCAAACCTTATAACAAATCCAAGCCGTATGATAAAAATATTGTTAAAAGAAGGTATCTTGACTTAAAATTTTTATTTGACTCGAGTGAATTTTACTAGGACCTGATCTCACGAAGCTCAGAAACACCAAATGCGATCTATTCTTGTAAAATAGATGTGAGCTAAATGCTGAAATAACCGAACAAGAAACATGTCCCTTTGATTATAAACCTTCAAGAATAAATTTAAGATCATGTATGTTGTAATTAAGGATGTAAGAACACTGAAGTGAAATTTTATCTATGTATATATCTATTCTTCTAAAACAATTTTCAAACATCAAAGAATATGTTAAATATGTACTGCAAATGTTTATAAACACTATAAAGAATCATTAAAATATATATTTAAAATATTGGCTTAGACTTTATCGAAAATAAAATTCTAATTACGTCCCTTTATTTATATGAAATGTAAATTTGGTAATTTCTTTACAAAATTTTTTTTTGAACTTACAATATTGATAAATCTTCATTTGAGCATCATATTTATGATATAAAACCCTAAAAAATGATCTTTTAACTGTATTTAATAATAACTTAATTAAATAATAACTTATTAGCAATTACATAATATAAATTCACAATTTTTAAGTGTGTTATGACCTTTAACCTTTTTTTGTTCTGACACATTAACAACAATATGGGTATTTATCATTATACAAAGAAAGAAGAAAAGACATAGTAAAAGCTGGCCAAATAAATTCAGTTCTACAAGTCATGGTACAAAAAGTTTGCCTTCAGAATGACATGCTTCATCTGTATACACAGAAAACAAAAATGTGTGTTGTGAATAAAATTATGATTGCAGTAGTTATTTTACAAAATATTCAAAGAATTCTCAAACTAATTTGCATATAAGTGGCAAGTTGCATTATAAAATCAAAGCGAAAATTTGGATTCTGTTACAAATGTTATTTATAAAATTAACACAACTGGGAGAATAGACATTTTCAAGTATTCTACAATGCAAAATACATGTAGTCTAATGTAACTAAACAACTGATTTTCATTTCAAAATGGTTTATACATACATGTATAATATTGAACAATATAATTTCTTATAAAACACCAATATTTATATTTTTATCACAGCTTAATTTCCCATACAGATTTTGTTTTATTCAGTTTTCATCAAAATTTGCTCTGTTTACAAACAAGTAAAAAATATTCTGTACAATGTTTCATAACATTTTAAAGCTGCATGCCTCCAGATGAGCCGAAATATTTCAAGAAAACAAGAAAATTGTACTAAGATTTTAAGGAAAATTCAATTAATAATCTATATATTATATACAATTTACATACTTTTTAGTATTATAATTGTGACTAATGCAGTAAGGGCTATTTTTGCATGTTCTGACCTATTTTTGGTAATTTTCGTAGAGCCATTTTCAATGTTAAAATTACTTTCTATGATCACTTGACAATATTTTACTTTCTTATACATTTTTTAAAAAATCATGAAAATAAGCATAAATCTGGAGGCATGCTGCTTTAACCAATAAACTATTGTCACTGCATATATGCTATAAATAGAAAACATATGATAAAGTATAGTTTCACATCTAGGTGAATATATTATAATTGAGCCGTGCCATGACAAAACAAACATAATGGGTTTGCGACCAGCATGGATCCAGACCAGCCTGCGCATCCGCGCAGTCTGATCAGGATCCATGCTGTTCGCTTACCAACCCTATTACAAGTAGAGAAACTGATAGCGAACAGCATGGATCCTGATCTGACTGCTCAGATGCGCAGGCTGGTCTGGATCCATGCTGACTGCAAACGCACTATGTTGGTTTTGGCGTGACGCAGCTCAATTATGATGAATATTTGGAATGATAACACCGTGTAACATATCAATAATCTGGTACTGGCTGGGCTATATTATCTATAAATTCACTATATCTTATCTGACCACCAGTAACACCGCCATCTCTAAACAATGCTTCCACTGAAAATATAACAAAAGTCAGATAAAATATTCTATACAACAATTGCCATACTAGTTTTTTTTAGTTTTAGCTCCATTGTGAAACAAGTTCTTGCAACTTAATCACTTTCGAGTCCACTTCCTAGAACCAACCAGTACTGGTGTCATATGAGGAATCATTGATTGTGACCCTAGAAGGGCTCAAACCCATGATTCCTGGGTTAAGCGGCAGACACCTTAACCACTCGGCCACTGCTCCCCTTTGATTGCCCTAATAGTTGTTTAATTTAAGCGTGTACCTCTCAATAAAAGTTTTAAGGGGTTTTACACCATGCAGACACTGCTGTTACTTTGATTGAGTTCAACATGAGAAATAATTAGTCAGCAATATTGAGTCAGGTCAGTTTGAACATATGATAAAAACTCTTGTATAGGTTGATCTTTGTTCACACTGTCAGATGGTGAAATCTTCATTTAACACTAAGCACTATGCTGGTGCCAAACTGGAACCCAAACAGTGACCCAGCAGTGTGGGAACAGCTAAATTTTAGCCTAAAAGGTTTATAATACTTACCTAGTAAAGACTGTGAACATAAATATATATTTTTTAAACTTTTCCCCTAGTCTATCATCTTTTTTTATCTGTTTACTGATCTTACATTTGTCTTAATGTATGAAGCTTTAAGTAACAATAAATTTCTTACATTCTCTGCGTGACACCCTCTCTCCAAGATTTAACAAAATATTCTTCACTTCATTAACCTGTACATAACCTTTGCCCTCTGTGTCATGTGCTGAAAGTTAACAAGAGGGCCATGATGGCCCTGAGGTCGCTCACCTGTATATAGGCCCCCAGAGCGGGGCCAGTTTAAACCCCAGAGCTTTTATTTGAGCAAACTTGGAAGACACCCATTAGAAGATGTTTCATGATGTTAAGTTTTTACTACACACATATAATGAAAAACAATGACCTCCGCCCCTCAGCCCCCCTCCCCCTTTGGCAGGGCCAATTTAAACCCAAGGGCTTTTATTTGGACAAACTTGGTAGACACCAACAAAAAGGTGTTTCCTGCTTAAAATCTAACCTCTAGCTCATTGGGTTTTTTAAAAGAAGATTTTTTAAGTTTTTACTATACACATATAGTTAAAAACAATGACACCTCTGGGGCGGGGCCAGTTTTAACCCCAGGGCTTTTATTTGAACAAACTTTGTAGACACTTACTAGAAGATGTTTCATTCTTAATATCTGAACTCTAGCTATTTGGGTTTAATCAAAGAAGAGTTTTAAGTTTTTGCCATACACATATAAGGAAAATCAATGACCCCCTGGGGCGCGGCCGATTATCCCCAGGGCTTTTATTTGAACAAACTTTGTAGACACCCATTAGAACATGTTTCATGCTAAATATCTTAGCTCTAGCTCTTTGGGTTCATTAAAAGAAGATTTTTTAAGTTTTTACTATATGCATATAGGAAAAATCAATGACCCCCTGGGGCGGGGCCAATTTTGACCCCAGGGCTTTTATTTGAACAAACTTGGTAGACACTCACTAGAAGATGTTTCATGCTTAATATCTAAACTCTAGCTATTTGGGTTTTTTCAAAGAAGATTTTTTAAGTTTTTGCTATACACATATAAGGAAAATCAATGACCCCCGGGGCGGGGCCAATTTTGACCCCAGGGCTTTTATTTGAACAAACTTTGTAGACACCCATTAGAACGTGTTTCATGCTAAATATCTTAGCTCTAGCTCTTTGGGTTCTTTAAAAGAAGATTTTTTAAGTTTTTACAATATGCATATAGGGAAAATCAATGACCCCCTGGGGCGGGGCCAATTTTGACCCCAGGGCTTTTATTTGAACAACTTTGTAGACACTCACTAGAAGATGTTTCATACTTAATATCTTAACTCTAGCTATATGGGTTTTTTCAAAGAAGATTTTTAAGTTTTTGCCATACACATATAAGGAAAATCAATGACCCCCGGGGGGGGGCCAATTTTGACCCCAGGGCTTTTATTTGAACAAACTTTGTAGACACCCATTAGAACATGTTTCGTGCTAAATATCTTAGCTCTAGCTCTTTGGGTTCTTTAAAAGATTTTTTTTTAAGTTTTTACTAAGTATATGCATTTAGGGAAAATCAATGACCCCCTGGGGCAGGGCCAATTTTGACCCCAGGGCTTTTATTTGAACAAACTTGGTAGACACCCATTAGAAGATGTTTCATGCTAAATATCTTAGCTCTAGCTCTATGGGTTCTTTAAAAAAAGTTTTTTTAAGTTTTTACTATATGCATATAGGGAAATTCAATGACCCCCTGGGGCAGGGCCAATTTTGACCCCAGGCCTTTAATTTGAACAAACTTGGTAGACACTCACTAGAAGATGTTTCATGCCAAATATCTAAGCTCTAGCTCTTTGGGTTTTTTAAAAGAAGATATTTGAAGTTTTTTCTTTTGGTTGCCATGGCAACCAGAGTTCTGCATGGAATTAAATTCTTTGAACAATTTTTAAAGGTGACCACCAAAGGAACATTCCTGTGAAGTTTGGATAAAATTGGCTTAGTGGTTTATGAGGAGATGTCATTTAAAGTAAAAGTTTACGGACGGACGGACGCCGGACGAAGAGCGATCACAAAAGCTCACCCTGTCACTTTGTGACAGGTGAGCTAAAAATAGTAACAATCAGTGATTTTCAGTGTCATGTGCTGAAAGTTAAAAGTTAACATTTTCAATAAAATTGAGATATGGCAGAAAATATTCACAGACATAAAGATTATCTTGTTCAACATTTTTTTCTTTATTTATTCATCTCGAGTTTGAACAAAGAAAGATTAACAATTCCTGAAAGTCTGATTAGCTTCCCTTTACAGGAAAAATACAAAACTGTAACACATAAAGAAAGTAATTTACTGATCTTTTACAGAAAAATTCCATACATAAAGAAAGCAATCTATTTCCTTTAAAAAGAAATATGTACAACATTAAGAAATCAACTTCTCTTTTTTGAGAAATCAGAAGCCCCCCTTAGAGGTACTATTGCACACATAATGGTTTCAGAGTTTTTGAAAAAAAATGTCAATAAAACAAATCTTGCCTGACAAATAACATTCTTAGTAAAGTACATGTATTTGCACTTTGATCCTGCTCTTTCATTTTTTTTAACATTGACTTAATTTAGAATCCAAACACAGTTTACACAACAGTTAACTGGTTGCAAGTAGAACAGTTGGTAGCTGGTAGAACAGTTGTGCCCTAAGTAAGTTTTCTTTTACCCTGCAATCGATTGCTATACACTATATCATAGAAGTTTATGTCTACAAAAAGTGACATAAAAGAAGAATATATCTTGTTAAACCAGTTTGTGATAAACAGCAGTGTTCATATCTATCTCAATTGAGGCATAACAACTGTTACTGGTTACTGCAAATTTTACTTTGATTTGTATTTAAAAACTGTTAACAAATATGTTGATGTTCATAGACCTGTTATGTATGGGAGTGTGGCTTTAAAGGAACTCCACTGAGCTAAAAAAAGCCTGAATACACAAATTTGAAATTTTAACATAGATCAAGTAAACCACTTAAAATGGAAAAATTTACACAGTATAATCAGTAAATATACTAAGAAATAAATTCACTTTCAATTTTGTGTTCAATTCATAGCCTGATTCGAGTGAAAATCTTTCCATTTTTAGGTCATTTTGCAGACTAAAACATGATAATTCTGGAAAAACTTGATGAGGGAATGAAAATTTTGTGCACAAGTTACTGCACAAGACCTACATCAAATCTGGTTAAAACATATTTCTAGTTCCGTTGTGTTAAAAACCCTTAGTCAAGTCCCTTTCATAAGATAAATGTCACAATTAAGGAAACTTTTTAAATTTTACCTCTAAAAGCATTTGTAATTTCCCTCATTGCATTCTCCTTTGTGTTGTGCTCATGCATAACTTCCAAAAATGAAGCAAAATCTACCTTCCCATCTGAAAATATACATGAAAAAGAGAGTGAGACTATAAATAGTGTTGAAGCATCACACTAAATACTGGTATATAGCCGACAAAGCGCTTGAATGATTAAATGCTAAAATCTTCCCTTTTCACATGCTGAAATGCTCATAAGACGTCTAATTCATCTCTTCACATCAATTTATATACATGTATAAAAAAATTTATAAAAAAAATGTATGAATCAGGGAAAAAATGATGATGATGATTTTTGCAAGCATCTAGAGGTACTGCTCAATCACTGTAGTGAGTTAAATCCTGAATTTTATCCTCAAATCCTATGTTATCATAGTCTGAACTTATCAAAACCTCAATTAATTTGGAATAATTAGACATTGTGCTCAAGTAAGGCATAATAGATATATGGTCACAATAATGAAAACTAGAAGCCAGGTACTTTCTAGTGTACTTTCATACTATGAGCAGATGTCCATCCCTTTTGTCAAAAAAAGACAAAATTATATAAACAAATTTTACTATTAAACTGTAACAGTACGATTAATGTGAATGAAGTGTTACACCAAAAACCTTCTATCAAGGATAGCCCCACTGTCTATCAATAGTCAAGGACATAATTTCAAGATACTGCATGCTTGTTATGTTGCTTTTCATTGGAAAATCATGATGCTTATAAAAGTATGTAGATTTTTATACAAAACTGCTTTCAATTTATGTAGAAATGTCACTTTCTTTCTCTAAACAAAAGATGCTTGTTGTATTAATTATAAATTTGTTATAAATATTTTTTAATAGGTTATATGGCCATATATAAATAGAGGATATTGAATGAGTGTAAGTTCCATACTGAATTTATTGCACGATTTGAATAAAATTACATTATGCGAGCCTCTGGCGAGCATAATATTATTTTACTCAACGAGTGCAATTAATTCAGTATGGAACTTACATGAATTTAATATTCTATTTATCACATACCCAAAATAAAGACCGTTTAAAGTGAAATAAGAGTCATATTTCATTGACGCGCCTATAGTATAACACTAACATTTAGCACTCTTTACAGTATGTTTGTATCACGCTAATGACGTCACGTCAAAATATATGCACGGCTGTGCAATTCCATATTTACGGAGTCGCAAAATCGGCACGGGTGTGTGATAAATAGTTGTCTGCAATATAACACTTGGTTATATTTCAAAACAACCATTTATATAGGGTCATATAACCTTTCCAAAAATAATCTTAATAACAAATAATATCGGCAGTCTTCAATGACATTTATAAATACCTTTGACATATTTCTGGTAGTAGTTGTGAATTTCTTCTTCTGTAGGGCTGTAAGATAGAGATCTCATTATAACTCCCATCTCGTCCTCGTTTGTGGTGTACCCTCGCTTAGCGATAAAGAAAAAACACTCCTTAAACACTGAAACAGAAACATTAACTCCATTAAAAATACATTTAAGAAGCATACACTGCATACTTTCTAAAAATTTTGATAACTTATCTTAATACAGAAAATTTTGTCAACTGTACATATAAAATGTTTTATGCTAGCCAATTTAACCTATCATTTACTAAATTACTATTTCTTAGAGCTTAACTTGATAGAGACAATATCAATGTATTGTTGACATTCTTCTGTCGATCAATAATCAATAAACATTTGCAAAAACTTTTATTTTGATAAATTATTTGAAGGTCTATAAATTATGAAAATTCACTTAAAACATATAGAAAAGCAGGTGGACATGTCTAATGCTAATCTGCTGTTACATAATGGACACATTTCATAGCAGTGATGACAAAATATGGTCAGAAAAAAAATCATGCAAAGGTTATTTAGAAATAGGACACAGCATATTTGCATGAACAGAACATTTATTTTACTAAAATCATTTAAACAGGCAAATACAAGAAATTAGGAGTATTTATCGTTACATCATTATATCACCAATATTTTTTCATCAGATATCGGTATATCGTCAAAATATATTGTCAAAGCTTGATTCTGAGATATTTTCGTTCTGGGTCAGAATCTCACTTACTCTGATATTTCTAAGATGCTCTGACATTAGACAATAAGGAATAAGTTGTGCATCTGCTCCCATAGAATAATATTTTCATCATTTCATATTTATTAATTTTTGCATAAATAATGTCTTAAATATAACATAAAACTTAATATTTTACGAAGAGTGTTCATCATTTCTCAGTAACGCAGTGTATTTATCAACAGTGTATTTGTCACATGACATTAGCTGATATGTCTTTATTTTGATCGTACACATGTTTACTTTTCTATCAAAATCGTTATGTTAAGAATATTTTCACAAATTAAACATGGAATTAATGTAGGAATGAATAATCTTTAAATGTATAGTTACAATTTATTCAAATATGAATTCTAATACGATTTTAGACGGTTCAAAACTGGCGCTCGAATTCCCCACGCACATTTCACCAAAAAAGGGTACTTATCATGATGTACATAGAGGCAAGATATTGCCAAGTCACAAAATAGCACAATATCTTGTTGCCGAGTACAATAAGTTGGACTAATCATCAAAATGCTATGCACCGAAGCAATGACAGCTCTACTACTTCTACAGATACCAAATTATGTAAGAAATTGTCAAGGAACTGCTCTTATACTATTTGTATCAGGCTAGAATTATCATAGAATCAGTAGCAAATTTTGTCTAAAGTATGAGACTTATGAATTTTCATACTTTTCTTATCCTCTTGATATGTTTTTCTCAACTTAAGTATAGTCTTTTTTAATCGTATGGAAGTAACAGTTCTAAAGAACAGAGGCTTTGGTCTATATCATGATTAATGAGAGCGTAACTTTTCATGTAGCACAAGTGCAATCAGTGATCACATGTGTTGCCTGCCCTATATAAAATAAAACAAAACATGAATTGCTTCAAAATTGATTTGTTTTAATATCAAATGGTATTTTTATTTGACCCAAATTTGATTAATAGGGGTGATTTTAATAGGTTTTATGTACGGCGCACAACTGCCAAATTCTGGTAGCCTTTGCAAATAGGATTGACCCATAACTTTACTGTCGCAACGTCAAAATAAAAGCGACATATAAAGTTATGGAAAACTATGAGTTATTATGCTTATTTGTGTAGTCAAAATAAATCGACATTGACGTGCTCATATTTTGTAGAGAAATATACTACTCATGCTGAATAAGCCTACACTATACTCAATATTTCGTCTGCAAGACTAACGGGCATCCAAAATGGGTGTGGCCGTTTAACAGGTTTACATTTACCTGTTTACAGGTGCGACAGGTGTGAAAACAAAGATAAAATACGTTTCTTATACTTACAATCGATATCATTCTGGCTGAAATACTTTGCCTGAAAAGAAAAAAAATAACAAAATAATCATAAAATCTCGATTTATCATAATATTCTAATAGATAAAATGAGATTAAAACATGACAAACAAAAACAAACCATCTTTCTAATACTGAAATCAAGCTATCGAGCAAACTTGTATCGACCACAAAAACGGTGCAGTGTGTAAAATTTCTATTTATACTTTTTTACGAACGGTGTATATATGTATGTTTACTCGTCGTGATATGAGCTTTTAATGAAACTGAAAGTAAGTATGGTATAACCGATTACCATTTCCAGTTAAATTTACTGTTACCGATGTCTGCTTTTAACTGTTTAATGTAAAACAATATATTTTTTGTACATATTGATAGATAAATAGATTGTCATACAGTAGATCTAATATGCAATGTTTTTGTTGCTTTTCTTTCTTTTTTTTTTTGGCCGGGGGGGGGGGGGTCCTTCATTTGGCTTACAGACAACTCACCCCCCAGACGATTCACCCTAAGCCATTTTTTCCAGACAATTCACCCATCAGACAGTTCACCCCACATTATTGGATTTTTGACACAGACAATTCACCCCCCATTTTCTTAACTTTAATTTTGATGAAATTTATCTTAAAATTAGAAGATGCAATAAACAAATTTGTTGTGTTTCTTTACTAAATTGATATTTATAGATTAGTCATATTTAAATTAATTATAATAATTTTTTACTTAAAAAATAATATTTGTTACTATACTGTGCCCCTCTTAGTTCACGGTACTTAACACTTTAAAACAGTAAAGAACACAAACAATAAACTTACACTACAAAAACTGTCATAAACTGTATCATTTAGTCATTTTTCTGCTATATGACACAAGGTAACAACAATATATTCAATCAAAATTAGTTTTAATTTGTCAGATGTAAACCGTGTGTCGGCCATTTTGAAAACAGTATGTCATCATTTACCTCGCGGTAATGGTGTTTTATTTCATTTTTTTCATGTTTCAGTTAAAATTTCTTTAAGTTATTTTGCATAATTTTAAATATTAAAAGTATTTTTACATTGTAACTCAAAATTTATTTTTTCAACAAACAAGAACATTTAGAAAATGATGATTGTTTCAGACGTATGCACAAATTTAATGGACTATTGTTGTTTTTTGCAGAAGTTTGTAAAATGTTGTTCAGTTTTACGTAAAAATCTATAGATTTAAATTATTTTGCACAAAAACTTTGTTGTTAAGGTTTTTGAATAAAATATGTCAATTCTGACCAATTATAACAATGGTCACATGAAAATATGCCATTACCATGAGATAAATGATGACGCGGAATTAGTGATGTTGAGTATATGTGATTATATTTTTACATATTATTTACATACAAACTATAAAAATTACAAATTCACCATAAATTTGTCTTAATTTGTTTAAGTGCTAGTGATGCTATTATAAGATGACATATCAAAGATATTAACATGTGATAATCATTTGCTCTTTAATCCCTTTCATTTTGAAAGGAATTAATTAATGATTATCAATCATAAGGCCTTAATCCCTTAATGCAATATGATTGAGTGATAACTAGTGATTAGATAGATTCCTGGCAGAGACATGTAATATTCCCAAACCCAAATGATACTAATCCCCATTATATGTGATAATGACATTAAAAGACAATCATGCAATATTTACCAAATGTCCTGATTATACTTAAATGACATAAAATGACATTTTGAAATCTTACAATATTCCCAAAAAGAAATGATACAATGTACTTCTTCTCCATGATATTTTGTTGAAGTGACAATCAAGCAATGATAAGGTGATAAGGATAATTAAACAGTTGTACATGTTTGCATAAAAATATCAAGATTATTATGGGCATTTCCCTCAATATAAATTATGTGCTATTTGATTTGATTGAATAAAATTATATTTTTTGTTGTATACATCATGGTATATGTGCTGTTATGTTTTGTAAATATGACATAATAAATAAATAAATAAATACCGACTTTTTAAATCTTTTTTACCCATAAACATGATTATCATTTATGAGGGGTGAATTGTCTTATCTATTTTGAGGGGTGAACTGTCTTGAGGGGTGAGTTGTCTTGCTTTTTTGAGGGGTGAATCGTCTGGGGGGTGAGTTGTCTTGTTACCCTTCATTTGTTTGAAATCATCACCTTTAACTAACACAACCATAAGTTAAGATAAAAAATAAATGATTGGTATAATTTGCCCCCCCCCCCCCCAAAAAAAAAAAAAAAAGAACTGACTGAATTTTGTTTATATATAATTAGCATTTCAGTGTTTCATATTTCATTATGTACCAGATAAGATCGGAATATATTTCACTGAGTGAGCACCGAAGGTATATTTCGCGAGTGGCGCTGCCACGAGTGAAATATGAACTTTTGGTGTTCACAAGGTGAAATATATTTCGATCTTACACTAAACTAAACACATTTTCTTTTTATTACATGCAAAGAAACGTTTTAAAAAGACTTTAAACCTAATACTGAATGAAAAGCACGCCAAATTATAATACAACGTGACGTAATTTACGACGTCACGTCATTAAGTTGGTTCCCAGTACTGTGCACGCTGGTATTTCACTGAAACAACGTAAGGGGCTTAAATTCAAAACAGTGAAATTATCAAAGTGGTAATTTCACTGTTTGAAACAGTGAAATTACCAGTTTTATATCACTGATATATTTCTATAAACCACCGAAAACCATGTAATAATGTTCTAATATTTTAAGCCATATTTTACAAAATCCAATATTCTCAACTTCAAATTTATCATGAAAAACTATTATACAGATATCTATATTTATCTATCTTTTAGTAAAAGTCAAATTGCTATTCATTGAAATAAAAGGTAACTGCTTAATACATATAAAAGGTCTGGTGCACTACAAATGGCACTTATGAAGTGCACTAGTAGTGCACCTCTAGTGCACTCCTAGTGCACTTTGTGTAACCTTTAGTGTGGACTCAACTGTACTATAACTAAACACTGCTAAGGACTGCTAAAGAGGCACAAAGGACTGCTTAGGAGGTACAAAGGACCTTAAATTATTTAAATATTTCCTAGGGCATTCTTATGACAAATTACAGTATGTTCACGCCTAGATAGCAACATCGTCAATATGATTTGTGAGAAAAAATATAATATTGGTGAATAGAAAGTTATAGCGTTTCGATGAAGATGACAGGGACGGTACTGATCTGCTATTAGAGGGACAACGGAAATGGACCCCTTTTTTTTTTAAAATAAAAGTGTTTTAATTTAACTGAAGTGCAACACAGGGAATCGTTAATTGTACATCCATAATGGGCATTTTATAAACATAAGTATCGTCTGTAGTGTTAACTATGATATATGATTAAGATGATATTTTAGAACTGAGCAAATAGTAAATTTGTGGTATGTAGAATGATGCTATGCTGTCATAGTAGCAAGTTTCAGCCACGTGCAATGGATGCTTGCCAGAAGCACAAAGGAACTGGTGATGAGTACCAATGATTTAATATCTATCCTCCCTCGCGCATTCGATAGATATTATTCAGTATGTTTAGAAGTATAAATGATATTATATTAAAAGGTAAAATGAAAATATATGGTGTGTAGATGACTAGTGTGTAATATGTCAGCTCACAAAAGCCTGAGGGTGGAGAGGCCTCAAACATTTTGCCCGGATCCGACGATAGTAAGTGGTCACATTGGAATTCATTTAGAGCACAGTTCAAAGCGCACTGTAATCGTCGTGGGCAGAGTCTGTCCAGCATGTTACGAGTACTGCAGTTGCTTCATTTCGCTAAGAACTGAAACTGCTTTTACATGCAGAGCAGTATGGTACTAGTGTGATATACAGTAAAGCAGAAGGATGTCCATGATCAACGTCACAATGGAAAGTTGACCTGCCTGTCCGCCGAATAAGATATTTCAGTATTTTATTACAGTCGGACTTAGTTTAAGAACTAATTTTAAATCATGTTACTTTTGTTTTGTTTTGTGGGAATTTATACTTTAGGTCACTTTTATGCTTTATATGCATAAAATAATCTGTAACTGTGGTTGTATGTTTAGTTTTCTTGAATGTTTATTTATGTTTTATTTCTCTGGTGTCTACAGTGATTTTCCTGCTTATATAACAGACTCTTCCCAATTGAAATTTTCTTTAAAATCATGCAGTTTTCCCAAAAATCTGAACTTACAACTGCTTTTTTTACTTCCAAAATTAGCAATTTCAGCAATAATTTTTCCCAAAATCAAGTGGCTAAGGCCTCTTCCCAATGAAAAGAGAAAAATCACTGGTCTATATGATTCATATTATATATATTTCTTGTTTCATTTATTCTTAATAAAGTGTTTTAGGTGCATTCTGGTAGAAAATATTTATAAACTTAACTTTAGTATTATAAAAATTAGAATAGAATGTTTTACATGTTGTCTGGATTTAGTGATGTTTAAAAAAATGTTTTTTGTCTATTTTTGTCTTATTTTAACCTGAATTTTGACACAGGTTAATCAGCCCTACATGTTTTTTGGATTCCCAAGCACCAATTCCAGCAATTGAAGGATGTCATGATAATACTAAGGAGAAACTCTGATAATACAAGAGACAGGGATAGGTATGGTGATTCTTTTACAGCAAGTTTATTACAAAGAGATTCAAAGATTCAAATAACTTTATTTGTGTTCAAAGGCCTCCGGCCCAAAATACATAGCATACATACAACAATATTGAATATGGTTGCGTCACCTTAACAATGTTTATTAATGCGAAAAAAGACTACATGTAGTTGTTTATGTTATCCATTAAAACATATACATAAAACATAAGCTTCCTTAATGTGATTTTATCATGTGTACCTATTAATACATAAAAATCACATTAAAATCTACCAGTTCTTTACTATACCCATCTAAACTAGGCTGAGATCAACTGGTAAATTATAAAACTTCTGAACAATTTAGCACTTTCATCCATATATTTTTCCATTTTAGCTCACCTGTCACAAAGTGACATGGTGAGCTTTTGTGATCGCTTTTTGTCAGGTGTCCGTCCATCCATAAACTTTGGCATGAAATATTTGGCATGAAACATTGTTTAGTTAGTGTCTACTAAGTTTGTTCAAATGAAAGCCCTTGGGTCAAAATTGGTCCCGCCCCAAGGGGTCATTGATTTTCCTTATTTGTATATAGTAAAAACTTAAAAAATCTTCTTTTAAAAACCCAAAATAGCAAGAGCTTAGACATTAAGCATGAAACATCATCTAGTGGATGTCTACCAAGTTTGTTAAAAAACAAAGCCCTGGGGTCAAAACTGGCCCCGCCCGGGGGTCATTGTTTTCCCTATATGTGTATAGTAAAAACTTAAAAATTCTTCTTTTAAAAATCCCAAAGAGCTAGAGCTGAGATATTTATCATGAAGCAACTTCTGATGGGTGTCTACCAAGTTTGTTCAAATAAAAGCCCCACGGTTAAATTTGTCCCGCCCTGGGGGCCTATTTACAGGTGCGGGATTTCAGGGCCATCATGGCCCTCTTGTTTACCTTTAATAATAGTTTTTATTAGTTATTAAGATTTTTATGCCACCGCAGCATCTGCGATGCGGTGGCATATAGCGATTCACCTGTGTGTGTTTGTGTGTGTGTTATATAGATTATATAGTGAACTTAAAAAATCTCCTTTGTGAAAAACCACTAGTCCAATTTCAACCAAACTTGGCAGGATTGTTCCTTGGGTGAACGGTTTCCAAAGTTGTTCAAAGAATTTCATTCCATGCAGAAATCTGGTTGCCATGGCAACCAAAAGGAATTATAAGAATAAATTTAAAAAATCTTCTTGTAAAGACACAAAAGGTCTAGAGCTTAGATATTTTGCATAAGGCATTGTCTGGTAGACCTCTAACAAGATTGTTAAAATTATAGCCCTGGGGTCAAAATTGCCCCCGCCCTTGGGGTCATTGATTTCAATATATACATATAGTAAAAAATAAAAAAAATGTTATTATCTGAATGTACAAGGCTTTAATATTTGTTAATTAATATCATCTAAAGGTACTCTACCAAAGTTGTTCAAATTTTGCCTCTTGTGTCAAAATTAGCCCCGCCCTTGGGAGCCATAGGTTTATCTTATGTGTATATAGTTAAAACTTAAAAAATCATCTTCTCTAAATTTACAAAGGATAGAGTTAAGATATTTTGCTTGAAACATTGTCAAGTGAACCTCTAGCAAGATTGTTCAAACTATAGCCCTGGGGTCAAAATTGGTTCCGCCCCGGGGGTCATTGATTTTCATTTTGTACATATAGGTCAAGTTCGAATTTGGTCATGGTTTGATGATTTTTGGCAGAGTTATGCCCCTTTAACTTTGAAAATAATATGAAATTTACAGTTTCTGTTCATTATCTCCCCAACAGTACAACACATTCAACTCAAATTTAACATATGGATATGTTTTTGGAATGTCCAGGCCAAGTTTAACTTTGGTCATGGTTCAATGATTTTTGGCAGAGTTATGCCCCTTTCACTTTGAAAATAATATGAAATTTTCAGTTTCTGTTTATTATCTCCCCAACAGTATAACACATTCAACTCAAATTTGACATATGGATATGTTTTGGAATGCACAGGTCAAGTTGGAATTTGGTCATGGTTCAATGATTTTTGGCAGAGCAATGCCCCTAACACTTTTGAAAATAATATGAAATTTACAGTTTCTGTTCATTATCTACCCAACAGTGTTACATATTCAACTCAAATTTGACATAATTATGGATATGTCAAAGGTGGGCAAGAAAGTTGGAATTTGGTCATGGTTCGATGATATTTTGGCAGAGTTATGTCCCTTTCACTTTGAAAATAATATAGCTACATCTTAGGAATAAGCAGTTTAAGTTTGAATTTGGTTGTGGTTCAATGATTTTGGACAAACTTATCTTTCTTTAATGTTGGAAAAATTTTGAACTTTCAGTTTCAGCACTCATACTTTTGTGGAAATGTATGTAGCCATTATTTTGGCTACAAATATGAAATATGCTATTTTCAAAAGGTAAGACTGAATAATTTCAGTGCCTGTATTTTGTGTGAATGAAATAATTGTATTCTTCTTTGTTACATTATTCAGGCTCTTATTTACTGTCAAGCACTAAGAATGGTCGAGCACAACTCTAATTTCATATTATGTCTTTCTTTACTAAGCTTAATTTAGTAAATGCATGCTTCTTGCTTACAGCTTTGTAAAAATTTTATTTTGACTTATTTCAGAGGTGTATTAAATAACATGGTATTTGTCAGTTTGTGCATGGCTGATTTTTAGACAGTTTGACAATTGCTATAGCCGGTTTCAATTCACGATATCTAGTACGGATTTTACCAAATGTGAAAGCTTCCTTGAATAGATTAAATTATGTGGAGTGTACAATACTGAAACTATTGTGATATATATTTGATGTTTTGAACCATGCACAGTTTGATGTTTTTACTTGAAAACATAGTAATTTAAGGAGAAGAAATGACATTGAAATTGTGAGAAGAAAAAATGACAGGCCATTGAAATTTGGATATGTAAATATGAAACTGCTTGTGTATTGCAGTAAAAATGAGCATTCATGACATGTAATAAGTGTGTTAAACATGTGTTTAAATGTAATTAATTTTTGATTAATACGTTAAGAGTAGGAAGATGGCTTTGTAAAGAACACAAAGGCTCTGTTGATATAGACTTAATATGACATAAGATCTTAAAAAATACATCTTGTTTATTGAAATGAGAAATAGTGTAACATAAATTGAGTTCAGAATTAAGTGATAATAAGAAAAATACAGTGGAAATACATGTATTAAAAAACAACAATAGCAAACAAATTATCATTTTTAAGAAATGGAATGCATTTTTTATGTTACATATAGTCAGGAACTCCATTTTGTATAATGATCAATAGTAGGTTGACGCCTCAGTATTTTTGAAGGTTATATGTGCACCACCTTAATTATTGAATATAAATATTCCATATTTGTATTTATTATGCAAGAACCATTTTGTTCTCCCAAGCATTGAATAATATATAGCATGTATATTATATTTCTTATTATAGCATTGTATTATGTCTTTATTGCAAAAAAAGTGGTTTTTGTATTTGTATTATATTGTTTTTGCTTAGGCTGAATATAGCTTGTAATGAGATGAATAATAAATGACGTATTGTTGTATGATTTTAATTTGTAGATTACATTTTGGCCCTTGCTATTGAGTTTTTGTGACTAGCGCTATACATGTACATGTATTATAGTTTATTCATAACATAGTAGAATTTTAGCTCTATTATCCGCCAGAATAAGCCCGGTTTTTTGCCAGTACTTACCCGCTGGATGGGCAATACTCATAAAACCGCGGGTGTTTCCAAACTCCGGTACAATGGTTTAAAATCTCTAAGATATAATGATGATATTGCAAACAGTGCGATGGTAAACTTTCACTGTTTGATATTTAAAACTGGAAGATAATTATAATGATGAAAATTGGCGACTGGTACGATGGTAAACACTCGATGTATAATATGATAATTGCGACTGTACCGATGGTAAATTATACAGAATGTGTAATGATGAAATTCTCGGCTTGTACGATCGTAAAAGTCAATGGTGTGATTGATGACATGGCGGCTTGTACGATTGGTAAAACTGGAAGGTATATATGATGAAATTGCGACTGTACGATGTTTTATAACTCGGATGCTGATAAATGATGAAATTTGCGACTGTATGATGGTAGAATACTGTGATGGTAAAACTGAGAAGGTATAATGATTGTAAATTGCGACTGTACGATGCGTAAAATTAGAATATGTTAAGTGATGAAATTTGCGGCTGTACGATGGTAAAAGTCAAAGGTATTAATGATGAAAATTTGGCGGCTATTAATGGTAAAACTGGGAAGGTATATCAAGATGAAATTGCAAAATGGTACATGAACGTGATTGAAAAACTGATGGATATAATGTATGAAATTGCGCTATTCGATGGTAAATAATCGATGTATTATGATGTAAATTGCGGCTGTACGTATGTACGATGGAAAGTCGAATTTATTAAGGTATAGTGAATGAAATTGGCAACTGTACGTATAAGAACAACTAGAAGGTATAATGACGAAAATTTGCGGCTGTTCGATGGTTTAATGTCGAATGGTATAATGGTAAAATTTGCCGACGTACTGTACGATGTGAAAGTAGAATTAATTAAGGTATATAATAATAGAAATTGCGACTTGACGATGGTGAATATCTCGGATATAAGGATAAATATTGCAACTATAATACGAAGGTAAAACTCGGAAGTTAATTTTACTGAAAATTGCAACTATATATCGAATCGGTAAAAACTCAAGGGTATATGAATGGATGAAATTGTAACTGTATGATAATCAAACTTGCGAACCGCGTTGACACGTGTGTAATTTGAATATCGAAACTAATGAAAGTGTCTTAAAATTTTAGCTGATTTTCTGTACAATGTAGTTATTGTGTTATTATAAGGATCTTGCCTAGTAATTGTTTGATGTCCCCATTTTTTTACTGTTACATATTTAATTTCCTGTATGCATATTTATCTGTAATATGCATAAGGAAATAAATATGTAATAACATATATTGTATTACATTTGTAGTATGTACATTGAGGTCCTCTTAATTTTTTTATCATTTTAAGGATTAATAATTAATGATTGTTTCGCCCTCTCCATCCAATGTTTTTCTTATTTATTGATAATGCTTTCGGTGAAGTAATTGAATAATGCTGAAACTTCCATATTATTTTTTTCTCTCATATTCTTGAGAATTTTTGTGTAAGGTCATTTTTTAGACCGTGCCAATATAAGGTTAGAATTTTCGATCGTTTCTATACCTATATGATCTTCAAATTTTATAGGGAATCCCTTACAAGCTATGGACAATGTACCTACTATGGTTACTCTTCTCATGTTATTGGTTAAGACAAGGAAATGCATCTGACCCAATGACGTTTAAAGTCAATAACTACGCTACTGACTGCTCCATTTGCAATGTACCATTCTAATTTTAAATTTTCTGAAGATCTTAAATTATAAAGTAATCGATCTTTCATCACGACCAACCTCTTCGACCAAATCACTTGGACTGTAGTGAAAGTTTTCTATCTTTATTTCTCGGACACTCTGTTCAGTATGCCCATTTTCAGGTGAACATTGACCCTATCTGGTGGACACAGCTCTAAGTGACCATGGCCAGGGTGATGTTTACCTTTGATCTACTGACCTAAAAGCAATACTTGCGATCAACATCAACAGTCGTTAGACCAAAAGGTTCAAAAGTAATTTGTCGGTCAGTCTTTTAGAAGTCAATGCTATGTTGACCTGCTGACCGTTTTTCATTCGTTTATTTATTGTCCCATTTTCGTTCTCCTAAATCTGTGATTCCAAATGAATAAAGGACTTCTTTCGCTTTCACATACAGATATCTATTTATAGATAAGTTCACCGCTCTGCAGGCGCAGTCCTGCCCTGCAAAAAAAAACTGCGCACATACTTAAAAAAAAAAAAAAAAAAAAAAAAAAAAAAAAAATCCAGTTAATTTCTTTAATTGTTCGTGTGACAAATAGTCTTTGCGTGTGACAATTATAGAATTATACAAATCTTATAGATTGAATATGAAATTTCTTTTTTTTTCTGTTACCAGAAATAGAGTTAACTTGACTGCTTGATGAAATTCTGCAACAGTGGCTTCTAGTATAATGTAATTTTTCTGAAATTAAAAAGTGGTCATATCAAGAATAAAATTACAATAAATGCTAGTAATTCCTAAACAAAACAAATAATGTAATATTTCGAAAACTATGAGAGTTCGCGTATCGAACATAAATTTTGCATTTTACCAGATATTTTTTAAAAATGGAAAGTGGTTACACTCAAACATTTTCTGTGCAAGACTTATTCTTCAAATAGAGTGATTGTTTAACAATATTTTCTTTCAATTTTAAGTTACGTTATACTAACCAGATGTGTGTAAACTCCCTATACAGTAATCATGGATAATGTTTATACAGTTTCAACATGTTCGGTTTATCCTGTTCCCAGTTCAGACCTATGCTTATAATTTTATTTAACATCTGACCTGTGTGTGTGTCGGCAGAAATACTCATTATGCTACTTCATCTATTGCCTGTGATAACTATAATTACATGTTACATGTAATTGAGCAACTTGAAGAGGTGATTTTGGTGTGGAACCTAGCGCTAGCAAAAACATGAATATTCAAAAGCATATCCTCCCCAAGCTTGGCGTACCTATCTCTCCGTTTGGGAATAAGGCCAATGGCATAACCCTGAACGCCCATGTAAGCGAAATGTGTTCACATGCCGTCGCTTATGTCCGATTGGACGCCCCGTAATTGAGCCAAATCGGCGCTGAAACAGGGTCGCTGGGGGTTTCGGCGCATAACGTGTTGGCTCGGTTGTGCGACCTTCAGACCCAAGATAGATACATTGTAGAGGCAGCCTGGCAGTCTGTGTACGTGTCCCCTCCATGACTGAGCCCCGATGCTGGTGTCACATGCCCTATGTCACGAGCTGGGGGCTGACCAACACGTCCCGGGCGGTCATTTTGACGTGGAAACCTAGCCTAGCAAACATGAAAATCAAACATATCCTTCCCCAAGCTGGCGACCTAATCTCTCCGGTTTTGATAAGGCCATGGGCAGACCTGAACGCCCATGGGTAGCAAGTGGTGTCACATGCCCCGCTTATGTCCCAGATTGGACGCCGTAATTGAGCCAAAATCGGCCGAAAACAGTGGTCGCTGGGGGTTCGGCGCTCGTTCTGGCTCGTTGTGGACCCTTCAGCCCCAAGATAGAGACATTGTAAGGCATGCCTGCAGTCTGTGTACGTGTCCCCTCCATGACTGAGCCCCGATGCTGGTGTCACATGCCCTATGTCACGAGCTGGGGGCTGACCAACACGTCCCGGGCGGTCATTTTGACGTGGAAACCTAGCCTAGCAAACATGAAAATCAAACATATCCTTCCCCAAGCTGGCGACCTAATCTCTCCGGTTTTGATAAGGCCATGGGCAGACCTGAACGCCCATGGGTAGCAAGTGGTGTCACATGCCCCGCTTATGTCCCAGATTGGACGCCGTAATTGAGCCAAAATCGGCCGAAAACAGTGGTCGCTGGGGGTTCGGCGCTCGTTCTGGCTCGTTGTGGACCCTTCAGCCCCAAGATAGAGACATTGTAAGGCATGCCTGCAGTCTGTGTACGTGTCCCCTCCATGACTGAGCCCCGATGCTGGTGTCACATGCCCTATGTCACGAGCTGGGGGCTGACCAACACGTCCCGGGCGGTCATTTTGACGTGGAAACCTAGCCTAGCAAACATGAAAATCAAACATATCCTTCCCCAAGCTGGCGACCTAATCTCTCCGGTTTTGATAAGGCCATGGGCATACCTGAACGCCCATGGGTAGCAAGTGGTGTCACATGCCCCGCTTATGTCCCAGATTGGACGCCGTAATTGAGCCAAAATCGGCCGAAAACAGTGGTCGCTGGGGGTTCGGCGCTCGTTCTGGCTCGTTGTGGACCCTTCAGCCCCAAGATAGAGACATTGTAAGGCATGCCTGCAGTCTGTGTACGTGTCCCCTCCATGACTGAGCCCCGATGCTGGTGTCACATGCCCTATGTCACGAGCTGGGGCTGACCAACACGTCCCGGGCGGTCATTTTGACGTGGAAACCTAGCCTAGCAAACATGAAAATCAAACATATCCTTCCCCAAGCTGGCGACCTAATCTCTCCGGTTTTGATAAGGCCATGGGCATACCTGAACGCCCATGGGTAGCAAGTGGTGTCACATGCCCCGCTTATGTCCCAGATTGGACGCCGTAATTGAGCCAAAATCGGCCGAAAACAGTGGTCGCTGGGGGTTCGGCGCTCGTTCTGGCTCGTTGTGGACCCTTCAGCCCCAAGATAGAGACATTGTAAGGCATGCCTGCAGTCTGTGTACGTGTCCCCTCCATGACTGAGCCCCGATGCTGGTGTCACATGCCCTATGTCACGAGCTGAGGGCTGACCAACACGTCCCGGGCGGTCATTTTGACGTGGAAACCTAGCCTAGCAAACATGAAAATCAAACATATCCTTCCCCAAGCTGGCGACCTAATCTCTCCGGTTTTGATAAGGCCATGGGCATACCTGAACGCCCATGGGTAGCAAGTGGTGTCACATGCCCCGCTTATGTCCCAGATTGGACGCCGTAATTGAGCCAAAATCGGCCGAAAACAGTGGTCGCTGGGGGTTCGGCGCTCGTTCTGGCTCGTTGTGGACCCTTCAGCCCCAAGATAGAGACATTGTAAGGCATGCCTGCAGTCTGTGTACGTGTCCCCTCCATGACTGAGCCCCGATGCTGGTGTCACATGCCCTATGTCACGAGCTGAGGGCTGACCAACACGTCCCGGGCGGTCATTTTGACGTGGAAACCTAGCCTAGCAAACATGAAAATCAAACATATCCTTCCCCAAGCTGGCGACCTAATCTCTCCGGTTTTGATAAGGCCATGGGCATACCTGAACGCCCATGGGTAGCAAGTGGTGTCACATGCCCCGCTTATGTCCCAGATTGGACGCCGTAATTGAGCCAAAATCGGCCGAAAACAGTGGTCGCTGGGGGTTCGGCGCTCGTTCTGGCTCGTTGTGGACCCTTCAGCCCCAAGATAGAGACATTGTAAGGCATGCCTGCAGTCTGTGTACGTGTCCCCTCCATGACTGAGCCCCGATGCTGGTGTCACATGCCCTATGTCACGAGCTGGGGGCTGACCAACACGTCCCGGGCGGTCATTTTGACGTGGAAACCTAGCCTAGCAAACATGAAAATCAAACATATCCTTCCCCAAGCTGGCGACCTAATCTCTCCGGTTTTGATAAGGCCATGGGCAGACCTGAACGCCCATGGGTAGCAAGTGGTGTCACATGCCCCGCTTATGTCCCAGATTGGACGCCGTAATTGAGCCAAAATCGGCCGAAAACAGTGGTCGCTGGGGGTTCGGCGCTCGTTCTGGCTCGTTGTGGACCCTTCAGCCCCAAGATAGAGACATTGTAAGGCATGCCTGCAGTCTGTGTACGTGTCCCCTCCATGACTGAGCCCCGATGCTGGTGTCACATGCCCTATGTCACGAGCTGGGGGCTGACCAACACGTCCCGGGCGGTCATTTTGACGTGGAAACCTAGCCTAGCAAACATGAAAATCAAACATATCCTTCCCCAAGCTGGCGACCTAATCTCTCCGGTTTTGATAAGGCCATGGGCAGACCTGAACGCCCATGGGTAGCAAGTGGTGTCACATGCCCCGCTTATGTCCCAGATTGGACGCCGTAATTGAGCCAAAATCGGCCGAAAACAGTGGTCGCTGGGGGTTCGGCGCTCGTTCTGGCTCGTTGTGGACCCTTCAGCCCCAAGATAGAGACATTGTAAGGCATGCCTGCAGTCTGTGTACGTGTCCCCTCCATGACTGAGCCCCGATGCTGGTGTCACATGCCCTATGTCACGAGCTGGGGCTGACCAACACGTCCCGGGCGGTCATTTTGACGTGGAAACCTAGCCTAGCAAACATGAAAATCAAACATATCCTTCCCCAAGCTGGCGACCTAATCTCTCCGGTTTTGATAAGGCCATGGGCAGACCTGAACGCCCATGGGTAGCAAGTGGTGTCACATGCCCCGCTTATGTCCCAGATTGGACGCCGTAATTGAGCCAAAATCGGCCGAAAACAGTGGTCGCTGGGGGTTCGGCGCTCGTTCTGGCTCGTTGTGGACCCTTCAGCCCCAAGATAGAGACATTGTAAGGCATGCCTGCAGTCTGTGTACGTGTCCCCTCCATGACTGAGCCCCGATGCTGGTGTCACATGCCCTATGTCACGAGCTGGGGGCTGACCAACACGTCCCGGGCGGTCATTTTGACGTGGAAACCTAGCCTAGCAAACATGAAAATCAAACATATCCTTCCCCAAGCTGGCGACCTAATCTCTCCGGTTTTGATAAGGCCATGGGCATACCTGAACGCCCAATGGGTAGCAAGTGGTGTCACATGCCCCGCTTATGTCCCAGATTGGACGCCGTAATTGAGCCAAAATCGGCCGAAAACAGTGGTCGCTGGGGGTTCGGCGCTCGTTCTGGCTCGTTGTGGACCCTTCAGCCCCAAGATAGAGACATTGTAAGGCATGCCTGCAGTCTGTGTACGTGTCCCCTCCATGACTGAGCCCCGATGCTGGTGTCACATGCCCTATGTCACGAGCTGGGGGCTGACCAACACGTCCCGGGCGGTCATTTTGACGTGGAAACCTAGCCTAGCAAACATGAAAATCAAACATATCCTTCCCCAAGCTGGCGACCTAATCTCTCCGGTTTTGATAAGGCCATGGGCAGACCTGAACGCCCATGGGTAGCAAGTGGTGTCACATGCCCCGCTTATGTCCCAGATTGGACGCCGTAATTGAGCCAAAATCGGCCGAAAACAGTGGTCGCTGGGGGTTCGGCGCTCGTTCTGGCTCGTTGTGGACCCTTCAGCCCCAAGATAGAGACATTGTAAGGCATGCCTGCAGTCTGTGTACGTGTCCCCTCCATGACTGAGCCCCGATGCTGGTGTCACATGCCCTATGTCACGAGCTGAGGGCTGACCAACACGTCCCGGGCGGTCATTTTGACGTGGAAACCTAGCCTAGCAAACATGAAAATCAAACATATCCTTCCCCAAGCTGGCGACCTAATCTCTCCGGTTTTGATAAGGCCATGGGCATACCTGAACGCCCATGGGTAGCAAGTGGTGTCACATGCCCCGCTTATGTCCCAGATTGGACGCCGTAATTGAGCCAAAATCGGCCGAAAACAGTGGTCGCTGGGGGTTCGGCGCTCGTTCTGGCTCGTTGTGGACCCTTCAGCCCCAAGATAGAGACATTGTAAGGCATGCCTGCAGTCTGTGTACGTGTCCCCTCCATGACTGAGCCCCGATGCTGGTGTCACATGCCCTATGTCACGAGCTGGGGCTGACCAACACGTCCCGGGCGGTCATTTTGACGTGGAAACCTAGCCTAGCAAACATGAAAATCAAACATATCCTTCCCCAAGCTGGCGACCTAATCTCTCCGGTTTTGATAAGGCCATGGGCAGACCTGAACGCCCATGGGTAGCAAGTGGTGTCACATGCCCCGCTTATGTCCCAGATTGGACGCCGTAATTGAGCCAAAATCGGCCGAAAACAGTGGTCGCTGGGGGTTCGGCGCTCGTTCTGGCTCGTTGTGGACCCTTCAGCCCCAAGATAGAGACATTGTAAGGCATGCCTGCAGTCTGTGTACGTGTCCCCTCCATGACTGAGCCCCGATGCTGGTGTCACATGCCCTATGTCACGAGCTGGGGGCTGACCAACACGTCCCGGGCGGTCATTTTGACGTGGAAACCTAGCCTAGCAAACATGAAAATCAAACATATCCTTCCCCAAGCTGGCGACCTAATCTCTCCGGTTTTGATAAGGCCATGGGCAGACCTGAACGCCCATGGGTAGCAAGTGGTGTCACATGCCCCGCTTATGTCCCAGATTGGACGCCGTAATTGAGCCAAAATCGGCCGAAAACAGTGGTCGCTGGGGGTTCGGCGCTCGTTCTGGCTCGTTGTGGACCCTTCAGCCCCAAGATAGAGACATTGTAAGGCATGCCTGCAGTCTGTGTACGTGTCCCCTCCATGACTGAGCCCCGATGCTGGTGTCACATGCCCTATGTCACGAGCTGGGGGCTGACCAACACGTCCCGGGCGGTCATTTTGACGTGGAAACCTAGCCTAGCAAACATGAAAATCAAACATATCCTTCCCCAAGCTGGCGACCTAATCTCTCCGGTTTTGATAAGGCCATGGGCAGACCTGAACGCCCATGGGTAGCAAGTGGTGTCACATGCCCCGCTTATGTCCCAGATTGGACGCCGTAATTGAGCCAAAATCGGCCGAAAACAGTGGTCGCTGGGGGTTCGGCGCTCGTTCTGGCTCGTTGTGGACCCTTCAGCCCCAAGATAGAGACATTGTAAGGCATGCCTGCAGTCTGTGTACGTGTCCCCTCCATGACTGAGCCCCGATGCTGGTGTCACATGCCCTATGTCACGAGCTGGGGGCTGACCAACACGTCCCGGGCGGTCATTTTGACGTGGAAACCTAGCCTAGCAAACATGAAAATCAAACATATCCTTCCCCAAGCTGGCGACCTAATCTCTCCGGTTTTGATAAGGCCATGGGCAGACCTGAACGCCCATGGGTAGCAAGTGGTGTCACATGCCCCGCTTATGTCCCAGATTGGACGCCGTAATTGAGCCAAAATCGGCCGAAAACAGTGGTCGCTGGGGGTTCGGCGCTCGTTCTGGCTCGTTGTGGACCCTTCAGCCCAAGATAGAGACATTGTAAGGCATGCCTGCAGTCTGTGTACGTGTCCCCTCCATGACTGAGCCCCGATGCTGGTGTCACATGCCCTATGTCACGAGCTGGGGCTGACCAACACGTCCCGGGCGGTCATTTTGACGTGGAAACCTAGCCTAGCAAACATGAAAATCAAACATATCCTTCCCCAAGCTGGCGACCTAATCTCTCCGGTTTTGATAAGGCCATGGGCAGACCTGAACGCCCATGGGTAGCAAGTGGTGTCACATGCCCCGCTTATGTCCCAGATTGGACGCCGTAATTGAGCCAAAATCGGCCGAAAACAGTGGTCGCTGGGGGTTCGGCGCTCGTTCTGGCTCGTTGTGGACCCTTCAGCCCCAAGATAGAGACATTGTAAGGCATGCCTGCAGTCTGTGTACGTGTCCCCTCCATGACTGAGCCCCGATGCTGGTGTCACATGCCCTATGTCACGAGCTGGGGCTGACCAACACGTCCCGGGCGGTCATTTTGACGTGGAAACCTAGCCTAGCAAACATGAAAATCAAACATATCCTTCCCCAAGCTGGCGACCTAATCTCTCCGGTTTTGATAAGGCCATGGGCAGACCTGAACGCCCATGGGTAGCAAGTGGTGTCACATGCCCCGCTTATGTCCCAGATTGGACGCCGTAATTGAGCCAAAATCGGCCGAAAACAGTGGTCGCTGGGGGTTCGGCGCTCGTTCTGGCTCGTTGTGGACCCTTCAGCCCCAAGATAGAGACATTGTAAGGCATGCCTGCAGTCTGTGTACGTGTCCCCTCCATGACTGAGCCCCGATGCTGGTGTCACATGCCCTATGTCACGAGCTGGGGGCTGACCAACACGTCCCGGGCGGTCATTTTGACGTGGAAACCTAGCCTAGCAAACATGAAAATCAAACATATCCTTCCCCAAGCTGGCGACCTAATCTCTCCGGTTTTGATAAGGCCATGGGCAGACCTGAACGCCCATGGGTAGCAAGTGGTGTCACATGCCCCGCTTATGTCCCAGATTGGACGCCGTAATTGAGCCAAAATCGGCCGAAAACAGTGGTCGCTGGGGGTTCGGCGCTCGTTCTGGCTCGTTGTGGACCCTTCAGCCCAAGATAGAGACATTGTAAGGCATGCCTGCAGTCTGTGTACGTGTCCCCTCCATGACTGAGCCCCGATGCTGGTGTCACATGCCCTATGTCACGAGCTGGGGCTGACCAACACGTCCCGGGCGGTCATTTTGACGTGGAAACCTAGCCTAGCAAACATGAAAATCAAACATATCCTTCCCCAAGCTGGCGACCTAATCTCTCCGGTTTTGATAAGGCCATGGGCAGACCTGAACGCCCATGGGTAGCAAGTGGTGTCACATGCCCCGCTTATGTCCCAGATTGGACGCCGTAATTGAGCCAAAATCGGCCGAAAACAGTGGTCGCTGGGGGTTCGGCGCTCGTTCTGGCTCGTTGTGGACCCTTCAGCCCCAAGATAGAGACATTGTAAGGCATGCCTGCAGTCTGTGTACGTGTCCCCTCCATGACTGAGCCCCGATGCTGGTGTCACATGCCCTATGTCACGAGCTGGGGGCTGACCAACACGTCCCGGGCGGTCATTTTGACGTGGAAACCTAGCCTAGCAAACATGAAAATCAAACATATCCTTCCCCAAGCTGGCGACCTAATCTCTCCGGTTTTGATAAGGCCATGGGCAGACCTGAACGCCCATGGGTAGCAAGTGGTGTCACATGCCCCGCTTATGTCCCAGATTGGACGCCGTAATTGAGCCAAAATCGGCCGAAAACAGTGGTCGCTGGGGGTTCGGCGCTCGTTCTGGCTCGTTGTGGACCCTTCAGCCCCAAGATAGAGACATTGTAAGGCATGCCTGCAGTCTGTGTACGTGTCCCCTCCATGACTGAGCCCCGATGCTGGTGTCACATGCCCTATGTCACGAGCTGGGGGCTGACCAACACGTCCCGGGCGGTCATTTTGACGTGGAAACCTAGCCTAGCAAACATGAAAATCAAACATATCCTTCCCCAAGCTGGCGACCTAATCTCTCCGGTTTTGATAAGGCCATGGGCAGACCTGAACGCCCATGGGTAGCAAGTGGTGTCACATGCCCCGCTTATGTCCCAGATTGGACGCCGTAATTGAGCCAAAATCGGCCGAAAACAGTGGTCGCTGGGGGTTCGGCGCTCGTTCTGGCTCGTTGTGGACCCTTCAGCCCCAAGATAGAGACATTGTAAGGCATGCCTGCAGTCTGTGTACGTGTCCCCTCCATGACTGAGCCCCGATGCTGGTGTCACATGCCCTATGTCACGAGCTGGGGCTGACCAACACGTCCCGGGCGGTCATTTTGACGTGGAAACCTAGCCTAGCAAACATGAAAATCAAACATATCCTTCCCCAAGCTGGCGACCTAATCTCTCCGGTTTTGATAAGGCCATGGGCAGACCTGAACGCCCATGGGTAGCAAGTGGTGTCACATGCCCCGCTTATGTCCCAGATTGGACGCCGTAATTGAGCCAAAATCGGCCGAAAACAGTGGTCGCTGGGGGTTCGGCGCTCGTTCTGGCTCGTTGTGGACCCTTCAGCCCCAAGATAGAGACATTGTAAGGCATGCCTGCAGTCTGTGTACGTGTCCCCTCCATGACTGAGCCCCGATGCTGGTGTCACATGCCCTATGTCACGAGCTGGGGGCTGACCAACACGTCCCGGGCGGTCATTTTGACGTGGAAACCTAGCCTAGCAAACATGAAAATCAAACATATCCTTCCCCAAGCTGGCGACCTAATCTCTCCGGTTTTGATAAGGCCATGGGCAGACCTGAACGCCCATGGGTAGCAAGTGGTGTCACATGCCCCGCTTATGTCCCAGATTGGACGCCGTAATTGAGCCAAAATCGGCCGAAAACAGTGGTCGCTGGGGGTTCGGCGCTCGTTCTGGCTCGTTGTGGACCCTTCAGCCCCAAGATAGAGACATTGTAAGGCATGCCTGCAGTCTGTGTACGTGTCCCCTCCATGACTGAGCCCCGATGCTGGTGTCACATGCCCTATGTCACGAGCTGGGGCTGACCAACACGTCCCGGGCGGTCATTTTGACGTGGAAACCTAGCCTAGCAAACATGAAAATCAAACATATCCTTCCCCAAGCTGGCGACCTAATCTCTCTCCGGTTTTGATAAGGCCATGGGCAGACCTGAACGCCCATGGGTAGCAAGTGGTGTCACATGCCCCGCTTATGTCCCAGATTGGACGCCGTAATTGAGCCAAAATCGGCCGAAAACAGTGGTCGCTGGGGGTTCGGCGCTCGTTCTGGCTCGTTGTGGACCCTTCAGCCCCAAGATAGAGACATTGTAAGGCATGCCTGCAGTCTGTGTACGTGTCCCCTCCATGACTGAGCCCCGATGCTGGTGTCACATGCCCTATGTCACGAGCTGGGGCTGACCAACACGTCCCGGGCGGTCATTTTGACGTGGAAACCTAGCCTAGCAAACATGAAAATCAAACATATCCTTCCCCAAGCTGGCGACCTAATCTCTCCGGTTTTGATAAGGCCATGGGCAGACCTGAACGCCCATGGGTAGCAAGTGGTGTCACATGCCCCGCTTATGTCCCAGATTGGACGCCGTAATTGAGCCAAAATCGGCCGAAAACAGTGGTCGCTGGGGGTTCGGCGCTCGTTCTGGCTCGTTGTGGACCCTTCAGCCCCAAGATAGAGACATTGTAAGGCATGCCTGCAGTCTGTGTACGTGTCCCCTCCATGACTGAGCCCCGATGCTGGTGTCACATGCCCTATGTCACGAGCTGGGGGCTGACCAACACGTCCCGGGCGGTCATTTTGACGTGGAAACCTAGCCTAGCAAACATGAAAATCAAACATATCCTTCCCCAAGCTGGCGACCTAATCTCTCCGGTTTTGATAAGGCCATGGGCAGACCTGAACGCCCATGGGTAGCAAGTGGTGTCACATGCCCCGCTTATGTCCCAGATTGGACGCCGTAATTGAGCCAAAATCGGCCGAAAACAGTGGTCGCTGGGGGTTCGGCGCTCGTTCTGGCTCGTTGTGGACCCTTCAGCCCCAAGATAGAGACATTGTAAGGCATGCCTGCAGTCTGTGTACGTGTCCCCTCCATGACTGAGCCCCGATGCTGGTGTCACATGCCCTATGTCACGAGCTGGGGGCTGACCAACACGTCCCGGGCGGTCATTTTGACGTGGAAACCTAGCCTAGCAAACATGAAAATCAAACATATCCTTCCCCAAGCTGGCGACCTAATCTCTCCGGTTTTGATAAGGCCATGGGCAGACCTGAACGCCCATGGGTAGCAAGTGGTGTCACATGCCCCGCTTATGTCCCAGATTGGACGCCGTAATTGAGCCAAAATCGGCCGAAAACAGTGGTCGCTGGGGGTTCGGCGCTCGTTCTGGCTCGTTGTGGACCCTTCAGCCCCAAGATAGAGACATTGTAAGGCATGCCTGCAGTCTGTGTACGTGTCCCCTCCATGACTGAGCCCCGATGCTGGTGTCACATGCCCTATGTCACGAGCTGGGGGCTGACCAACACGTCCCGGGCCGTAATTTTTCCGGAATGTGCGACAACCTGTATATTCTAATTAATTGTGTATGACTTTTCCGACCTTTTTTATACTTTATTAACATAAACTGAATTTATTATTGAATTATCAAACTATTGATAGTGCAATATTACATTATTCAAAGGCATTGAATGTGTACAAGGCAAATTATTACAGGTCGGAAACTATCCAGCGTAAGGCGGAGAATATCCTGCGTTCCGGATTCCGTGTACTGGAACTTTTTATTTTACCTGACTTTGCTAGATAGAAGTTTGGTCGATCATTTGTGGTTATCCCGGAAGTGCCAGATTGTAATTAGACAGGTACACAAAATATCCGTATGATGTACGGCTTCGATTAGATCAACACTATAATACAAAACAAGTTAAGTGCGAACATATTCTATATATACGGAAAGAAGAATAACCGTCGAAAGAATACAAAAAAATTGTTAATTTCTTATTTTTCGTTTACTAATTTTTTTCATTCTGATGATATATTAATGTGGAAAAAAATCAAAATTTAATTAAAAAAGATATCTGTAACATGACCCACTAGCTGTAACCTTGTATCCATGTATCCCTTGTCATGAGTGTGTGAAAAAGAAAAGTGGTTTTGTGCCATATATATAAAGACACAATGATAAATGTAAATATATAAAAGTTGGTACATTTTGGCGAATAATGTCATCAGAGACTTATATCACAGCTATAATATAGCTCTGTGGTGTGAAGTTTTATTACCCCCCCCCCCAACAACAAAAAAAAAAACACACACACAAAGCGAAAAGAAAATTAAGAATTGACATGTGTTGAATTTAGAAAAACGAGCTGCATATCTTAAATATCAACAATTACGTTTTATTTTAATAGTTTTGCCACTGATTTGCAAAACTTCTTAAGCATTTCTCTTGATATTTTGCAAGTCATTTACGATTTCATGTATTCTGATTATTTGGCAACGAAATTTTAAGTGGACCCTGGGTCACTACACTATAGCCCGTCATTAGTTGGATTGCAATAAAGAACTAAAAGTCTCCAAGAGAATATGCTTAATTACAAAAAGAAGTTCTATAAGGGGACAATATAATATATGGCCAATTTGTATAAAGTTATAATAATTTGAACCTGATTCACTATAATTAACGTGTTTATATGTTTAATAGAAAAAAAAATGAATTAATTTTAAAAAGAATTTATAATACATGTTCTTTATTAATATGTACTCCTTTTTGTTGTTTTTACGATGTATTTTTGACAAATGTATATTTTTACCATAAGATGTTGATATTGTACAAGAAATGCTGTCATGTTGTTAAACAGCTACACTTGAAATTGATAATAGCCGAGGATATTCCACTCGGTAATTTCCTGCTTTAGAATATAGACTGGCTCATTGGTACGTTATTTTATTGGTAAATAATAAAAAAGATAAAAATAAAAAGAATGTTATATTTAAACACGGAAGTACATGTATCACTTTTGTTAAACGTTTATTTAATTCCATGACGCTCGGGGACATGTTGATCATCAGAAAAGCTATTTTTATCCGAAAATCTGAAAACTGTGTAATTTTGTTTGAACAAAAAAATAAACAAAAAAAAAAAAGACTAAAATTTACCCCATTGCTGACTGAACGAATGCATATCTAATAGACGCCGCGTGCAAGCGGCGACTTATAATATACGTACCTGTTCTATTCTATGAAAATGTTCAGATTAAATAAAATAGAAGGTCCAATACTGTAGAATTCCTAGATATGTGTTTTTTGAACAACCATCGTATATTTGTCAAGTATTTATTTTGGTAGCCAAGTTCTTACCAATGAATAATAGTAAGAACATCGCTGTTATACCCACACTATATCAATTTTACTTTAAACGAAAAGATTTCCATTTCGTGTAAATGACTTTGACTGGTGATAAGTGTCAATCGAACTTAACTTCACTCCTTTCGAGCGACAAAAATGTCGGATTCCAGTTCAGACGAAAGTAGTCAGGAAAGTTGGACTCCGTATTCGGAGCGAGACGAGTGGAACGACATCGCTCCTGTGTCTCAGGATGATGGGCCACACCCTGTGGTACAGATAGCTTACTCTGACAAGTGTGAGTATTTGTTTATTTACGATAAACAGCCTTTTTCCAAACCGGTACGAAAATGTGTAATGTGTTTTCGCGACTGTTTGTTTACAAACAATGCAAATTATGTTTACATTTTATGACTGTCATTGCTTGAGGTTAACAGACATATGTTCACAGGGTATTGAATGTTTAATATCAATTAGTATGACTTTCCTAGGGCCTTGGTTAAATTCGACTTGAATTAATTTATTAATTAGACTGGTTCCTATCAAAATAATTTTTTGACTGGCGGGATAATGAAAGAAGTTATCATCTTCTTATCATAATTCCTTAAATTATGTTTGTGAATGTTCATAACGGATAAACATGGTATATAATTACATGTTTAAGATCATTAATCAAGTTGGTGTCTAAAATCCAGTGTTGTTTTTTTTTTTTATTTTGGAAATGGGTCCTGGTCTGGTCCAATTGGGAAAAAATGCATGGTGTGATAACAAATTTGGGATTTTAAAAAAAGTTAACATCCAAATGCTTAACATCATTTTTCACTGGATTTTGGAAAAAAAAATCATGTAATATTTGCTGTTGTGACTCGTGACGAGTCATTTAAACAGTCATGAAAATCAATTCAGTAATATTAGGCACAGGCAAAAGTATCGGACCTGGGAAGAAAAAATATGACCAGATTGATAAAAAAAACCTGTGTTCATCTTAAAAGTGTAAAAAAAAAACCCCAAAAAATGTATATAATGACCCCCTTTAAAAATATACTATATATATAAGTTAAGAGAAGGCCGGAAACTCCAGATTCGAGCCTACGAGCAAGGGATTCATTTCCCAGGCCGTTGTGAAAACAATTGGCCAGACAATTAAAAAAAACTTTTATCACTATTTCACGTTTATATAAAGCTTCAAAATGAGACCAACCCCAAGTCTCTAGCCCTTCCCGTTCATGAAATATCTATCAGGAAACGAGCGACTTCGTGCTAAAAATCCTTGGTAGACATAATTGCGGCACAACAATTCGGTACGTAAACATAGACTAATACATGTATGTCAGCTGACTACGGGTCAAAATTACTTGAATTTACTAAATAATATTACTAAATACATTAAGTTGGACCACTCACAACCGTCAGTAGCATCTAATACACACGGGATTTGAGTTTCAAACATTTACACGGTCTTTCAATCGCTTTCTACGCCATTAGGCATCTTGTGTGAAACGTTGCGGTTTTCGTTGCTATTGGCCAATCAGAAGACTCGTTACAAAATATCGAACAGCTGATTGACAATGGCGTAGAAAGTAATCTAAAGACCGTGGAAAGGTTTGAAATTTGAATTTTGCGTGTATCAGATGCTACTGACGGTTGTGAGTGGTCCAACTTAATGTATTTAGTAATATTATTTAGTAAATTCAAGTAATTTTGACCCGTAGTCAGCTGACATACATGTATTAGTCTATGTTTACGTACCGAATTGTTGTGCCGCAATTATGTCTACCAAGGATTTTTAGCACGAAGTCGCTCGTTTCCTGATAGATATTTCATGAACGGGAAGGGCTAGAGACTTGGGGTTGGTCTCATTTTGAAGCTTTATATAAACGTGAAATAGTGATAAAAGTTTTTTTTATTGTCTGGCCAATTGTTTTCACAACGGCCTGGGAAATGAATCCCTTGCTCGTAGGCTCGAATCTGGAGTTTCCGGCCTACTCTTAACTTATAGTATATTTTTAAAGGGGGTCATTATATACATTTTTTTTTGTTTTTTTTTTTGACACTTTTAAGATGAACACAGTTTTTTTTATCAATCTGGTCATATATTTTCTTCCCAGGTCCGATACTTTTGCCTGTGATATTAGGGTGCTTGATTATCTTATTATTACTATGTGAACATGTTCCATTGGCACAATATAAATTTTAATTTAGTATATTTTGGGGATTGATAATTTGATTACTCAGCAAATATGATATTTAAAGCTGATATAATTTGCATTTTTTTTTTATTTAGAAAAAATGTATTTTCATTTGGGAAGGGTCTTTTTAGCTCGACTATTCGATAAGAATAAGTAGAGCTATTGTAGTCACCCGAGCGTCGGCGTCTGCGTCGGCGTCCGCGTAACCACTTATGTTAAAGTTTTTGTAATAGTTCAAATATTTTCAAAGTCCATTGACATATGGCTTTGAAACTTTGCACACTTGTTCACCATCATGACCCCAACCTGTAGACAGGAGTTGGTAACTCTATCAAGCATTTTGACAGAATTATGCCTCTTTTTCAACTTAGAATTTACGTTAAAGTTTTTGTAACAATTCAAATATTTTCAAAGTCCATTGACATATGGCTTTGAAACTTTGCGCACTTGTTCACCATCATGACTCCAAACTGTAAACAGGAGGAGGTAACTCTATCAAGCATTTTGACAGAATTATGCCCCTTTTTCGACTTAGAATTTACGTTAAAGTTTTTGTAATAGTTCAAATATTTTCAAAGTCCATTGACATATGGCTTTGAAACTTTGCACACTTGTTCACCATCATGACCCCAACCTGTAGGCAGGAGTTGGTAACTCTATCAAGCATTTTGACAGAATTATGCCCCTTTTTAGCTCGACTATTCGATAAGAATAAGTAGAGCTATTGCAGTCACCCGAGCGTCGGCGTCGGCGTAACCACTTATGTTAAAGTTTTTGTAATAGTTCAAATATTTTCAACATTTTCGACATATGGCTTTGAAACTTTGCACACTTGTTCACCATCATGACCCCAACCTGTAGACAAGAGGAGGTAACTCTATCAAGCATTTTGACAGAATTATGCCCCTTTTTCGACTTAGAATTTACGTTAAAGTTTTTGTAATAGTTCAAATATTTTCAAAGTCCATTGACATATGGCTTTGAAACTTTGCACACTTGTTCAACATCATGACCCCAACCTGTAAACAGGAGGAGGTAACTCTATCAAGCATTTTGACAGAATTATGCCCCTTTTTCGACTTAGAATTTACGTTAAAGTTTTTGTAATAGTTCAAATATTTTCAAAGTCCATTGACATATGGCTTTGAAACTTTGCACACTTGTTCACCATCATGACCCCAACCTGTAGACAAGAGGAGGTAACTGTATCAAGCATTTTGACAGAATTATGCCCCTTTTTCGACTTAGAATTTACGTTAAAGTTTTTGTAATAGTTCAAATATTTTTTAAAGTCCATTGACATATGGCTTTGAAACCTTGCACAGTTGTTCAACATCATGACCCCAACCTGTAAACAGGAGGAGGTAACTGTATCAAGCATTTTGACAGAATTATGCCCCTTTTTCGACTTAGAATTTATGTTAAAGTTTTTGTAATAGTTCAAATATTTTCAAAGTCCATTGACATATGGCTTTGAAACTTTGCACACTTGTTCACCATCATGACCCAAACCTGTAGACAAGAGGAGGTAACTCTATCAAGCATTTTGACAGAATTATGCCCCTTTTTCGACTTAGAATTTACGTTAAAGTTTTTGTAATAGTTCAAATATTTTCAAAGTCCATTGACATATGGCTTTGAAACTTTGCACACTTGTTCACCATCATGACCCCAACCTGTAAACAGGAGGAGGTAACTGTATCAAGCATTTTTTTTACTATCAAGCACTAAGAATAGTCGAGCGTTGCTGTCCTACCGACAGCTCTTGTTCAACTTAGAATTTACGTTAAAGTTTTTGTAACAATTCAAATATTTTCAAAGTCCATTGACATATGGCTTTGAAACTTTGCACACTTGTTCACCATCATGATCCCAACCTGTAAACAGGAGGAGGTAACAGTATCAAGCATTTTTTTTACTATCAAGCACTAAGAATAGTCGAGCGTTGCTGTCCTACCGACAGCTCTTGTTACCAGACCCAATCTAAGAAGGAAAGGCTATCTCCTGGAATGGACCCCAAACTCTAAGCCAGGAGTATATATATTCCATTTTCTTTAGTGTATTATATACAAGTTTTAGTACTTAAATATACATAGGGGTCTAATCTAGGAGATTACCGAAGAGCTCAACCCTTCTTAAGCCTCTCTTGTTTAGACAAACTTTCGCCACTACTTTATGTTGGTCTCATCGCTATTATATTCAGAGCTACAGATAAGCTTTTGAGTTAATTGGGTATTTACCCCTGAACTTGACACACAATTGGGTAACACAGAAACAAATTGGGTATCATTGAAAAATTAATTTATTTGTGTAGATTGACATTAACCAGATAATGATGTTTACTTGTTTTAGGTAATAAGAATTTCTCACAACATCCTTTAAGGCTCTGGCTTGGTAAGATAACTAAAATGTTTTGCATTATCTCTTCAAAGTATAAGCTTTTCCGTAAAAAAATTGATACAAATTTATATAACAAGTCTACTCAGCGGAAGAATCAAAACAAATTGGGTACTGAGCCTTTGATTTGCTTTTTCACTACTCAAAGATTTTATTTTAATTGGGTAAATGGGTCAAAATTATTGGGCAATTACCTAGATACCCTGCTTATCTGTAGCTCTGTATATTTATTTATATATACAACTTTCAGTTTACACTGCTGTTTAATTTTTACAGCATAATGCTACGGTAAATTTTTTAATTTTATATGGTACTTTCTCTGGTCCTCTTTTGATCCAGCTTGATTTTATACACTTTTTGTATTCTATTACATTTTTCAGCAAATTATTCCATATTTTAATTACAAATCGTGAAAACTGATTCAAGCAATGTGTTGTTCTACTACAAGGCAATTCTAGTTTTAAATTATGACCTCTCGTTGATGCGGAATAACTGGAAAAAATTCAAAAGAGCAGTTATCTAAATCTTTAATATAAGTTACAGATCTTTCCTGGTCTTATTTAGTACAGTTCTTTTTTAAATGAAAAAAATATAAAAGGAAAAATAAAGAAAAATTGATACTACCTGGGAAGGAGTTTTGTTTTGGTTCAGATGTGTTAGCTTATCTTGGTCTGTCATGGTTGGATGGGTATATTCAGTTAAATCCAGCAGACTAAAGGTTGATAATTAGTGTATTTTTTAAGGAATTAATTTTACAACAATCAAGTGAAGAAAGAAACATGGTCAACAAAGGGCCAAAAAATTGCCAAAATCATATAATATTTATAATAATAGTAAACAAGCAAAAATGAGTCAAAGTGAGTTATAGAATGTATTGTGTAAACTAATAATAATACCAGTAAAGTTGGTATGAAATCTCAATTAAATACATCTATGAGTTCCAGAAATATTAAAGACAACCGTAGATTTTTGGAATATTTAATACAATGTGTAGAAATGGCTATTTTTTTGTGAAGTCATGTTAAGTGTTAAGCAACATAACAGGCATGTGAACTAGACATTTTAGTATCAACATGTAGCAAGTTAAAATTGATATTTATAGGGCTTGAATAATATGCTGTTATTTCTACAATATTTTAAGTTATATGTTGCCACAACTTATATAATTTTTTTTTTCAGTTCGTGATGTGTATGACTACTTCAGAGCTGTTGTTGACAGAAATGAAATCAGTGAGCGAGCCCTCAACCTCACTAAGGATGCTGCATCTCTCAATCCAGCAAACTACACAGTCTGGTATGTCAACTTATATACACCTTCTGTATTTTACCATATTGTTCCTTATTTATACCATTGATTTTATCTCTGGGAATGCAGTCAAATTTATTGTGTTACATTTATGTGAAGGTAACTTAGGTAAGGTTTATGATTTGACAGTGATTTTTTAGAAAAGAGTAGCAAAGTTTTATCGACTGCTTCCTTAACCAAACTTGCATCTTTTTTGTCCTAGTTTGATCCTAAAAATTCCCCTGTCTCTTAAAATTCCCCAAAAAATTAAGAACAGAAATTGTTAGAGAAATTGGAAAAATTTTGTAGATTTCTTCACAACACCGCCACAAATATACAATGTTATATTTCTGAAAGGGACAATGAATTAAATATAATTTTTCAGTATGAAAACACTCTTGTGTTGTTTAATTTTCCAAATATTTTACTGGATTACCTAATTGATTATGTTAACACCCATAATTTAATAAATTATTGTGTTTTTCATGGCAATGACATAAGTCTGTTTTCCTCAAATATTATCAAAAAAATTGTGCATATCATGTCTTGGCCCTGTTGCTAGTGTCTTAGGCATTTTACAAATGTAGATACAGGGTTGTCATTAACATTTTTTGCAGAAGGTTTGTTTTGAACTTGAGGCGGTCATTTCTGTCTTTATCATGCATAACAAAGAGTGTTTTCTTAATTTTGAGGCGGCCCATAATGCATTTGAGACAGGCATTTTGGCCTCCTGCCGCCTCTTAATGACAACCCTGAGATACATGTCAAACAGTTTTGAAGTAAATAGGGACAAGATCACTTTTGCTACCTGCACAGTAACATTAACACCAGTTCTTGTAGTTTGTAAGTAACAAAAAAAAAAAACATTTCTAGAGTCTGTTCAAAAATATGCCAAACACTTGATTTTTATTACCATCATTCATGTTGAGAAAAAAAGCTCTACAAATCGGAAGGCAAATTGGAGAAAGAAAAACAAATGTTGTAAAGGGGGAATTTCAACATAATTAATATTATGTAATTTTACAAAACACTTGTTTATTTATGATGATAAGTAAATTGTAAGTAATATACTGAAGTATTATATTTGTTAATAAAATAAATCTGTAATAAGGAATGACAAACATGCACAGGATATTGTATATAGGCAGGTGCTGGCATTCTCACCATTCCATGTGAAGGTCATCTGTGTTATGTTCTGGTGACCGAATATTTTTTTCTAGACATAGCTTTGTCTTGTTAATATCATAAACTGACAGTGCCATGGAATGCATGTGTTTAGTTTGCCCGATTTTTGTTTGTACCATAAAACACAGGCACGAGTATCGGACCTGGGAAGAAAAAATATGACCAGATTGATAAAAAAACCTGTGTTCATCTTGAAAATGTCAAAAAAAACCCCAAAAAATGTAAATAATGACCCCCTTTAAAAATATACTATAAGTTAACTTATAGTATATTTTTAAAGGGGGTCATTATTTACATTTTTTTTTGTTTTTTTTTGACATTTTCAAGATGAACACAGGTTTTTTTATCAATCTGGTCATATTTTTTCTTCCCAGGTCCGATACTCGTGCCTGTGCCATAAAATAGTAGAATTTGGTCTGCCAGATTCTCTACACTAATGTTTTTGTTTTGCATAAAGGGACTGACCAAAAACAACATTATTTTGTTTTGTTTAATTCCAGTAGAGCTGTCATTGCTTTAAAGCAAAGGATATTGACGAGACACCGATTTATTAATAAATACTCCCTAATTTCTAGTATATATAATTCATTATCATACCTGTTTAAATGATTTAGTAAAATCCATGTTCTATTTATACAAATATGAGTTGTGTCCTGTTTATAAAATGTCCTTTGCATTATTTTTTTTCTGACCATTTTTTTGTCATCACTGCTATGAAATGTGTTCATTATTTAACTCCAGCATAGTTTAAGACTTGCCCACCTGCTTTTGCATATGTTTTGGGTGAATTTTCATATTTATATTATAGACATTGAAAATGATCCTAAATTTTGATTTTTTTTTCAAATGTGTATTGGTTATTGGTGGACAGAAAAATATCAACAATACATTGATATCGTCTCTTTCGATGACAGCTCTACTGGTTAGGAAATGATTTTTACTCAAATATGAGCATTATACATGTTTATTATATAAATCCTGCAAGTGGTTGCTATGGCCACAGATTACAGCTTTTAATGGTAAATGTTGAAGATTTTATAATAGCATGTGAGGCATTTGTGAAATAAAGATAAGTATGCTATTACTAATGGTTTGTGCTGACTCACTTTACATTTCATTATTGGCGTTTAAATAACTTGCATGCAAACCCACATTGTCTATTGATTTAAAATTTAACAACAGTTGCAGAAATAGATTCTACGGCCAGTGACTTCATAAACGCTGCTGCTGATGTTGAAAATGTGCATAAACTATTTATTTTAGCTAAATAACTAAATATGTCAGATAGTTACTTTCACAGAAGAAGTAAACAAATTAGTAACAGAACTAGTGTCGTCATAAACAGATATGATAGATCATAAAAAAATAGGGCGACTTCAAAATCGCTTTTAAGTTTGTTTTAGGCGACTTCTTTGCCCTATTTGCCCCTAGCTCAAACCCTGAATTTGTAGATTTATGCTTACTTAAAATGCTCTGTATAGAGTCCACTTTATAGAGGACCCTTGACCCAAAGTGTTGGCTGCATGATTTTATAGTTGATATTGGGTTATATCCATTTGGAACAGTTGTGTCATGTTGTAAAATATGCAAGCTGTGAACGAATTGTTTGCATACTTGGAACAGAACTAGGCAGCAACTTTGAATGCAAATTCCTAGTAATTAAGAGCCAAACATTGGTAAAAAAAATCCCATTCTTCTTTAAGGGTATTGGTCACTTTATATGCATAAAAAAACATAACTAACAGCCTAGGTTCAGTCCTAAATATCTTGGTTTACATACTTAAATTTCAATCAACCAGTTCTCTTAAAAAACCTGAGTTTAACAAACCATTTGTAGTAATTGTTAGAAAAGATGTTGGAAGACTGAGCTAGAAAAAATAGAAAAAGGTGAAGAAACTTGCTTGTGTTTGTTTGAAACACTAACTATAATAATTATTGCAGAGGGGAAATTTTTACCACTTACACTGCTACATACTATTTGCAGGCTATAGAGGCTGGGTACAGTAGATCTGTAAATCTTGTTATCTCTTATATCAGAAACTAAATGATTTCCTGCAGATTCTTTATATAATGCTATTATGTAGTACATAACTTTGGTGTTTAATAATAGTATGGAGGTGTTTTTCTGAGTTTTTTATCAATGAAAAACATCATAATTCCTGTTGCATGTAAAGGTGTAACCTATAGGTACAGGATGATGATTTGGTGATTCTGTAAATATATGAATATAATAATTAAATATAATGGTTATATGAATAGATTAAAATGGTTTCAGAACCAGTTACAGTTGCAGAGAATTCTTTTCATGTGCAATTGAACCTGATATATATGACACCTTTGAAGATAGTTCCATTGATAATGCTGTCTGGGATGTTTGTGGCTTATAGAACTTACAATTTGTTCAATATTCCTTTCTTTTCTTCCCAAATATCCTTTAATATATTGGGTTCCTCATTTTTGTACAGATTTATCTCCTATTACCTTGCTGAAGCTGAATGGGATCAACCTGTACCCACAAGTTGAGTGTTGTAACCAGGCTAGCCTGTAAAGTCCGTGCAGTCTGACCTGGCTCTACTGTTATTTAAACTCAATTTTTGTTTTTGATATTGAAATAACTTATACTATGAATATACTGTTCCAAATTTAAAGGAGAGCAAATCCATTACATGATTTCTGGAGGTAAAGGGTTAGTTTATCATTGTATTTTGTTATAGTCACACTACCTGAAGGTCAGATTCCACATTCTAGTAGAAGATTATTGTTTCTACCAGATTAACATCTTAGATCTATACTAGACTTATAATAATTATGATATATATATGAAAAGCGTGTAGGTGTTAATACTGAACTTGGCACACTTAAAAGTCACTGCTGATATTTCCTGGCTGGGTTCCAGCCCTTGGAAGAAAATCAGGTAACCTATTATCATTATCAAGTCACAGTCTGTGTACAATATGTCAGATCAGTATCTGGATGTGGTATACAGACTTTTATTACCCACTTACAAATAGTAAATGATGCAATATCATAATTATCACACCTTGTGAGTGTTTTGAAATAGTCCCTGCCAAATGCTGTTTTGAAACAGAAACAAATATGAACAGTTGTTGTTTTGGCTGGCATACAAAAATGTGTATTGCGTGTCACATGTAACTTTAAATTAAATATGCTGTTTTAGTTATGTAAGATAGAACTGTAATGATTGCCAGAATTCATATTGGACATTAAACACATAATATTCTGAAGAAAAAAAAAATGAAATATTTCCTTTTGATATTATTAAGATCAATTTTTTGCCATGTATTGTGAAATTTTTATGACTTATTGGCAGGCAGTAAACAATTTAAAGGGGGTGTTTTTGGCTGACTGGTTAAGGTTGTTGTCATTAAATCACTTGTTCCTCGCTTTTGTGGTTTTAAATCCTGTCAGTATTTTTGATTTTTTTGCATGATGAAGCTATCTTAAGCTAGCTTACAGGGCCTGGGTGGTTCTACTCAGGTGCCCGTTCATCTCTGAAATAATGCATGAATGCCAGTAAAACTGGAAAATCACATATTAATGTATCGTGACTCATACTGTATTGGTGCGAAGTAAAACAACAAAAACAAAACCTAAAGAAAATCAAAGTAAAGGTTTAATAGATACCTGTGTGGGTATACTATATAACTGATTTCAGGGAAGGGCAGAGGGTTAAGGCAGGGTAGATGTGTATGAGTAACGGTAATTCTAAGAGACTCATCCAGAGTGCCTCAGTCTTTGCCAGATATTTGTCATAGTACATGTATTTTCAACCACTTGGTAAATATGCTCTCATCAACTTATGCAAAATTTGTGAATTCTAAATGACTTCAAAATTTATAGGTTAATTGATAGAAAAGAATGTAACTGACTTAAATTGACTATTTGATATGCAAATGTAATTACATTGTGATTTAAAACATCCATAAAAAACATTTTTTATGAATATTGAAATTTACATTTATCATTTTAAATTATTAGATTTTATTTTTAGGAAAAAAAAAAAAATGTTATTGTTGTTGTGATTTTTGTTTACACTGCAAATGTTGATTTATTATCTTAAACCCCAGTCACACTAGAGCTTATGATTACTTGCGACCACCGGCGACTTGTAAAACTGACGATCATCAGCGATTGTCTGCGACCAAAACCATTTTTGCACAGATAAATTTACTTTTGCGAGTATCGTAAGACAAGTCATCATTGACAATCGCACAACAGATCATCAGTAAACGTACGATGGTCTCAAGATTGCCTGGGATTACTTACGACTACCTGTGACATAACATGCGATCACCTACAACTTGTCGTACGACCATCACACGATAACTAAAGACTACTTAAGATTATCAGTGACTAGTGGCAATTTGTAAAGACTGTCGTAAGATTGTCACACTTCCGAACGACCATCGTGCGACAGCCTTAAGACCTTATAAGATCACTAGCGACCTGTTTGATCGCAAGGAGGTTTTTGTGCAAGCTCAAAAACCTCTCTACGACTGAAATTGGTCATGGGACATAAATAAGATAACCTGCGACTGTCAAAGATCACCGATGACCGTCGTAAGACGTTTTAAAGATTGTCCACGGCCAGAGGTCACTGGTAATCGTGAACTGGTCTTCACTGGTGGTAGGCTCTAATGTGACTGGGGCTTAACTATGTGGCAATTGCTCAGCAAGGTTTTAATTTTGCAGCTATTCTTTATATTATGCTGAGATCGTTAGTTTACAAATTCAGTCAGTTGTTATTTGTATATTTTGTATATATACAGTAGTTATATGACAAAGTAAGCCAGGTTTCTGTGTTAGTAAACATATAAATTTGGATGTGAAATGTAAACAAAACATATAAATGTATAAACTGCTGGATATGTAAAGTAAACTTAAAATGTTTACCTATATATACCAGATAATTACATGTATTTAAGCACATGTTATTTGTAGTTTAATTTTGCATTTCAATTTTCAATCAAATATATAACAGCCCTGATTGATTATGATGCAGAAATGTTGTTGTTATTGTTTTGTTTGTTTTGATTTTGTCTGTTTATGTATAGTTGTTCAGTGTTTGTTGTTTGTGGTATAAAAACAAAAGGCATTTTCCCACAAGAGTTTAAAAATTCCAAAATTCCACTATATAATCATGAAGATTTTTCTACCTACCTCCTCCACCCCCTCCCACCCCCCCCACACACACACCCAAACATTTTTAGTTTAATCAGATGGTTTTGGCTTTGCTAAGCCTAGGAGTTTTTGGTGTTGAAATTTTTAAATTATCTATTGAATTACAAGTTGAAGTCATGATTATTCTGTGCTGTTGTTCCTATTATTTTCCATGGGTAGGATATTATTAGAAAATTTGTATATTGATAGGTATTTGAATTTTGCTATCAAATTTAATTTGCAGGAATATAAGTGAAGTTTCAGTAGATTTATAATATCATGATTCTGCTAAATTTTTATATTGACCTTTGTTTGACAGTGACCTTTGTTTACTCTTGACCTTTGTTTAATCTTGACCTTTGTTCAATCTTGACCTTTATGTAAATGATTGTAACATTTCACCAGTTATTTCTTTACATTTGTATAACCTATTTTGCCTTTATTAAAAATGTTTAACCAATATTAATTATTTCTCAAAATATATTTCCCAAACATTTATATTTCATCATTCTAGTTTAATCTTGGCTTAGTTAAATTGAAGCTCAGATATTCCCAAATCACACTAAAATGTGAAAAAGGCAGCAAAAGACCAGCTGTTATTTAACCTTGACCATGATAACAAAATTAAGACATATCAATATTTACATTTTATTTTATCAAAGTGGTCAAGGTCTTGTATTATAATGCCAAAGATACCAGTGTTCAAAAATAAACTTAATGTCTCATTTTCTTTATCACAAAACAAAGTTTACCTGCACTAATTTCAACTCTTTTAATGTTTGCAATCCAAATATAGCACGAATTTTGTGATTGATGTTTTCTGTTTGCCTTGAAGTTTATTTTTAACCTGACAAATTGGAGCGTTATTTTTGTTCTTTATATAAATTGAGATGAAATGGGGTTTTCTTTGATATAAATCTTCATACGTTTTGAGTTTATGATTACTGTATATGCTGAATAATATTTGACCAATATTATTCTTCTCCCAGATTATACCCATTATTTTGGTAGTATGTGACTCATCATCAGCTATTAAAGTGTTCACCCCCATCTCTTACTGCAAGACCCCCCCACCCCCCCCCCCCCCCCCCCAAAAAAAAGGAAAAAGAAACAACAACAACATAAACCTAAAAAAAAAACTCCAACAATGACAAAAAACAGGTAATGTCACCTTTAAGTTCTTACATTTCATCACCTTTTTCATTTAAAAAACAAAGAAGAGACCTTTGAATATTTATATGGAAAATACATATATAGTAATTTCAAACCAGAGTCATAGAAATTTGATCAGGAGGCATACTTGAGTAGTAGATACAAAATATGAAAATGTAGTTAAACGAACGATAAACTTTATTATTTATATCAATATTTTATTTATCTTTAAGTGTTGAGCATTAATATAATCTCTTTCGCATTAAGAAATAAGAATTGAAGAATGGCATAATTTGGGGACATTTAGTTTAATATAATCTTATTGTTGACCCAATCTTTCATCGTAAGTTTGCGTAGTTTTGTCGATTTAAATCTTTTTCATTGTGGTAGGTATTTTGTTCGATATGTAATTAAGATATTTGGGTCATAAGATCATTGATGTGTATCTTTGATGTCAAGTTACTGATACAGTTGTAAACTGTCATTAAAATTCATTGAAACAGTGATGTACCAAAATTAGATATTTTTTAATCCTAAAGGTTTGCATTACTTTCTGTCCACCTTTAAAGGCACATTATGCCTCGGAAATGAAATGCATTTATTCTACTACAGAGAAATGGCAAACATGTGATTTAGAATGTTGTAGTTACCCATTAAGAGCATTGCTAGATGCTTAATTCACATTGATAGAATAGCACCAGTGATGACAGCATTTTGTCATTAAAGTAGCAAAATGTCTACAGGTATTGTGACTTCCATACAAAATACTAAATCACTTTAGAAAGGCACCTTGTGCCTCAGAAATGATTTTAAATTTTTACTTTTTTAGAAAGTGCAAACATAAGTACTGTTTAATTATAATGGATATAATGGTTATAGCAATTTATTCGGGCTTAATGGGCCTTTAAGTAGATTAAAACTCAGGTATAACACTGAATACAGTTAGATCACTGCTAAAAATATATCGTTAAAATCTATAATTATGGATTAACAATGTTTTGTTGCCATAACTTCTTGTCAACATGGCACTAAGTTATGCTCTATCATTACATGCCTGAAGTGTTATTATTTCTTGGAGGAAGTCCAGACTTAATACGTCATCTCTGAATGTTTTTTGGGGGGATTAGTCCTTGACATATGAAAGCTTCTGTAGGGTATAGAATTAAAAAGGTGAAAGATGTAACATCATACTAATTGTCCTTGTTTGTTAAATGTGTCTAAATGAAAGCATATTGCTTTAATAATGTTTCTTTTAAAGACTTGAATGCTGGTAGAATTTTTTTAACGATTTAATAGTCATGCCTATTTATGAGTTATGAATTTATTTAATTTATAAATCAGTATGGAAAATAAAGAGGCTTTGTTAAGAATGAAATACAAAGGCTTACCTCACTCATGATTTCAAATGACTTAGAAGTATAATGACTGGCAGGTACATTGAACTCTAAAAATCTCTCAAGTATTTTAGGAAATACACATTCATTGTATTGTAAATTTATAACGAATATCTTAATCTAAAAAATCGCTACACCTTCCTTTTAAATTAAATTTATAATCTGATATAGATTTGTTTTTCTAAAATGTATATTTTGATACACACTCCTTTTACTCTTAATTCCCTGCCTTGAACTGGAAGTGATTTAGGCCTTTGCCACAAGTATAAGTCTCAGTCAGGCCCGTGCCTGCACTTCCATGTAGTCTGACCCCATAATTAATAATGGACAATTCCAGAATTGGAAACTTGTCAAGACCTTAAAGAAATGCAGCAGGTTTTGGGCATTACTGAAATATTTGATTTTTTTTTTCTGTGACTGTAAAACTTACCACAAAGTCATGATTTATTGCACAGACTTTTATATTTATGTTATTCAACAGGATGTATTAATTTAATTTTGATGTTTATGAAATTAGGACAGAACACGAATTTAACATCTTGACAAATTTGTGCACAATTTTAAGAAGTGAAATATTAAAATAGTGGGGGGATAAGACTTCTAACTGTCTGACAGTGAAGAAAGTCTTGACAGATCTTTGAATTTCCGTATTTAACCTGAGTCTTAATGTCCGTTCTATTTCTGGCTTCCATGAATCATGTGTTTTCTAAATAAAGTAAAGTATCATTTTATGTCAGTTTACGTGTTATTTTGTTTTTGTCTTATTTTGCCGGTTTTGTTTTCTTGTGTAATCAATAGTTCTCCATAGATTTATAGTTAATTCTTCAGAAACTGCATGAGAAAAAGCTATTGTATGATTGCAGAAACTTCAAAGTGCATGTTTTACAATGCAACAGAATGATTACATTATATTTCTACATTATTTTTTACTGGGACTTGATTTAAAGGAACTCCACTGAGGTTCTAAAGCCCAAATACTTAAAATTTGAATTTTTTACAAAGATCAGCTGGGACACTTAATTAAAACAGAAAGATACTCAAGAAATAATTATATACTGAGAAATAAATTGAAAATCACATTTTATGCTATTCTTAGCCCAATTTGTTTTTCCGTTTTCGGTCATTGTTTACAATTAGGATAATTATTTTGAAATAAAAACAGAGTGAGAGTCTGATAGATCTACAAGTTATTTGTCTAGACTTACAACAAATGGAACATTAAACTCAAAGAATTATTTCCAGTCCCTTTATGTCAAGTAAAAACTCAGTGAAGTCCCTTTAATATTGTATTGCTTTGAAGAATTGGTATATTAGTTTCAGTCAAAAATGTATATATTACTTGCTGTCACAGTCATTGGACTCATTTTAGTCCAGCTATAGAAATATTACAAATCCTAAAAAAGTGTGGTTTTACAATTGGCAGAAAATAAAATTTTGTTAAACACTGGGCAGATAATAAAAAAATGAGATAAATGAATTCTATGAACAGTATATGCTTATAATGAAAACTGTAGTGAAATCGTTGATGTTATTCAATAAAAGTCATTGACCCAGTTTATTTTTAGCGTTGTTGCTTATTTACCTATATTACATGCTCCATTTGCTGCTGGATTTTTAGAATTTGTTCAATTTTCACAAATTAAAAAAACAAACAAGTGTAACTGTCATACAAGTTAGTACTTGACAAGACATTGAGGCACTGGGTGGCAGGTCTCGTACCTTGCTGTGCGTAAAGGTTATTGTGATCCACTCTCTGGAGGCCAAGAGTTGATAATGGTGTTAGCTTACAAAGTAACCAGTATTATATTTAACTTTGACAGGGGCATTAACCTGGTGAAATTATACCCTGTCACATTATTGTATTATCCTGTTACCTTACTGTTTTGGTTAAAAAGGTTAAATCATACCATATACATGTAGATCCAATCTAGGGCATCTTTCTCTAAACAAAAACAAATTTTGTCATTACATTACATTGCTCAAAAAAAATCAAGAGGGCAAAAATCTAATAGTCAGAGCTAATAATGAAACCTTACTTTCTTGCTTACTTTCATGATTATTTTCTCAGATATATACATGTATATGTCTGTGATGAAGAAGTAACCTTTGTTGATGGGTGGCAGTAATTGGATTTTATACTAGGCTGACAGATTGATTTTCTGATAAAATTTCAAACTTGTCAAACTGAATTGTAGGTTAATTTAGACGCTTGATAGCTAGATACGTGCCCTTAGTTGACATTCAGGTCAGATCATATTATTCCTATGTATATCAAGTAAGATATTGAGTGGAATAATTTTTCTGAGAGACATTTCATTGTGATATCACCACTGTTTAAAACAAATACTTTTTGGCCATCAAATTTTGTATTTATTTCATGATTCCTAATGAAAAGATTTTACTATGATCTAGTATAGGAAAGTGTGTATTAGCCATCTTGTATCTTATTTTTGTCATTTATATTTAGTTTTGTCCATCAAATATATCATGTTAACTTTCATGTCATTGTACTTTGTATACCATTATACATGTATGTGTATTAATCATTGAAACTTGTAGTTTAATTGATAAATAAACCTTCTTCATTCATGTAATTTGTTATATCCATATTATTATAAAGATTTTAAAAATCTTTACTTACAACTGGGCTGTAAAAGCAGTCAAAAAAAAATAAGGTTACACAGCCCAGTTGTTAGTATAATTGTATAATCCCAGTCACTATGCAAGGGTTATCATGTTGCAAACAACATTTTATATGCAGCTATTCTTTCATAATTACTTCTTGTTATTTACAATGTAACCTTTACTCTTCTGATGGCAACAAAATGTACCCAGTACTACCAGTGCAGACTAAGATTATCTGGTGGATCCTTAGTACTACAGTCTGATTATATAAACTGCACTGTTTGTTACTCCGTCAGTACTTATTTTGAAATTTGCCATCGGCTGTGTCCATATTGGAAGTTGAAAGGTCCATTGAAGATATTTAGAGTGGAATGAGGTTAAGACAGTATATTATTTGCAGTATGATGCAAATAAAGTTGTTCCCCTAATATTTCTGGTATGTTTAATATATCAATAGTTATATTTGTGTATATTTTCAGGCATTTTAGACGTGTGCTGTTAAAAGGCCTAAATAAAGATCTGAAAGAGGAGTTACAGTACATCACACGTGTGATCAACTCACATCCAAAAAACTATCAAGTCTGGTAAGATATAGAATTTATATTGTTTCTTTTTATTATGTTATATACAGTAGAACTTCGGTAAGTCGAAGTTGAAGGGACTTGCGTAAAAACTTTGACACATCGGGACTTCGACTCATGAATTTCTCTCAATTCCATGACAAAATTTCGACCCGTGACTACTTCTAATTATAATATGTATAACGAAACCTATTTCATGTTTTTCCATCATTAATCTGATATTTTACATTGTACTATGATAAATATAGAATGTTAAATAACTTTTTTTACGGCTAATTATTTGGACTACCCGTTAACGTATACAATAGAGTTACAAAAGGCGTAACAATACGAAAGGGCGATAACTTAATCAGCTTATAATAAATATTTCGCGTGTAATTCTCACGCGACACCGGGTCACCGATGTTTTGACCGTTTTCAAATGAAAGTAGTTCTTACTGTTTACTGTCAATTACCACTAGGGCAATTAAAATAGAAACGATTAAAGCATTTTATCACACATTTTGTCGCAAACAAAGGCTGTTTGAACACACGGCTGTGTAATTAACACCTGTCACACAAGTTGATTGGAAATCGTCTTCGCAGCCAGCTAAGGTGCGAAAAATATCTCGAGATCGAAGGTGTCAAAATAACGAACGACTTCGACTTATTTGTGGTAAATTGCACTAGATTTACTTTATATGGACAACGAAAAAACTTCGACACATCAAAAAATCGACACATAAAATCTCGACTCATAAATAGGTTTCTATAAGGTATATATAGGGGAAAAAATCGGGACTTTCATTTTTCTTCGACACATCGAGAAAATCGACTAATCGAAGTTCGACTCATAGAAGTTCTACTGTACATTCAAAAACAGTGCTTAGATGAAAAAAAAGAGTTTTCTTTGAACTGGTTAACTGGAAAACCTGTAACACTTTTTGCTGCTGGTTTGTCTTGTCTTGAATAGTTAGCCAGCTACATGAATTTGTGAAACAGGTGATCCGGTCACCATTGACAATCATCAGTGTTCCTTTTTACCCCACACATCACCACCATTTAATGACTTAAACCTAATAAACCAAAAACATTAAATTTAAAACAGGAGAAATCAGAAGAAAAAAAATGTTTATACATTTTTTGAAGGTCAATGACTTACTATATTGCAATTAGAATATGTGGACATGTTGTTTAACTTTTTGGTTTGGTTTGACATGTATTAATAATCTCACAAATGATCAAGAAAGTAGTTCCTGTGTTAAATGAATGCATTGTTATGTATTGATTGTAAAAACTCAGTCAGGAGTTTATAACAGAGAGGGAATAAGAATATCGATCTGATGTTATGATTGGATCATAATGAATGTAAACCCAGAAATTTCTAAATGTTTTTTGGAAAACTGTTTTACTCATTGAAATAATAACATATCTATAGTCATATGACTGGCAAAATACAGTGTGATTAGTCTTTTACTAATTTTAGCCCCTTACTAGCTGGAACTTAAAGTGACAAGCCTTTGCTGTCGGTGCTGCTTTTGTGACTCCATACGAATGGAATTGCACAGCTGTGCATATATTTTCATGTGATGTCATTTGCGTTATACAAACATAGCATTAAGATGCGTGAAATGTTAGCGCTATACTAAAGGCGCTTTAATGAAAATTTTCTATCATTTCTTTAACTCGTTCAATAAATTAAGTATTAAAGGGTATAAATCTATATCTTATGAAATATTTCTAAAAATTTCATCAACAGTAAAAATATATTGGTTTCATTATTATATGGTTGATTCCCGAACAAGTATAAAAATAGAATCCCTGTTTTTTAAAATAACATGAATATAATTTTCCCGGAAAAAAATTTTAAATTGGGCAATTTTTAAAGGTTATTTTTTAAATCAAATTGCAATGATTTTTTGCAGCCCCTTTCCGTTTTAAAGGGCCCAATTTAAATTTGCCATTTTTATTTATAAAAAGCATTTTTGGAAGTATTCTTTTTTAAATTCCAAACAATAATTTTTACATCAGATATATAGCTTTGTACACTTTAAACTTTCACTCATTCATTATCCTCTATTTATCAGTGTAATCTAATATTCGAAAATAAATTTCAGGCACCACAGACGTGTTATTGTGGAATGGTTGCAGGAACCGTCACAAGAGCTTGACTTCACTGGTAAGATCTTACAGGGAGACGCCAAAAACTACCATGCTTGGCAACACCGTCAGTGGGTTATTCGGGAGTTTGACCTCTGGGATAACGAGCTGGAGTACGTAGAGAAACTGCTAAGGGAGGACTTGAGGAACAATTCGGCATGGAACCAACGTTATTTTGTCATCAACAATACATCGCAGTTCACTGATGAAATTATTGACAGGGAGATTAGGTAGTTAAAGTTTTTAAAACTTCTTATTGTTTTTGACTAACATATTTACTGGTATTTAGCTTCAGAGCTAATTGTTTAGGTTGACATCTATAGTGACATGTTCATACTTGCTTTGCCTAAATGCAAGGTTTGAACCCTTATCCAGCATTGACAATTAAAGCAGGAAGTAGATTATACCTGTAGGATTATTATAGGCTGTGATGGAAGGGCTGAGCCTTTTTTAAGACCCTCTTCTTTTGACAAACTTAAGCCACTACTAGATTGTCCTTGAAATAATATACAGAGGGTAGCACTATGCCAGTTATTCTTCATGCCACTGAATATGGATGACTACTTATCTATTTTTAGAGCATTGACATTTGTAGCCAAATCCATATTTCTTGGCCCAATTCCATATATCTGGGACCAATTCCATATGTCTGGGACCAATTCCATATTTCTCGGACCAATTCCATATTTCTCGGACCAATTTAAATTTTTATTAGCCAAATTTGTCATTGGCTCCTGCAAGCACTAACCCTGGATGAATTATCTTGGGACTTTCTCTATCAGCAAGCTGGCTTGAAAGATGCATTATCTCTTTTGTTGGCTTCATAATTTAAGTATTGCACAGTTCCAAATTGAAAGGTCAAGTCATTTACACAAAAACAGGTGTCCAAGTATTTGTTTAGACAAACATGCAAACAAAACAAACAAGTAGGGAAATCAGATGTAGTCTCTTGTTTTGATTTGCCAGTAATATATTGTGAAAGCATTCAATTATTTTTGTTAGAGTTTTGTCTTAATGTATCATACCTGAACGTCAAGTCTTATAAATAACATTGCATGTAAAATGCCAATTTACCTGTTGTTTTAATCAGGTATCTCTATCTATTAGTTTGGCACACTTGTTATTACCATTGATAAAATTATAGATCTATATCACAAATATTAGCCAGATTTCTGTATCTTGAATTAAAGATAATTAATATTACAAAAACTCGCATCAAGCTGTTTTGTCATTAAATTTGTATGAATGGACTTGCCATACTTTAACTGTCAATTACTTTTATACATTGCCAGGTAACTTTAAATTCTTTAAAAGGAATTGATAATATTGTATAATAATAATTATATTGTATAAAATGAAAACTATTTAAAAGTTTACAGCAGCCATGCATGGTACAACTTTTCCAGTGCAGCACCCATTGGGAGATAAACTCTGTGATTGTTGAGGAGAGGTGTTTCAATAGAGACATTAAATTCTGTTTTTGAGAGGTTATTGCTAAATAGAGGGCCTCTCTGAAGAGGGTACACTGTTTATACATGCTGATAATGTGTATGGCCTGACTGACCAATGAAAATCAGTGTTACAAAGAGGGTGAGGTATTGCTAAAAAGGAAGCTACTTTGTTCTTGTACTATGTGATTATTGTTACTTTCAGATTTACCCAGGACTACATCCGAAAAGCACCAAACAATGAAAGTGCATGGAATTATTTAAAAGGGTAAACTTTAGTAAAGTACAGAAGACTGTTTATGATACATTGTTTTATAATAATGGGGGATTCCCAATATCTTTTTAACTGAAATGTTTTTAAATGGTACAAACTTTATATAGAGGCATTGAAGTATAATTCCAACATCAATTAAATAATTAGCCTATGCCATATTTGACAGTTTTTGTGTTAAAACTCTTAAGCAAACTTGTTACATAAAAGAATGTTGTAAAGAAATATATAACATCTTATCAGGTAGGACATGATCAAGTTTTGTTAGGTCTCAATTGTTGAGCCAATTTCTTATGTTGGCCTTATTTTTATGACCTAGTTTTGAATATTGAACCAATTTCCACTTAAAGCCAAATTTCCCACATATGCCTTATATGTCCATTTTAAGCTTACCTTAAGTTTTCAGTATACACCACTTTCCAATAAAGGCATTGCTTCCATTTTAGGACATATTGTTACCTTAGTGCAATAACGGTTTAACTCCTAATATGATATCAATAGGAGTTATCCTGTTACTGCACTAAGGTGACGATGATATTTGAATATAGAAAGCTAAGTTTCTGTTACAAATCAAGTTCACATAAAAAATCAGTCTGAATGTAATTATACTAGTATGACTGAAATTTTAATACACGACTGATAAATAAATTTCTATTTTTAGCGTACTAATGGACCGTCAGTTACAGAAATACCCGTCCGTTTTGGAGTTCTGTAAACAGTTGTATAATGATCGGTATCGTTCTCCGTATCTAATTGCGTACATGATCGACACATACGAAGAGATGTTAGAACAAGGCTGTAAAGATCAAACCGAAACTCTGAAGAAAGCCGAGGAGGTAAATATCTCATGAGGGAAATGTTAAGTCTTGCTATTAAGACCACTTTGGGGCCCTGGTAAAAGTGGTCTTATTATCGAGTTGGTCTTATTTTGGAGACCCATGCTTAATTTTTACTAAAATATGTGATCTGTAATAGGAGGTTATCAATGGCGATTCGGATCGTTACAACATAACTGTTTGAATAACAAAAAACATTTAGCATGAATTTTATTTTTATATACTTAAACAAATTTATCACATTTTTAGTCATTTTCTGTCACTGCCAGTGTAATTGTTTTAAGTTTTAAGGGTATTTATCTGTAAACTTTCTAATAAATTTCGGGATTTTTTTTATAGAATTTTCACTTTTATATGTGTTAAATTTTAGACTATAATTAGAAGACCTTCATTTTATGGAAGGAAGCAATGAACGTTAAGATGAAATGATTTTTTTTTAATGTGACACCAAAATTATGATAAGAATGCCTATAAAATAATAAATAATTTGATACTGTTTATTTCAATTATTGGTTTTTGATTTGATGGATATGTTTTTGTTCCGTCTGTCTGTGCTTATCTTTCTACTTTGACATATTATACCTATATGTTTATTTTGACATAATGAAGTTTGACCTTGACCTGTAAGTCATATGACTTTGACCTTTAAATATGGTAGAATTTTAAAACATCTTTGAAATATAAGAATAAAAAATTTGTGACTTGTAAATAGGTCTGTGATGTGGTTGGGGCATACATGTTATGTGAAAATAAGTTGTTTAATTAGTTCTTCATAGTTCTTTGTAGATCTCAGTAATGAAATATGCAATTGCTACCCTAAATTAGCACTTTCACTAGGATACTTAATATGAAATATTTGATGGTTTTTTTTTTCAGTTGTGTAATTGTCTTGCGGATGAATACGATCAAATTCGAAGTGAATATTGGAACTATGTGTCGAGATCATTGAGTATGAAATACGGTTCAGACATTCAAAATGTTCAGGAGGCAGGGGACTCATAATGTTGATCGTTCTGTCACCCCTTGAAAGTGAAAATGGTTCAATCTAGATGGAATAGCAGGACAGTCCATTATGACTTCTAGGTGATGAGTGGGAGCCAACTGCTCAAAAATTTTACCAGTAAAAGAATGGGACATTCCAATATCCAAAAATTTTACCTGTAACATAATGGAACATTCCAGTGCTGACAAATCTTACCTGCAACTAAATGGAACATTCCAAAAAGTATAGCATTCAATTCTGTGGCCTTTTCTTTATTGATAAGAAGTAAAAAGATGAAATTTAATACTCATAAATAGAAAGAAAAGATGTCAAGATGTAAGGCCCATGAACAAAAGCAACAAACTTAAAAAATAAAAAAAAGTTGTGTAGATTGAAGGTGTAAGTAAGGTGCTATTCCGATGTATGTTCAGAGATAAGGAAAGGAAACATAATTTCGAATTGCAGTCCGAGTGTGGGGTGACAGTCAATTGCTCATTTTTTTCTCATATTTATATTTTGTTTTTTTTATATTACAGGATATACGTAAAATCAGACATTTTTTTTCATGAGTTTTAATATCAATTTGTTTTATGTTAGCTATTGTTGAAATTTCGTGGAAAGGCTTGTGGATAATTGTTATAATATAACGTCTTTTTTTTCCGCAGTGGATGAACAAAATCACTATACAATGTCCTACAAGCCTACCATATACAATTAAACTGTACACTGCCTTATGATTATAAGAACCTTCTACTTCTAAACACAGTACCTTTCTTGGGAGCCTATGAATTTAAACTTGGACCTCTCTTGTGACAACAGGAAGTAGATGTATTAATAGACTGTGCTTACAGCAGTAATGCCGTGTTAAACTTAACACTGCTGGAGTCTATCTGTTCACGATTCTTACAGTAGTTACAAATTACACAATATTTTAGTCCACAGTAGCTTGCAATTACCAGTACAGTCCATGAATATGCTCAATCAAACCGAGCCTGCGACATTTTCAATTTTGACGTGTTGGGCTTTCTTTAGGGATTCTGTTTTTCTCTATTTTAAAGTAATAAAGTCTTATAGTACTATAGTCTTACATGCTAATATCTAAAATTCTGAACTTATACAGTAGTTTAATTACACAGTACTTGTTTAACAGTAGAGGTCTTACAGTACTAGAGTTATAACAGTACTGGAAGGCTATAGTACTAACCTCTCACAGATTCAAGTCTGGACTGTTTCAGTAGTTTACTTTACAGTACTGCACACTTACACCAATAGTCTAAAGTAATGAGTCAAAGGTTAGGAAAATTTTTTCTAAGCTTAAACTTGTATCTTGGGTATTTGATTGGTCAGAAATATACACAGAATATGCATTGATCAATGAAATTCCAGAGGTCTGAGACAGATCTCGGACAAAAGTTTTATAAACTCGAGGCCTGGGCTCCTACAGTACTTTCAGTAACAGTCTCTTGGTACTGGGCTTATACTCAACTGTAGTGTATAGTATTGAAGTCTTACTGCTGTTTTCAACAGTGAGTTGTTATTGATATAGCTAAATGCTAGATATAATAATTGTACTTTACTCACTAGAAAAATGTCTGATTTTATGGAATAATTTACCTTATAACAGCATTGTAACTCACAATGTGCGTGGATTCATAATCATGTTTTCACCAGTTTAGTATTGTACACTTTGATAATGAGATTGCATTTGTAAAACTTTATTATCCCCTCGTACTATAATGATATATAAGATTGTATTTGTAAAACCTTTCTTAACCCTAGTGCTATGAAGTTATGTTTTAGATAACGGCAAGAAAAAAATCCTCTCAAAGTTATATGTGTATTGTGCACTGTTGACAATTTTTTGTTTTGAAGTTGATTTTTCTACAATGTCTAATTATATGTGTATATGTATGGCTAGATTCTACTATCACGAAGAAAAATATGAAATTTTCTTTTTTTGTCTTTCATTATTTGCTCAATTATGTCATAGGTTTTTTTTTGCAATATTTGGCTGGTATAGGACATTCTGGGCAAAATAAAACAAACATTTTTTTTTCTGTTCCAGAGGTATATAATGTTGAAAAATATTTTGCTTTTAGTTTTAAGCACGATGTTTTAAGCATGAAATGATAATTTTTGGAAATTGGGTACATGAAGGGTACAAATATTTAAAGCTTTGAAAAATGATTGTTCTCTCTTTATTAATTTTAAAAAAATGATTGTTCTCTCTTTATTAATTTTACTTATTTTGTGTTGCCATTAATTGAAATTTCATTGCAATTGGGTTAATGCATAGAAATTAAATTTTTTGAATTTGATTTGTAAATTTTGCTTCAGGTTAGATTCAGTAAGGATTTTTTTAACAATGATTTTTTTTTTCATGAAGTACATGTACTGTATATGACGCACTTATTGTTGTATTCAGGAAAGAGTGCATTGACTCCCTTTTTACAGTGCAAAATTCATTATTAATTTACATAAAAATAGTGGCTTGATTATGTTAAAATTGTTTGTTATTTTGGTTATGCTTTATTGATTATTTGTTAGAAGTTTTATCAAGTTTGGCAGCTATTGCATTTTCTTTTTTCGGTTAGAATAAGGGAGGTAACTATAACTAAACCAGTGATAAATACTCCAGATGGATACTCTCCCTTGAAATGAATAACTTGCATAGCAAAATGCTTTTTGTTTCTGATAGAGAAAAAACATAATGTAAGTGAAGAATTCACTTCTTACTTGCACTGATACTAAAAAGGTATCTTTGAAAGTTTGGTATATAGGTTCTGAGTTGAAGGGGATGTTTTTTTTCTAAAAAAATTACAAGATAGTGTCCTAAGGTGCTAAATGTGGTCCCTTTTGGGAAATCTTTAAGCTCAAAAATGAGTCTTTTTCTGTAGTGCTGATTCTCATGTTAAAATGTTCTGAAATATTTTGTTTTCAGCCACAGTTTGAAGAAATTTATTGTTTAATCTTTGATTATAAAATTGCTTTTTGTTTTCTTTATCAAATTATGCTCATTTTAGTGCAGAATATTAGTCGGTTGCTTAATTGATTTATTAGATTTTCGGTTTAATGGTACTTATGAGCACCCATGGTTATATATGTACCAATATTTTTGTTTATTTGTCTTGTTTTGAGAAATGTGCTAATTATTTTACTGTTATCCATCCAACAATAATGTTTTATTCACACCATGAGTTAGAAATACGATTTCACTTTAACAATTTTTTTTGGAAACAAAATGTTTCTAAGTTTTCAAAGAAATTTGAAAAGAAAAGAAGAAATGAATCAGCTCGATTTAAGAAATTGTTTCAAAAGTTGTGGTTTAAAAATAGCTTAGCTCGTGTTATACTTGAAAACATGAAAGTAAAAATGGCTTTATTTTGATTTTACAAAATTATCCATTTTTGTAATAATGAGTAATAATAAAGGTTAGAAAATATTTTGAATTGTTATGTTAATACAGAAAAAAGGAGACAAAATTTTATTATAAACCAATATGTGTTATCTAAATATGTAAGTCTTGTCAAATTATTTTGACACATACAGAAAAATAAAGGTTGAATATCCCTTTTATTTAACATTTTGTTGTTTTTGTGTTTCAAAGTTTACATAGCAGCAACATAAGGGATAACTTATTCATTTTCTGTTCATAAGTCCATCTGCCGGACCACTCCTCATAAACTAATGATGCAATTTATTCCAATTTATTCAATAGGAATGATCAGTAGCAAGTCAATTTTCCAGTTCAATAATTATTGTCAGAGTTGTGGCCCTTTATTTTTTGTTTATTTAAAAGTTTTGTCTAGACCACATCTCCAATACTACTAATACAAATTTAATGAAACTTTCTAAGATTGATCAATACCTCATGTACTTTAGCATAATTATTAATGCTGTTTGGCTGAGTTATGGCCCTTGAAATGCCAGTTGGCATGTCAATGATTTTTGTGTCTACTGCTACGCAGTAGCTACAAACATGCTGCAAAATGGACATACTTCAAAGTGGCCGTGACATAGGAAACAAAATGGCCAATCAGGCCTCAGTGGAACTGCTAAGGTGGTACATGTGACCACTGACCGCTCTTATTATTCTAACTATCCTTTAGAAAATCTGTTGACCTTGTTAAGTTATGTTTCAAACAGAAATTTATTATTCTAACTGCTATAGACAAAAAAGTAAGCTTACCCATACTTTGTTATATTTGTATAATAAATGTGTTGACCCATGAATTTGGAATTGTCGGGCACGTGAAAGTACATGTATAATACTAGTATACCGTTGGAAAGATTATTGATTTTTCTAACCAACAGTATTTTCGCACGATTTGCACGTGCAATAACATTTAAGCAGGTCATTTAAATACGTGTGGGTTTGTACATGGCTGAGTTTGCATTGTGATTTGAGATATGAGTAAAGAGCTTATTGCAAAATTCGTGGGTTATTGAGCAAATGCGCGACAGAAATAAAAATGCCCTTCCATATCTTAAAATTGCCAGATGGGTATCAATCATGAATCTTCAAGGAAAGTAGAAGTAATGTTAAGCATGATCACCGCCCCTGGGTGGCCAATTCCCGCTACCTGTGAAAAAGACATCTGCACAGTCAAAGCCATAGTGGAGATCTGACATATCGGGACTTAGTGCGTCATATGTGTTTTCCATCTTGAAAGTCGAGGAAAATATGCTCCAGTTGGATCCCACATTTGCTAACTTCTGACCAGAAAAGGGAGTGGGTTGAAAAAACCTCCGCTTTATTGACTAGGTTCAAAGATCGCGACCCTAAACGCCTGAGAGAAACGCCGAGCCCATCAAATAAACTCAGTAACAAAATCTGGGTAGGTCACAACAGCGATCGCCCAGTTGTTGCTCGACGTATCAGGAGCGTTAAAAGTTATGTTCGCTTTGGTGGAATAGTGGCCCGAGTTGCTGTGCCTGAGAGGGTTAGTGTCACTGGTACATTTAACCGTGACATATGTTCTCACTGCTGTAGTTAGTTAATCACTTCATTACGAGAGCCAAGACCCGGGGTGCGTTGCCATAAGGAAATGACACATGCAGACCGGTCAGCGTTGGTTCAAGGCAGAGAATTGTGGTATTGTTACATGCCGCTTATAGTCCTGGCCTCTCGCCTTGTGACTGACTGATTGTTAAAATTCACATCAAATCTTGCCTTCCCGGTCGCCTGTTCGAAACCTGAAATGGCATCGGAAGCGCTCTCTCCCAGTGTAACAGTATATACCCAAATACTTTTTAGTCCCCTACCCGTTTAATGGAGGGGACTTTAGGTTTACCCTCCGTACGTCTGTCCGTTCGTCTGTCCGTCCGTCCACAAAACTGGATCCCCGTGATAACTTGAAAAGTACTGAAAATATTTTTATGAAACTTTATATATGGATAGATGGCAATATGGGAATTATGCACGTCTTTTTCTTTTCTTCCTATGTTGAAAATTCTGGTTGCTATTGCAACAAATAGACTGAAAATATGGCAAATTTTACACATAAACTGGATCCAGTGTTTACGCAAAAAGTACTGGAAATATTTTTATGAAACTTGTAATATGGATAGATAGCAGTCTGGAGATTATGCACGTCTTTTTCTTTTCTTCCTATGTTGAAAATTATGGTTGCTATGGCAACACATAGACTGAAAATTTGGCAAATTTTACACATAAACTGAATCCAGTGATAACTCAAAAAGTACTGGAAAATTTTTTATGAAACTTTATATATGGATAGATGGCAATATGGAGATTATGCACGTCTTTTTCTTTTCTTCCTATGTTGAAAATTATGGTTGCTATGGCAACACATAGACTGAAAATATGGCAAATTTTACACATAAACTGAATCCAGTGATAACTCAAAAAGTACTGGAAATATTTTTATGAAACTTTAAATATGGGTTGATGGCAGTTGGAGATTATGCATGTCTTATCTTTTCTTCCTATTTTGAAAAAATATTGGTTGCCTTGGCAACAAATATGCTAAAACATGGCAAATATAACAATATTTGTGATTAGTCAAAAGGAGCTGAAAATTTTTTATGAAATTGCATCTTTAATTCAAGAGTTATCTCCTGTTTAAGAATTTTGCTTTTAAAAATGTTAAATTTTGGTAACGGGGATGGTCCAAATATTAACTTTAGAGTGTCCTTCAGTCCGTCTGTCTGTCTGTTCATAAAAACTGTTTCCTGTGATCACTTTTAAAGAACTTTTCCAACAAATTTACTTAAAATAGAGGAAAATTGAAACATAAGTGAATGGCCAATGGCCCTTCAGGATGTTGATGGGGTTCTAACCGGTAGGGGACTTATTGATTGCTTGCAATACTATGATAATTGCTTGTTTTGGAATGAATTCTGTGGCTGGAAAAGTGTTTAAAGGTCCATGATATAAAGTTGTAAATTGTGCATTGTTTTATCTACTGAGTATTTTTCGAGCGCAATTTCCGAATATTTTTTTCAACATTCATTGTACACTCGATGAAATTTTGACAAAGTATAATGTAATTATTTTACTTAGTCAATCAATTTGAACAACGTCACATGTCAGAATGAACTTTCATTTATTTTATCGTCTTTGAGTGTTAAAGACGGACTAATTCAGGAAATAAACCCAGGCCCAGGTCCGGGTTTGAAAAGAATTTTAGCGTACAGCTGAGTGACAGCTTGTCGCTAGTCGTAATCGTTCAAAGAACGCAGCCCCGTAGAAATGGACGTTATAGCGTAAAATTTGTATACATATCGTTTAAAATAGAATGATTCACATGGGATCCCAAATTATCAATTTTACAAAAACGTATCAATCATCTTAATATTAGAAAGATTAAAGCATTGATTATTTTCTACGATTACTCTATTTGCAAATCAAAATGAAATAAGCATATTTTATTACCTCCCTTTAATATTTGTTTCACATTAAATTATTATACTGTTGAGCGATCTATCAGGCGCGCGATTAGAAGTCCATGCAAATAATTTTGTACCAGTTCTATAATATGGCGAATAAATACTCAATTATCAGGTTCTTCAATCTTGTATAGGCTCTATTTTAGAATGAGTCTACCTGGGGCGTAGCTTGGTTTACCTTTATAAACAAGGACACACACAGGGACTTGACACAGTGTTGGGATAGTGTAACAATTCTAGAAAAAATGTATATTGTATATATAATTTATATAAACTATACAGTATATATTATTTTTTACACTATCCCAACACTGTGTCCAGTCCCTATGTGGACACATTCATGGAGGAGAGGGCAAAGCACTTAAACGAAGAGGAGACACGGGATTGACAGGTGAGGAAGTTGCAAAACCAGTTCTAGCATCGCTGCAAAAGGCTAAAGAAAATAGAGAGAAATGTAAAGAATCCCAAATTGAAAATGTTGCAGGCTTGGTTTGATTGAACCTGTTCATGGACGGTAATGGGAAGTGCAAACACTGGGGCTTGACATTGATGATTCTATCAATTATTGAAAAATATAAGCCAATAATTAAGAAATAACGGCAATACAGGCATTTCTTAATTATTTGCTGATATTTTTCAATTATTGACAGAACAAGCTCCTGTACGTGGTGCAAGTTACCGTCCACGCCCGCTGGCACCGGCTTAAGCAGAATTCAACAATGTTATTGGTGAAATTTTGAATTTAGAAATATCCACAGATGTGTGCATACGGCGATTATCACGGAGCCTTCAATGTGACACTTTCGTCATATGGGGACTTTTCAGCTTTACTGGTGGGGAAATACCTCAGATGCCCTCCGAGCATTATTTCAGGGACGAGTGTGCACACCTATATTCCGTAAGCTTGCTGGATAGCTTCCTCACTTGACAGAATTCAAAGTCCCTGATGGGACTTGAACCTACAGCGGCGAGGGATAAGTGGTTTGAAGTCGACCACGGACACCCTTATGGTTAGAACGTGTAAATAACATTATAAGCATGGAATAAATAATGATAAGTAGAAGTTATATATATCATACTTCGTATCAAATGTTTTTCCTTTATGATTTTACACGACTGATATTTGTTTGAGAATTCCTATTCTACGACTCGTAACCGACATCTTATTTTCTTTTTTAACACAATTTGCCCTTAATATTATACAAGCAAATCATCGGATAAGTCATTATTAAGGTCATGTAGTTTCTCCTGAAATTCTGATAATATATTAACCATCACGCCAATTTAAGCCATGATAAGGCAGTTTAGCCATGATCAGCCAGCATGATGTAGCATCAAACTAAATGTAGATTGAAAAAAGGAAACCGTTGGTTCTGATATAGTTACAAAGTTAAGAGCGTCAAATGACTAGTTAACTCAAACTTTGATCAAAATGTTACAAAAATTGTTGCATAAAAACCTGTTTTTCATTTTTTTCTCATAATAAAACAAACTAAAAAAGAGTCTCAGCTGTCACGGTTGATATTATTTTGACCCGTACCCCATTTAAAACGAAAAATACAAGAATTATTTAACAAGTCTTTTTTAATTCTTTCCTATTTATTTTGTTGGGTTTTTACATTGGACCAACGCTGTATAGGTCATATGGCCAGCTTTACTTCTGGAGGAGGATCTCAACTTGGTCTGCCCCTACGAGCATATTACAGGCACCCGAGTAGAACCACCAACTTTCCGTAAGCTAGCTGACTATCTCCTTCACATGAAAGAATCCTAAGTCCTTTACGAGATTCGAACCTTAAGCGATGATGGAAAAATGATCTTAACAAGTCTAGATAGTCAGAAAAAGACGTTGAATTACTGAAAAGAAATATGTTTTAGTACAAGTTTGTTATTTACTCTTTTTTTCCCCAAAATGTTGAATAAACATGTACTGAATTTTGTTATCTGACGAGATCAGTCACATAGTTTAATTATATTTCGGCCCGTAAGCATTTCAATTAATTTTGACTATAAACTTTTTTTATAATAACGAAGTTTTTTTTTCTAAAGGCACTTATTGTTTTAATTACTATTGGTGAACTATCTCACATAAAATGACTGTACGACGGTATAATTACGGTGGCTGATTTGTGTCATGTCGTATTTCGTCGTTTTTTCCCCAAAACAAAGATTCAACAAAGTTTCTTATCTTTAGCTCCATGGCTGTATATAGGGGAATAAGCTAAATGACGGCAAAATTAGGGGACTATAAGACAAATAAACTGTAATTTGTATTCGCCTTTTATTTGTCGTGACTTTTCGCGCAATTGCTTTTTCGCATTTTCGCTTTTTGACATTATTGCATTTCGTTTTTCACACTGTAGTATTTTAGCATTGTTGCATTTTCGCCTTATTCACTTTTCTTATCTTCGCGTTTATAAAGTTACGCATGTGCATATTTGTTTTACACGTTTCATGTCACATAATAACGATGATTGAATGATATAAATTCAAGATATAAATAAAAATAATTTTGCAAGCTTCATATTGATATTGATGTGCGTGTGCGTTTTTATAGTATTTACGCAAAACGCAACATTAATTGCAATAAAGCGAAAATTCAACAAGAGTCACCGCTGCGCTGGTTTAGGGCAACGCTCGACTGTTTTACTGTTTCTTAAACCAAACAAATGAACAGTAGAAACAATATTTACAAAGAAAATTAAAAAAAGAAGAGTTTTTCCTATTTTTAAATCTAATATGTCTGTCTAGTCACACTTGTTGTTTGGTCCAAGTATGAATCCTTTTCATAAATAAATGACATAGTCAAAATTCAATCATTAGACGGTCAAGGTCATTTAAAGGTCAAGGTCATGTTTAAATTATTCCAAATATCTGTTTTGTTTTATCCACATATGAATCAAGTCAGTACATAAGTAAACAATTATGACAACTTAACCAAAATTCAACACTTTGAACTTGACGGTCATTATCATTTAAAACTAAAGGTCAAGGTCAGTTTAACCTTTCCTAAAACGTTGTTGTCCAAGTATGAAAATAATCCATTGATTAATTACAAAGTTACAGCCAATTATAGCAATAAGCAGTGAAAATAAAATAAAGACGACCTTCAAGACCAAACATGAGTCAAGGTCAATTTGATATAAATGAAGGTCCTGACCTAAAAGATGTATCTTAATATAAAATCATTCCATTAATGTATAACGAAGTTATAGCCAGTTACAGAAAAAAAGAAAATAATTTTATTTATTTGATATTGACAGTCAATGTCAATTTAAGGTCAAAGTCACATCTTAATTATTCAATATGTTTTTTTGTAGCAAGTCTTATTTTGTTAATTCAAATCCTTATTTAAATAACAAAATTATGAGAATTTAACCAAATTGCAATAATTTGACATTGACCGTGAAGGTCATTAAAGCTCAAAGTCAAGGTCAGTTTAACCTTTTAAAAGGTCTGTCAAAAATATTGTTTTGTCAAAGTATGAAGATTATTCATTTATTGATTACCAAAATCGATGAAAATTCAATAATTAATCCTTCAAAGTAAATGACATAAAAGAGCCAAGGTCAATTTGAGTTTGATATACATAAAGGTCTTATTTTAAAAAAATATTCTTTCATAATAAATATGAAGTCAATCCATTCAATAATAACAAAGTTATAGCCAGTTACAGTAAAAAAAAAAATGACATTCATATATTTAAATTGAAGGTCAGTAATAAGTGAAGGTCAATGTCTGTCAAGTCAGCTTGAAGGTCTATCCTTAGAGATAATTATGTTCAAGTTTGAAAACAGTCCATTCAAAAACAACAAAGTTATAGCTACTAATAGCAAAAATCAGAAAAAAATGAAATAAAAAATAAATACGAAGTGGCGTTAATGGACCACCATAGAAAATAGTCGTAAAAAATAACCAATTTTAAACTCTAGCTATTAAAATAAATCAAAACTAATTTGCTTATTTGTTTCCGAGGAAGATAAATGTAATATAATATATGGCACGATGGCAAGATTATTAGAAATCTTTGCATTTTGTAAGTAAATATTTATTATTTTCTATTAAGTTTTGCCTTTTTTTATCTTACTAATTATTAGCAATTTAAGTGATATTTATTCAATCTTTATTTTATTGTTATTTTTTATTTTTTCGAATTATGCATTTCTTGTTCCTGAATGACTTTGTATCGTGTTTATCAAAAAATATAAAAATGATAATAATAATGAAGATAATGATGAAAATGATGATGAAGATGATGATAATGATTATAAATATGTAGAAATGATAATGATGTTGATGATAAAAAGTGTTAAAATGATAAAAATAATCATGACAGTAACATTAATAATAATAATAATAATAATAACAATAATATGCTTTAACTATTTCTTATTATGCGTGCATTTGAGTTTATTCATACTCGCCACTGGTTTCCCAATGTCCTCCAGAAAAGTACGAGTATTAGTCATTCTATATTTTTGAGGATAGTGCAAGATACAGATACAGAAAGATGCCCCGATTCCAGAAGCTTCTCCTGGTTCTTTAGCGTGCCAAATGTTTAAGCACCCATACATGGGACCTTGATTTAAAGTCTCATCCGAAAGACTGATTAGTAATGTTAGTTGGCCAGCCCGGGATTCGAATAACTTATTACTTCAATTTTTAACCATTTTAGGTATTATATGGACATTATGTTTTTCACAAGAATTGTCAGAACACATGAAAGGAGGCCGCCCTGCAAGAAAAGGAGATTTCAGTTTTACAGTGAGAATTATGAAGAAGAAAGAATTTATTTGTAGCGGCATTCTGATAGCACGTGATTGGATTTTAACGGGAAAAGATTGTATAGAGAGGTAAATGAAATGGCTGAGCTCTTAGCTTTATAAAACAAACATAAATTTAAAAAAAAGACTTTGGCCACGCTTTACTAATTTAAATATAGACGGTAACCTAGAGGTATCGAATTGTTTCCTTATTGTTTATATTTCATCGTCGGCAAATCACATTTCGATTTTCATAAAAAAATGCTTTGAATTTTATATAAACGTTTAAAAAGTTGGAAACTTACACTGTGATTGACATATTTTTTATCCTTCACATTCACATATATGTTTTACCGATGCTCAATTTTGAGATCCATATAGGGTTCCGACCCCGTGATTATTTGCAAAAGAAGTATCAATGCGTTTGTTTTACAGGGATGTTCGCGACTATACAATTCTTTTTAAGCCTGGCGTCGTCCGAAAAGTTAAATATATACAGGTATGTTTTGGGGATAATTTACTTCTTTGTAGGATTTTTGTTTCAACGAAATGTACATGTTTTGATTCTAGCTATACTTTTTCTGTATCTTTTGCACAATATTTTATTTCTTTCAAGGAAGACATAAAAGCACTCCATCTTTCTCTAAACGGACCTTATATAAATATTATTTATAATTATTTATACAGTATTAGACCATGATTGGGGTGGGAATGCCTTAATATCTTTAAATTATTGTCATCAAATCAAATCGATCAATCAATCAACTAACCAATCAATCAATGAATCAATATTAACATATGCATCTATGTTTCTTCCAAAAAAAGAAAACAAAGGAAAAAGGAAATTTATATATTTATTACATATTCGTGGTGGGGCGTCCGTGGCCGAGTGGTTAAGGTCGTTGACTTCAAACCACTTGCCCCTCACCGCTGTGGGTTCGAATCACGACAGGGATTTTGGATTCTTTCATGTGAGCTATCAAGCTAGCTTACAGAACGTCGGTGGTTCTACTCGGGTACCCGTTCGTGTCTGAAATAATGCACGGAAGGCACCCCAGGTCTTCCTCCACCAGTAAAGCTGGAATGTCGCCATATGACCAATACTGTGTCGTTGTGACGCAAAACCCAATCAAACAAACAAAAAACATATCCGTGAGCCTTTGCAAAATTAGTTACAATCAAGTTCAATTAAGTTAAGTCTCCGACTTAAAGTTTCTAGCCCTTCATCGTCAGGGACATTTGGTTTTTCATGTGAGGAAGCTTATCTTAGCTTTAACTGTCTGTTTACTTATAGTTAGATATTTAAAATTGAACATCTATATATCAATTATTAACAGACAGACAATAAGTTTGACGACATTCTGTTGGCAAAGCTGAACAAAAAAGTACATCGCAAGAAGGACAAAGTACGGCCCTTTGATCGTTTTATTTCAAAAGGAGCCGAACCAAAAGCGACAAATTGTAAAGTAGTTGGTTTTTCAGGTAAGTATTTTCTGATCTTATTAACTGTCTTAAACATTAAACGATTCATTTCCCTTGTTGACGTTTATTTCAGCGATATTTCATGTTTTCCTATTAATCATGGTTAACAAAAATCTATTGTCATTTTTCGGAAATTTTTTTATTACTCTTTAATACGAGGGTTGGATTAAACTCCTATTTACATCATAATTGAAAAGTTTGCATTGTGCATTACTTAGATCTACATGGGCTATTTGTTGTTTTTTTCCCTATTTATTGATTCAGACGTCTAGTGTCGTTCTTTTTGTTTTCATCAAAATAGAACCCGAATATAGACATTTCCCCCTATTGAAACAACTATTGAAATAACAATTCCTGATTCCTCCGCAATTTGAAGATTTCGCAAAACAAACTTTTGACATATATGGCTTTTTTGGCTTTATGAAATACTCAAACGATGATTATGTGTAGTACCATCTGAAAAAAAAAAAACAACAACATGTTTTATTACCTTTCTTATTTTCTTTTGATAACGGCACTCACATTCCCCAGATCAAAAGTCTTAAGTTATTGCGAAATGTAAAGAAAAATCAAAGTCGATCATTAAAGTACTGGTAACTGTTAGGTTTGTTAAATGTTTGATAAAGGTGACAAGACCAATTTGAAGGAAGTCGGTGTCAACATCAAATCTAATTCCAAATGCGGCAAATTGGGCAAGGCCGAATCATTTTGCTTTGATGCAACCGATGACAAAATTTGTGCAGTATGTATAACATTTTTCTATTTTTGTTTTCATTGGTTTGAAATGAATGCTATAATCAGTAGTGAAATTGACATTAGGATTATTGTGATATCTATTATTTTATCACGAACTGCATTTTTCCTATTGAAGAAAGAATGACCGAAAGCAGAAAGTGTAAAATCACTGTTTATCTATCTATAAAAGACCTATGACGTTACCATTAAAATGCTACACCACGCTGAATAAAGTACGACAAATAAACTTGGTATCAGGAACGGCAGCATTTATTTGTCGATGTGTACGAGCCGAAATAATATATCCCAAGCGATGATTTTATCGCCTAATAAAATAACTGTTAGTCATTCAAATGCGCAGCATTATATCACTCCAGCTACGCCCTCGTGAAATTTTTCTGCGAATTCATAATATTTTTCTTCAAATCCGAATTCAAAACAGTGATTTTATTTAGTTCTAATAGACACATATTTCAAATATGACAATATATTCATTGCGCCACAATGCTTTAGAATTCGATTCCAGCAGTGACAGCGAATGCGAAGTTTGTTTAAATATGATTGCATTTAGAATATTTTCTTGCTTAATTTTGCCAGAAAAAGCCAGTTTAAAGTTAAGCGATTTTAGTATCAAAATATCAAATTGAGCTGCTGAACAGTAGTACATGCTCCTATGGTTGGCTGGCTTGTTGGGGTGAGGTTTAAGTTGTTAGTTTGTGTCAGAAACGGTTAACAAAAAACGTGTGTGTGGGGGTGCTTTTTGTTTGTCTCAGTAATGGATATGAAATTTGCCATGATTGTATTACCTTGAATGCTACTGTCTGATTACAATTAATGTTCATTCTCCAAATGTTTTGTTTTTATTCCAAAAATATACATAAAAGCATCTTATTTAATTATAAAAGTAGATAGTAAATACACTTTTTTCATACCTACATGTTTGTTTGATTGATTGATTGATTGATTGCATGTTTGTTTGTTGTTATGAAATTATTGTATACGTAAAATGTGATATTCATGTTTTGTTTGTTCATTTTCAAGCAGCTATTACATATGTGAATATAATGTATTGTAGATGATGTACTTTGTACAAGTCTTAATAAAATATCTGTTCTGTTCTGTTCTTAAACTTTCATTTACGTTACAAACTTACTTCTTTTTTCACTTATATCGTATTTTTAATGTTTCAATACATATCTTCAGGCATTATACAAGTCCCTCCCCAGGCTTGCCACTATTATAATAATAAAGAGGTCGGAAAAGTCCTAATAAAACATTGGCATACATGTATAAATTATTCCATTTGATAAGAATTATAAAACTGTAAATATATTATATATATTTCTGTATATAAGGTAGACAATGGATCTCCTATCATCTGCAAAGCAGAGAATTCAAACAATCATCTGTGGTACCTTGTCGGTCTCTCTTCCGTGAAAGCAGGATGCCAAACAAAAAAGGTCAAGGGTATTCGGCTTACTCACTTCAAAAAGTATATTTTGAAGGTAAACAATAAAAATTACTTAGTTATAGTACACTGACTAGCTCTAACTAAAGCTACTGTTCACTTTTGATGTGTTAAAGCTCTATCTACTAGTAATAATACTTTTAATCACATACCCGTGACGATTTTGCAAACCCGTAAAATGGCACTGTACGGCTTTGCATATATTTTGACGTGACGTCATTTGCGTTGTAAACATAGTGTAAAGACGCGCTTTAAATGTTAGCTTTACACTATATGTTCGTCGAAAAAAAATAATTCTTCTGCACTTAAAACAGTCTTTATTTTGGGTACGTGATAAATAGAATATTATATTCGTGAAAGTTCAGTAGTGAATTTATTGAACTCGTTGAATAAAATGATATTTTGCTCGCCAGAGGCATCAAAATATAATTTAACAGTAAATAATTTAACAGTAACCTACACACATTCATTATGCTCTATTACTTAGATATGTATGTAAGATTATAATTATAACGTTTATAACACATGTACATAATTATGGCGGCTGATTTGGAACGCTTTTGTGCGTCGTGCTGTCGCTAGTGTCTTTTGTCTTGTCATCCTGTCGCTAACGATGCATGCCAAACAGCTCGTTGTCGTACGGCGCGTTGTCGCCCTGTCGCTTGGTTTGTAAGCCGATCCTTGGATTTGATCTGAGCAACAATGTGACATGGCGACAACACACCGCACGACAACGTGCCGTTTGGCGTACATCGTCAGCGACATGACGACAAGATGAAAGTCTGACAACACACCGTTTGGCGCTTTGTCGGCCTGTCGCTAGCGACAACACGACGCACAAAAGCGTTCCAAATCAGCCACCATAGATGTAAGGTATTTGCCAACTTTCACAACTAGCCTTTTCATTGTAGATTTTGAAACATAAAGAAAAAAAGGACTTAGGTAATTGTGCTTTTAACCTTTAATTTTCCTTACAATTATATTTCAGCGATCGATCCAATTTATTACATGTTTCTATAGCTATATTTAGAAAATGACGCAGTAATAATAGTGAAAAATTGAAATTCCGTTTCAGTTAAACCGGGTGAGGCATGCGCATACTCAAAATCATCGCTGATCAAACATTCTTAAAGAATATTTTGTTTGGAAACGTTTTGTTTTGTTCATTTTTCACACAATAAATTAATTGGGAGATCTTAATGTTAATATTGTTTAAAATAACATTAATTTTCTATAAAAAAAAGAAGAAAAAAAAACGAAAAAAGAAGAAGAAGAACAACAAACAAACATGAACATGAAATGATACAACAGATATAATTAAATGATTCAAATACGAAAAATGGCATTTGCATTTGTTGCTCATTGTAAAAAAGGTTTGTTTTCAATCAACAATTTGAAATGCAGCAAGTACAGATTATCGCAAAACTAAAATGGAGCAACTACAGATTATAGCAAAACTAGTTATTTAGAGAAAGTTATATCTCATTTTATTTTTTTTACAATTAGAAGATTAAGTGGTTTTATATCAATGGTCAGTTTGCGGTACGTGTATGCCGCCCTTGTTCTGTATTGGTGTCGTAAGACATTATTTTCAACCACATTTAAATTGTCATTTTATCTTTGCGTATTTATTATAGAACTTGGCGAAAAATGTGATTTCGACAGACAATGCCTATCTAAGCGATGTGAGGGCGTTTGTAAGAGGAAATGTATAGAGTCTGATAAAAACGACACATGCCGAGGTATTTGAACTAATCAAGCCAATGTCTTTGGTTTCAAATTTATACACTTTCTTTGAAGTCGTTGGTATCAAGTATTGGCAGGATGGTGCTAGTCTTATGTTCTTCTCATGTCACACAATATTTACGCCAGAGCGGCAGATTTTACTCTGGTGATATGTTCTTAAAATTGTAATTTTATTTGTGAAATTAGATATCATTTATATTTGATCAACGTAGGATAATTGCCTGTTTTAATAGAAATTGTCTTCACATGAGTGCGTTTTTCTAAACGTTATATATCTACATGTGTATTTGTTCTATATTAAAATAGTTACTTTTTGGTATAGTTTTCGACGCCCAATCACTGTCAAGGTAATTTAGTGACTTTCCAACTTTACTGGTAGAAGAAGAAATCAGATGCCGCTTCGTGTATTATTTCAGGCACGAACGAGCACCTGAGTAGAACCATATACATTCCATTAAGAATTTAGTTAATTATTGAGTGCGATTATTAGCCATACTTTTGTTAAAAGCGTATTACAAACGCTTTTCATATCATCAGTGAAATTCTTTTTATAAGGAACGGTTATTGATATGTAATATAATATTGATGTAATATGGTATTTTATTCTTTTTTTTTCAGTGAAAAACTGGGATGGATTGAAAGGTGAATATATCTTGCATTTTCTGCGTGACAAATAATAAATTTTATTATGTTTTGATTCTTTAGAGTTAGAGAACATAAATTGTTTCATATCTAGTTTTGTTTTAAAATCATGACTTTTATGCAGTTTTCAATGTGTTTGATCATAAAGAGTAATATAATTTCTCTCGTACAATATTTGAAATATTCATATTTTTTTTTAATTATTACGTATATGCTTTTGAATTTGCTATTGTCAATCCATTTATTTGTTGGATTTTTTACAGTGACCTGGAATGTATTCGAAAACATGCCGAGGACCCGTTCTGAAGCTCTTGCTCTCAACTGGACTGGACTGACCCCTGGTGCTGGCTGTGACGGTTTGGCTTTCATATTTATCTAAATATTCTAATGCATCATTCTATTAAGCAATTAAATAACCTTATATCACGAGTCAGTCATATTGGATCGAAAACGAGGCTTTTAAATGCACGTGACTAATGACTCGAGATTATGATGAGCATATTTCGTTTCACAGCTTCACAAGTTGATTGTGCGGTGTGTCTGTTATTACTCAATGGGTTTATAGCTGTGACATTTTGGCATACTACAGTAGTATTTTTCCATTAATATTGATGACGGTTAAACCGGAAATGACTCATACCTACCAAAAGTGGAGGTAACTCGTGGTAGACTTTAAAAATCCGGTCTCGCTTTATTTATTTTCTACATTTTTTCCCCAGATAATTCAAAATTTAAAGGCCTACGATACATCAAAGGCAATGACACGGCGGTGATTCTAATTTACGATGTAGCCGGCTACATAGCAGGAATTCAACTTGGGGTAATTTCATTATTTATTAACATTTGAATTAAACAATAAATTTATTAGATAACTAATAATATATAATCAGTTCAATTAAAACAATCGCTTTTGCTTTACCTTTCGACGTTTTTTTTTTAGATAAAGAAGAAATAATAACATGTATGGTAAATAATATTAGTTCATACAAAATTCCATTTGGATTCGCGCGTTGGGTTCCATACAAATGAAGGAGGATGTTATAAATCTGCCTCTTTATGGCATATTAACACTCAGGCCATAGCTTTCGCAGAAGTGGAGTATTCGTCGCAGAAACGGTGGATAAAGTATGGCTCTTTGCTGTAAAAAATAAGGTAAAAATACACCCTCTTGTCAAACTTGACAGAAGTGTTTGCATAAACGGCAATGTATTGCTACGTGTGCTTGTAATAAGATGAAAGAATACATAATTATGTGGGTCCCGTCTCACTAAGTGTTTTCAGTAAAACATTAAAACATAACACAAAATTCAGTCATAAACTTAACGATAATAGCAAACGTCCATTTTTATCCCGCTGTATATTTCCACTCCCAGACCTTTGTATATTTATCCCTGACCGTTGTGTGTTTCCACTCCATGACCGCTGTGTGTTTCCACTCCTTGACCGCTGTGTTTCCACTCCTTGACCGCTGTGTTTCCACTCATTTACCGCTGTGTGTTTCTAGTCTCATGTTAGAAAACTGTCAAAGCTTACGGAAACTCGATGTTTCAACTACAGTGTTCACACGTTTTCAAAATAATGGAATTAAAGCTAGAAAGTTGCGAGAATGTATTTATACATTTCAGTTTCAAGCGGATTTTACACCAAATCCAAACAATTACCCGTTTCCACCACTAAAGGATAATTCAATAATCGAAGATGATGGGTACCAATATTTGACAGCTTACTTTGTTGATCCATGTACGTATTAATTAATCGAGTTAGGTCATTCACAATCGTAACTTTTCGGTATCTTTCGTCAAATTTCGGTAAAGGATGATGGGTAATTGGCGAAATGTTTTGAATAATTCAGGGAATGCAATTTTCAAGTTATGTTATGTTTATTTTGTATCTCCAGTCTTGGAATGCTAATGCGACCTCTGAGCCGAATGCCATATTTACTTATAAATCGACGGCAGACGACATATCTCTTCATTTATGAATTTGGCCCAGTCTATTCAAAGTTTTAGCGGAACATAAATTTAGCTGCCAACATCAGTATAGAGACTAACCAGTCTGCATGGGTTTCGTGTCTCTCTTTTGGTGTCAAATGCTTATAATCAAACACCCTCATACCAATCGGAATGATCGGCTATTATGACCGAGTAAAAGGCCCGAGAAGTTGCAATTGCCCTTTCACAAAATCATTCCATAAGGGGCGTCGCGCTTCGGCGCGGACGCCAATCAGGTCTTTAATGGAATGTCTCTGTGATACAATAAATAATTATTGACAGCGTTAGGTAACATACAAAACGACAAACAATGTAAGAATTGTACATGTAGCTGTATATGAATGTTGTTGGTAAGTGCGAAATTTACATATAGTTACATGTGTTCATATAGCAGATAATAAATTGTTCTATAACAGAATATAAATTTCCAGCAAAATTTGATAAGAATACATGTATCCATATGATACGTTTTCATCAATACGGAAAATGTGCCCATTGTAGACCTATCCACTTTTAGGCACATACTTTTCAAATGCGGATTAATAAATGAATTTTTGTAAACACTGTATTCAGTGTCGCCATAGGAACGGTAGGAACTGCCATCCCTTCAGTAGAGCAATATTCCATACGTCATTGTTCTGATTACACTCAAGCTTTTGTCCTACTTTGATGCCTCCAGAATATATAATTATGTAAAATTGACAAAATTCCGGTTTGTATGGTATATCTTTTTTTACAGCGACTATTTGTAATAAGGGTCGCAGCGCAGCTGAATTTCGCGAAGATGGAACAGGCACAGGCCTGTGGCTACAGAACGGTACGAACCCCATGCTGGACCTACTTGAAGTTCCTTTAACCCAGAATGAAGCAGATAAAAGCCTTTGGACAAAAGGCCTCTGTTTCAAAGTTATGGGTATGGTTCTTTTTTCCTCATTTAAATCTTAGTGTTTTTTGTTAAATTGAAATAAACATATAAGGTTTAATAATGAATATCCTACCATTGTACTACCTGCACTTCAGTTAACGCATTGTGCACGTTTTTTTAGAAAGGTCTACAAAACTATGATACAATGTATAACACAGCTTACCGAGTATAGTCGATATCCGCTAAATTTTGAACTTGTAAACAACCTTTTTATGCTTTACATAAATAAATCTGCAGGGAAATGTGTGTCTTTGAATGAACACATCTGCAGATGTTTCTTAATTAAAAAATTTCACCATTTTTGTGTTTAAATGTTGAATTCTTCTTAAGCCGGTGCTAGGGGCGTGGACGGTAACTTGCACTTTCCAGTAACATCCATGAACAGGCTTAATCAAACCGAGCCTGCAACATTTTCAATTTTGCCGAGTTGATCTTTTTCGGGGGATTCTGTTTTTCTCTATTTTGATGTGTAAATATGTATTAGACTGTGTATTGCATTTTCTTTAAAAGAGAGAACATCGAAACAGGAGGCTATCTGATTTGTACGAGGGGCGTATATGTATACGATTTAACTCTGACACATCCTACTAGTCACGGTCTCAAAAGACTTTCTTCTATTGATATTATATTCTCGATACAAAAGTTTTCTTTTTTTCAAACAATTTTGAAAACAGTTAAATGAAATATCTTTATATTATTGAAATTGATCACCGCATTAAAATAGAGAAAAACAGAATCCCTAAAGAAAGTCCAACACAACAAAATTAAATTTTTGTTGCAGGCTCGGTTTGATTGAGTCTGTTCATGGACGGTACTGGAAAGTGCAAGTTACCGTCCACGCCCCTAGCACCGGCTTAAGCAGAATTTAACATTTAACACGAAAATGGTGAAATTTTGAATTTAGAAACATCCGCAGATGTGTTCATACGGCGGTTATCATGGAACCTTTTTAACTTCTGTTTTCTTTGATTATAATCTTTATACAGGGGTGCATTATTGGTATAACATAGATCTAGCGATGAACTGCAACGACTTTTTCCCGGTATTTTTGCTGTACAATGACGGTGTATTAAATAGCTTTGGGTGGGCACTTGCAATGGACTTGAAACAATATTCGCCATACATTGAACATCCGCAACAGGCTGTTTACGCGGTAAGCTTAAATATTACAACCCAAAAGTTGGGGAAAATAAACCAAAGACAAACAATTAGCACAAAATGATAAAAAAATTAATAATAAATAATTAGAAAATAATAAAAACAGTAACATTAAAGAGAAAACATTAAAGTTATACTATATAGAGGATATTCAAGTTTTTTTTACTGTAAATACAGGATTTTAATATTTCATGAGTGAGGCTAGCCACATATCAAATTTGATAATTTTGATACCACAGGATGAAAATAAATCCTGTATTGATAGTATTTTCTGTTTATTATATACATTTTTCTCTTTTTGACATTACAATTTGAAAGGTTTCCCCTTTTAGTCATAATTATAAATATTGTTGTGGATTAATAAAATCGTAAACTCTGCTCAATGATATTTTATATCTATTTTTAGAAGTCTTTTTGTTTCTATTTTAGTTATTCATGGAAACACCGCCTACCTGTCTGTATAGCCTTGGTAGACTGTCCACCATGCATATCTACCTTACAGATGCACCATCGTTGAACAATAATTGCTAAATTAAAAATATACGTTCATACAGTTTATCGGCAGTAAAACGATATCGATGTATAATGATGGTTAATAAAAAACAACTACACAGGAATGTGTTAATCTTATATCTAACATGTCCAAAACAACCCCCTTTAAAAATAACAAATGCCATTACTTATTCATGTGTCCACGAAGTAATGCACAACGTGCTGAACTTCTTGACAATCTACGTTAGATAACAACAGACAATCTACACTTCATTTCGGCGATGCTCACCTCTCATATGAATAAAAACATCTGAGCCGCGTCACAACAAAACCAACATAGTGGGTTTGCGACCAGCATGGATCCAGACCAGTCTGCGCATCCGCGCAGTCTGATCAGGATCAATGCTGTTCGCTTACCAACCCTATAACAACTAGAGAAACTGATAGCGAACAGCATGGATCCTGATCAGACTGCGCGGATGATCAGGACCACGAGAGAGCAGTCAGAGATAGCTGTTTCCAATGGAACTAAATACTAGTTTTGCAAAATAAGTTTCTTACATTATGGTAACAATTCTGTACTTGATTATGCATGCAGACGCTTTCATAATGCATACATATGAATTTGGAAATTTAATTTAACTGATAATATAACTCTTGAATTTGGTATATCTTGTATATTTATGTGTTTCAAATAACAAATCTATGCCACTTTGTAGTAAATTTGTAAGGTATGGCGCAAGTAAGGGCGCTCTTGCATTTAGTTTCGCAAGAGTTACACGTTTTTGCTTCCGTAGCCTTTAATTCATGTATTTCCTTGTCATATGCTTTAATAACTACAGCATATTATCACAGGAATACATATCACCGTATTACTTATATAGAAATCATTTTAAATTGGCTTATACATGGTAAATAAAATATTTAGTTCTTGTCTTAAATAGGACCTACACTTCCCATTATATCACAGTGACATCCTTAATTACTTCACTTTCTCTGTCTCCATTCTGATCTCCTCTTTTTCTTCCTTTTTTGTCTATTTTTTCTATTTATCTCCCTTTTTCCCATGTCGAGAATTTATCTAAATTCTATATAGGCATTGCATCTAACACATTTGACATGCTCAGCTCCTCTTTATGATCCTTTACAAATTACTTCTTATATCTTTAACGTAGAAGTTATTTATTATCTTTTTGTAACTACATGTCAGGCCTCGACACTTACTTTTTTAGCAGGTGGTAAGCCGGACCACTAGATTTGAAATTAAGGTGATCCTTCCAGAAGTCAGGTGGTCAGTTTTTATTATTATATCATTTTACTGCAAATTTAGAAAAATATATGCTTAAATTGATGACAAAGATGTATTATTAACCTTCAATAAAACAAATATTTTAGATATATATTTTTATATAATCAGAAATTAAGGAATGAAAGTTATTAGGTATTTTATTATGAAGTTATTTGTTTGTTTTGAATCTCATTAAAAAATTAACAACAGGACTCTTATTTATGTTAACTTTTACATTGACATGATTTCTCCCTCAACTCAACCATTTGTGTCTGTTATTTTCTGACTGTTAACTTCTTAACTCGTTTAACTTGCATAAAGAAAATATAAGGGACTGAAAATGAAAGTTATTGATGACTTAAGAACTTCTTTAACTAATCAGAGATTTAAATATTTTGTATTTTTTATGAACCATATACATGTACATATACATCGGACAAATGTTTTTAAACGAAATGTATATAACGTGTTTTTGACCAAATCGCCATTCTCCAAAATGAGCCTTGCACCAACCAGAAAATTCAAGTGGTCCAACGGACCAGTGGCTTTTAAAATTAGTTGGTCCTTGACAAAACCAGGTGGTCTCGGACCAACGGACCACCGCTAATGTCATTAATACATTTAGACATAACTACATGTAATACATTTAGACAAATTGATATATAGGAACATCTATAAATCCTTTTATAGAATATGCTTTAACTTTTTTCATAAAAAATCAATCATACATGGAAAAGTCCTGAAATGTTCATATTGTCCGTGTTTTATGTGAGTCAAATGAGAGTCCTTATGTCCAGGATTTATTGAACACTTATTGGATACATCGTCGGAACCCACGGAACATATTCCGTATATACTGGTGCACGGTATATAGGCTGGGTTTCCGAGGATGATTAGACAAGGGACAGAACTATTGCCAATTTTATCAACTTTATTGATCATGACATTGTATTTTATAGATTGTAGATGCTACATTATAGAGATGAGAATAATGTTTTCGCAATGGAATCGACGTATGGATGAATCCTATACTTCCAGTGAAAAGTATACGTACATTAACGTTTTTATTACCTCCGATAAGTTTTTTAAATTTTTGTCATTCTCCCGGTTAAATCCATTTTCGTGTGAAGACTACATCAATCATAGTAATTATGAATAACAACATTATTGTACAGTTGCATCTTTGAAAATGAAAAAATAAACATTTTACTTCATATCCGGTGTGTTACATCCTTCTTCTAACGTTACCATGATGAATACAAATAGATGACTCCACGTGTCAGACACTTCCGGTGTGAATGCGTACCCTAAACAGCGTTCCCATTGCCGCATGAGCGATTCATAAAATATTTCAAAAAATTCAGGTCTAAATCCAATATGACGTTTATGCTGCTGACCAAGAACAGTTAATAGTTTACAAAGTGAATTATTATTCCGTCCAATGTCCTGGACCCCTTCCACCGCTGAGGATATTGTGGTCATAACACGTGTACCATGAGCTTTAATAAATGCGTTTCTTGATAACTCCGAACTTGGAACATTTTCAAGAGCAAATGATTTTTTAATTTCCGGACACATGTCAAATATTTTAAGAAATACCTGTAAGCCGGTTTCTTTTAAGTCCTTTGCAATGATGGGCCATGTCTTTTGTAGAATATCAATTTCCTCTGAAGACATGTCTAAACTTCTTGATATCTTTTCACGTTGTTGCCATGGACTTTGAGCACGATCAATACGTTTGCCCGAGTTTCTGATGTTGCACACAGAACAAGTTCCACCCATATTTTATGCGGCTGAATAAAAACATAAAAGCTTTATATAAATACCAACTCAAATTATTCTTGACATAATTTTTTTTTCATTTAAGAATGCATTCAAATTCAGGATTTAATTTTTTGAAAAAGCATTGAAACATGCCAAGTTTTCAAATTTTAATTGCTCACTTAATTGTAATTTAAGATCATATTTATTTCAATTTATACAAAGTACCAAAAAGAAACACATACTATTTTATCTTTTTATATTATGTTTAAGAAAAACTTACTTTTTAATAAATACCACAATTGAAGTGACTTAATAGTTCCCCGTGCTTCAATTTTACAAACAAAAGGTTAGAAATGTATCAAAGCTGAGAATTTTCAATCTGTTCTGATTTCAAATTCTTCCACTATGCGATATACTTTCACCTTACTTTGTCTTGATTAAACGCTTGATTAGAGCTAGTGATGCATATATAACGAACCATTCAGTGAAACGTACTTTAATAGTATCATTAGTGCCAGAAAAAATGAGGAACGCGTGAAATATCCTCGTTAAGGACTAGTTCATTAATCATCAGTGATGAACAAAATGTTTACGTTAATTGACGTCATGATGACGTCATTTTGACATGAATATCGTTGTTTACATGATTATATAGATTAATCAGGTGCCATTGTAAGGAGACCTATTTACAATTTAGTATTTGTGTCAAACAATTGAATTTCAAGCAAATAAATGTAAAGCACGCACAGGTTAGTGTTTATTAGTAAACATTTATATAAAAAAAATAAATTGGTCATTTATGATCACAAACTAATTTAGTGTTTAAAATTGTTTTGACTGGTATAAATAGTCGATTTTACTAAAGAAATGTGTTACGATTCATTTCAAATAATTCAATCTTATTGGACAATAATAATTTCAAGCACTAAAGGGATGCGTTTTCCTGGTAAAACATTTACCACCATGTATTTGACGTCATTCGTTACATAAACAATATGTTTATTCTTGCACGAGTTTACAAAATAGATAAAAAGAGAATCCCTAAAGAAAGTCCAACAAGGCAAAATTGAAAATGTTGCAGGCTCGGTTTGATTGAGCCTGTTCATGGACGGTACTGGAAAGTGCAAGTTACCGTCCACGCCCCCTAGCACCGGCTTAAGCAGAATTCAACATTTAAACATGAAATGGTAAAATTTTGAATTTAGAAATATCCGCAGATGTGTTCATACGGCGGTTATCATGGAACCTTCAATGTGACACTTCCGCGCCATTCCATGAAAAGCGGCGTATGGTCCCCAAGTAATAAAAAGCGTGTGCCCTAAACGAGAAAACAATGGGCGGAACTAAATAAAATGGAATTTTGAAAGGGGATCAGAGGTTATGAAGCCTGCGTATCACAGATAAGACGTCAAAAGACAAATTTAAAAAGCGGGCAACATATCCTAAGGGTGATTCGACATTATTCAAGTAGGAATATTGGAACCACCCAACTAGGAAATGCCGAAAAATTGAAACTAAAAATACCACAAGCACAACAATAATGTCGTGCTGAACGATCTTCAAGGATCGAAAATATAACATCATTGATTAAATGTACGGGGAGACTTTTTACAGCCGCCACAGTAAGTCTACAGTATTTTTCTGTTAATAACCCAAATCCCTTTAAAAGAGTATTTTACCCTTTTTTATCGATGTTTGGTTTAGATATGACATCGAAATATTTTAAGTGGAAATCAAATATTAGAGCAATTTTTGGAAGAATAAATCTGTAATTGAGATCGCTTTAACGTTCGTTTTACAAAAATGATAGTGCTAACAACATAACCACATGTATCAATGCAATTTGAAGTGCGCTAATACATAATTATACGTATCTGGTTTTCAGTCTTCAACAAAAAGATTAATTAACAAAATATTCCCTTTCCATTCAAAGATGGCGGCGTTTGTTTACATTTTGTAGGGAACGACGCACTTCTGATTCCCAGACTTGGTAACAACAAAAATGATCAAAGGTATATATATATAGAAAACTATATTTATCTAAGAGCCTTTTTAAGAAGATTTTTTGTGTACAGAATATAATGTTTTATCATGCAAAGGGGAATATTACTTTTACATTGCTAAGCGTCTTCACATTTTCAGATTAACCTCCCTTCTAGTGTTCTTCTACTGGCTTTGACATTGTAGCTTTTGAGATCTTTAGCTATTGTAAACTTGTTGTACATGTACGTATTTTTTCCATGTTAATATGTACAGTTAAAATTACCGTTTGTCCCACTTTCTTATCCAATCAAATGCTCCAATTTATTTGAAATATATTGCATACACTATACCGGGACTGGTGTATGTGAAAAATAAGTTGACATATTTTAACAGGTATTGACGTGGTATCTGGCAAATATGACGTTATGGATATGGGCGGAGTTTTACATTGGACAATGAATGTAGCATGCGAATAAAGTAAACAAATAAGAAAGCGATTTCATACGGTTATTTATAAATCCAAGCTTTTACATGTATAAAAATTATTGAAACATTACATTCCCTATACCGTCATGGTTATAATTCAAACATTAGAAAACAGTTTGTGGCTGATAACTGAAAATAATAGACATGGAGCGAGAGAAATCTCAAAGTTCGAAACTAACACATATCTTTAAAAGATCATACAGAATATACATTTTTCATAATTCCAAGACATTTTTTTTCCACATTTTGTTAAAATCTCCACTTTTTTAACAGTTGACTTCGACCCCTATACCCTCGTTAGTCAACTCGCGCATGCATGGATCCAATATTCTGCGAAGTTCAGAAAAAAAGATCTTCAGTTTTAACAAAGTTCACGTGCATGGATTTTTCATTTCGAAGATACCGTTGTAGCCTTGCAGCAATGTTTAGTAAAGTTGTTGGAGGATAACATACACCATTTTTCCTTTCAATTTCACTGATGAATCGTTGTAACCAAAAATCCATTTCTGCACATGAACGGAACTGCTCTATTTGAACGGGAATAGGACAACCACGCTCTTGCTTAGTCTCCGGTTGTAGGTTGCGGTTTTCAGCCAACTCCCTCCAGACGCGCACTGCCCAGTTGTTGTTTTTCGTTGTATTATAGGGCACTGTATTTCTGGTCTTTCTTAATGTCATCAGATGTCAAAAGCTTTTCAAATCGGCCTGCAAAATGCAAATATCAAAGAAACCCCTTAAATATGATTTTCAAAGTTTTTTTAATAATTGCAACAGCATTTTAGGCAGATTATTCATGTTATGTTTGAATAATTAACCTCAATACTTTGAGGTTCGGTGCTGGTTGGGCGTACAAAAGCTGCGCGCTTGGTCATGTTACAATTTGTATTTTCATTCAGATAATGATGCAGTTAGATATTGCGACAATTCGAGAATATTTTTTTATAAAATATTTACCTGAGCTTTTGCCTCTTTTTGCTTGTGTCTGCATATAAAACCTGCGTATCAATATCAAGCAACCGCGTGACCACATCAGCACATTCGACATGAAATGGTTCAAAATCATGATTCTTGCTATATTCATGTCAAACACAGCCTTACATGATGACTAATGATATAAAAATACATAAAAATGCAAGGTCAAAACCCTACGACCATGTGTTGGCCTGTCAATCTATACTAGTTAGGGCGGGACTCGTATTACATCAAACGCTGTACCGACACTTCGTACGTGACTTATTCCACGAAAGTGGGTCAAACGGTAAGCCAGTTATAGTTCATATTTTAAAAAATATAGAACTTATTGCTGCGCTCCGCTACGCTACGCTTGCAATAAATTCCATATTTTTTAAAATCTGAACTATAACTATTACTTACCTCCAAAAATAAAATTGTTACATGTTGTCATTCGCTTATGGTCATTGTTATCAGACTTTACATGTGTTTATGAGCATATCTAATTATCTAGATGTTATAATATCACTTTTGTAAGTGACAATCTCAATACTATATTTAGTGTGATATTTAATTTGTTATTTGCTTATATTCCTACATAGTGACTTATCAGTAACCAATGTGTTTAGATGATGTTTCAAATTAGAACAAAACCGTCAATAATTTTAGGGAAAGTTTTAAAATAAAATGGAGAAAATATAAGAATTCCTAAAGAAAGCCCAAAACGACACAATTGAAAATGTTGCAAACTCGGTTTGATTGAGCCTGTTTATGGACGATACTGTAAAGTGCAAACAAACGCCCACCCCCATAGCACCGGCTTAAGAAGAATTCAAAATTTTAACATGAAATGGTATAATTTGGAATTTTGAAACATTCATATGGCGGTTATCATGGAACCTTCAATGTGACACGTAAGTGCCATTCCATGATAAGCGGTATATGGTCCCCAAGTAAAAAAAAATATTGCCTGAATAGTAAACATTGCAGATCATGATCATGTCTGTCCGGGTGTGAAGAATGAACATGGTTTGCAATGGTTGCATGGGTGTATACATTTTCTATCAGCAGGATTAATATTAAGAAATGACTGCATAATTAATGTATATTTTTATTGGGTTAAACGTCCCACAAACACTATAGGCCATATGGCGATTTTCCAGCTTTACTGCTTGAGGAAGACCTCAGGTGCATGTGTATACATAATTTCACGGGCACTTGAGTAGAACTACCGATGTCTATCATACTATCACCATCGTACTGTCGTGCTGTCACCATCATTCCGTTATGATTCGCGCTTTTCGTTCTCAGAGAAAACATGCTGGCCCTAACGGAACTGTCAATATAATATTAATCAACTCCTTCAACAAATGTCAAGTCATAAATAATCAGAGAACATTACATTGTTTCATCCAAGCAATATTAAGGACGGCATTTGAATGATGCGCAATTAGTTTATAATGCCATTATACGCATATGCCATCATCGTGTCATAGAAATTATAAATTCCATAATGGAATTCATCATTTATTTATCACTTCTATGGCAGAATGATGGCAAATGAGTATAAAATGAAAGTTCTTTTGAACAAAAAGTTGTCATGTAATGTGATACGTGTTTTATAATTCTTTTTTTACTACTCAGCAGTACTTGTTTTAAATTATTTCCAAATAAAAAGTAGCAAGGTTATCGAGTCCGTCATATGGGGTATATTTCGGATTTAATTAATTACTCTCTTATAAATTATGCGTTAGTTTTGAATTACATTTTGTATTTGACTTTCTGAAAAGTAAATACACATTTGTCATTATTTGATATTATCATTATTTTCAACGGTTTCGTCCATGCTTGGTTGACACAATGCACGTTTGCAATGTTGCAATTAACCCCTACCTAAGTAGAATAAAATGGATACAGTGAATTTACAACATGAAATCGTGAATACATATGATCGGATCATTAAAGCCATAAAAATCTCATTTCTTCTCGGATATCTCATTGACCTAGTAATTGAGTTGTATTGAATAAATTCAATAAGGCAAAATAAGTAATATTTTGCTGCTTCTTTAAGGGGAATATGACACATTTACCTACTGACCTATATACATATGGTGGTATTATACATTGTTCCGTACAATTATGAGTCGTATTACACGAGAACATAGCTGTCAAACCTATGTTCGAAACGAGGCTGCACTTAATTCTCCAGAATTCCTCTTTGCAATTTGTTGTTATACTCAATAATCTGGCCATAAAGTCAAGATGCGATTTTCCTATGATACTTTATTAACATACGCCTCCTCTCAATTTTGTTAGTAATGAAATTATCCTCATTATCCTCATTATCTACCTGGCCAGAGTGCCCTTGACTACTTTTTATATTAAATGGAATCTGGAAAATAAGTCCAAAAGTGTGCTTCCTAATGCCTTTACTATTAAATGATTCTGAAGATTATGTACCTGCGTTTTGGAATTGTTTAAAATATAACAATAAAAGAGAAGAAAGATGATTATGGAATGGCATAAAATGTCCGTCACTCATTTTAGGAATAATTAAACCGTACAGTATATTTTTTTTGCACGGGAAATAAATATCACAATGAAAAACTGTTGAAAGTAAATAATTGCTTTGTCAGTTTGTCCGTTCTTATTTATTAGCAAAATTTGTTTTCCGTAAAAGTTAATAAATGATATCATATAATTTGTCTCCGTTTAAATCAGCTGTTTTGTTTTGATTTACAGAAAATATTTCTCCCCAATAAATCATAACTGACATCTTCTAGAAAATTGCTAATGTAATTAGATTTTTATACTGTCTCATCTTTCAGCTCATATCAAACCCATTAAATGTTTTACGTATCTAGAATCATGTTCAATAATTGCCTAAATGATTGACTGATTTAGTAATTTAGTAATATGATTTGAGGTTATTAACTCTGATCATATTAAATGACCTTTGGGTTATAAATGGGTTGTACAATAACTGCAACTGGATCATCTTTACCCAAATCAGCATGTGTTCAGGACCATTTCCGCAACAACTTGTTTTTGTAAATTTTGATACAATTACGATTTTGATCATTTCGTTGCTATATAAGTCAAATTAAAAAAAACAAAACAAAGATGTGTATCAAAATGAAGGCACTGAATGCAGTCATGATGTTTCAATCAAGGCAATAATACCATACGATTTATAGACAATCGGATAATGTAAAACATTTACTAATAGCGAGACTTTCATTCATATAAAACAATCAATTCATCATGTCATGTTTTCAGATACATCTTGACCAACAAAAACACTTTTTACAATTGCAAAACCTATTTTTACTTGATTGCGCAATGAATTATTTCTATTTAAGGTTTGAAAAAAAAAACAGGAAAAAAAGAGAAAAAAACCCAAATATAATTTTCTTATTATTGCAGTTTATAAAACGTATATTGAAAAGGTTGTTAAAATCTGCTAATTTTGTTTGTAAAATGTTTAAATATGTCATTTACTAGATGTATTATAAAACAAATACACTTTTGGTTAAAATTTAAAACTATACGTAATTAATTAATCCATTTTCATGTATATTTAATTAAGTATAATTATATGCACATACAATAAACTGGATACAGGGATTTACATTAATACCAAACGTAATGATAAATGCTATATACTGCCACTTGAGATAGAAATTAATCTGTTAAGCTTTAATTAAATTTAACAAAAGACAAATTGTTATGTAAAACTTTTGTAACAACGTTAGAAAAGCGCATGTTTACATTGATACACTACAATAAAACAACGAATGTCTTTGTTCTAGGGAATGTTAATGATTACACAGTAAATTACATCTAAAATTCGTTTTTGTACATGTTTCTGTTTATCATTCTATCACATATTATGATCATATCTTGACAGTTGATTCACCGTACCTGCTTCTCTAAAAGCTGACTCAGACAGAAGTTACCATTTCTCTAAAAGTGGCCGACTACTTATCCGCTAAGATTTCAAAATCAGTGGTGATAAACAAATAACCATTACACTCAAAGTTCGTGCTCATTTGGCAAGGAGAAATTGCGCTCTATCCGAGGAACGAACCATTAACCCCTGGATAACCAATCTGGTGCTTTCCCTATTATGCTGGCAAGCGGACGTTTTTGTAGATAATATCCTTAAACGTCTTCACTTAAAACGTACATATCGCTGAAAATGTCCTATTTGTGGTAACAGGAAACATACATACTAGCAATGCTCGCATATTTGAATTGTAAATTATATTTTTTGTCATATAATATTGTACGTGCTATTTAAGTCATGTAAGTAATGGTTGAGACATTTTGATATATGGTAGAATATATTTCAGCTTAAAAAGCAATTTCGCAACATTCCTTCATGCTGAAAATAATGCTAACACTTAATTAATTATACCGAATTTATTTTATCACGGCGTAGTTTATTCTTTTTAATGTCATACTAAGATTGTTGGAAATAACAAGTTAAATATCTTAATAAACTCTAGATATGGATTATTACCCTTTTATATTCTCTCTATATTAAGATATCAGTCAATATTTGTGTCGACTTGAAACAAAGGATACATTGAGTTGTTTAACAAAGACCTTATTGTAGACATAATTTTAATAGTAATTAAATTTCGTGTTGAAATTTATCAATATTATACAAAATGTAGTGTGAAGATCCTTCAATGTTGTATCAATTGGGATTATTAAACCTTTAAAAAAAGTGTGATCCTTTGTGATAGTTTGCTAAAACAACACCGGGAAGAGTGTGATATCCATATTAAAAGAATTACAACTAATTCAGAATAGGATTAACAGAGGATATTTAGTTATCAAAATATCTTTGAGTTCGTGTTAAATAACTTAAATTCAATTAAAATTATTGAAAAGCTAACAGCAAAAGAAAAAACTCGCGCAGTGTTAATTTAACGAAAGTAAACATTATTTCAAAATACAGTCAACATTTTTTAAACTACATACTATTTTTCTTTGATAATGTCTTAGCACCGGATGTGTGCATTTCATTTAATAGACGAGTTCATTTCAGATGTATGCACGCGAAAAAAAATCGTATTTAACCAGTATAATAATGAATACCTGCTCTTTTAAAGTGAATTTCCAATATTGTGGTTCAGGTAAATTCTGGACAATTGAGCGTATCGTAATTCATTGACTGACTGCAGTGAGCAGAGTTACAATATGAATCGTAAATATTTATTACTTATTGGTGAAACATGCAGGAAATCTGGATACAATTCTAAATAAACAAATTTGTTGAAGAAATATAAACTTGTGTAACCAAAAGGACTTGAAACAAACGCAACAAGAAATTAAATAAACAAATAAACTTTCAAAGAGACATAATCGGAAGTTTCAGTTGAAATCAAGGAACTTCTAAATATAACCAATATGTTTTAATTTGATGTAACATACAAATTCAATTAAATGCCATCTTACAATAAGATGGATAAGTGACTGGAATTAACTACATGCGCGAAAAAGAATGGGATATTATTCGGATCAAATGATCAATTTGTGTATTAAAAAACGAAAAGATACCAAACAAATAAAAACAAATAACTAAAAAGTGTATCATGATTTTAGAAAAATAAAATAAACCAGTACATGCAAAAATACCATTTTATATGCATTACTACAAAAGTTTGTAGTTTCCTTTCAAAACGTTATATTTTAGATCGTTGAAACTGTGTTCAAATAAAGAATATTATATATAACTGATATATCAGTTAATACTAGTGTACAATGGGATGTTCACACTCAGTGTCGTACACAAAACATTCATACAAACATTTTAATGCACTAAGCTATAGAAAGAAAGCACTGTTAGTGTTTAGTATTAAAGGTCCAATTCAACTGTCTTCAAAAGAGAGACAAATAGTACGGCAGACATGGCCAGCATTGGTTAACGACTTGCAAGGAAATGGACTACAACTTTTCCTGAGAATATTCGAACTTTGTCCCGAGGTAAAAGCTCTCTTCCATGTGGACAACGTACGGCATTCACAACTTGCTCGAAATGTGAACATAAAAGCGCACGGAAAACGTTTTATTAGTGCTATCGGAGCAGCTGTGGACAGTGTTGACGAATTTGATAAAGAAGACAACGAGTTCTTTAAGTTTTTGTTTAGCCTTGGACAACAGCATCAAAGATATGCCGGATTCCGGCCCGAATATTTTGAAATATTTCACGAAGCACTTATGCGCCAATGGGAACTGTGCATGGGCAATCAATTTACGAAGGAGGTATCCGAATCATGGAGTCATTTGTTTGTTTATCTAATGGGAAAACTAAAAGAGGGATATCTTTCACACGCTGCTTCTTTTGAAGCTCATTTGAAAAGTAAAAATGAAATGTAAAAAGTGCATATTTTATCATTTGAATACCGGATGTTCTAAACAATGGAATATTGAAATCTGTGATAAAAAGATTCTGAATTGACAACAAAGTAACTCTGTGATAAGAATAAGCCGAATGTTTGTAGTACTGTACATACTCTTTATCTAGAAAATATATATATTTATTTGAATGCAAATATATATAAAAAAAAATTATTGTCTTAAGAAACGACGAAAAGTGCCATTCATTGAAACATTCTCTTTCTTATTCATGTTTATTTTATCACTCTGTATGTAACTAAATTTGATATCTTGAGATGTATTTGTTATTTGCCAATGTTGATTTGACACGTCATGCTTTCGTATAAATTAATGAAGACGTTGAATGCATATACAATGTATGATGATAAAATATTGTATTGTATTGTATTGATAAGTTTACAGATATACTTAAGTGTTTCTATTCTGTGAACAGCCAATGCAACTAAACAGTTTGATGCACATTACTGACATGCAATGTATATCTAAATGCGCTTTGAATAAATCTAACACTTTATTATGCAATAGTTGTTTGTTATAGGGCTAATATGAATAAATAAAATACAGGCATTGTCAGAGTCGTATTAAAATGAGCATCTGAAATATTTATAACATAATGCCATGATGAGTGATTCATGGTTATAGTAAAGTTATTTTCTTGTTTTAGAATTATGCCCACGTCATATGTTACAATTGAAAAAATACCATTTCCTTTTACCATTTACACGCGAGAGCTCTTTTTTACAAATTTTGTTTTAAAATCTTTTACTATATTAACTGTAGTGCACATTCGGTCGGTTTATGTTAATTAGAAACACATTAAAATATGTTCTGAAATTTGGTTATACTCGTAATTCAAAATGTTTGAACATAGCGCCTCCGTAATATATTTTTATATCTGTAGAAAATGGAAACATGTGCTTTAAAATTGTTGTAATTATTGATTTAGAACATTTTAAATGCTTGTCACCTGTAACAAATAACATAAAATGTTATCAAATGTTATCAAAAATTAATAACAGCAAGATGTTAACACAGTGGTATTTTGACTTCAATAAAAACTTCGTGTTTTGCAAAGGAAGCAAAATATGTCACGGCTATGTGGCCCATGAATAACCTTTTGGAAACTGTAACAGGTTATCAAATATAAAAACGCTTTTGGAATATAAAAATAAGAGTTTTAAGGTTCAACAAAATTACATAGACAATCAGAAATATATGCATTTGTCGTTTTACGTACAATAAGTTTGATACTGTTTGTTCTGAAATAAATATGTAATAAATACATTTGATATATGCTCGCTCAGATATATAGATTTTTATGTTATTCTTAAGAATGTTTGCGAATATTGATTGAAGTTGCTTATGGATATTGTCAGTCATGTAAGGTATTCACTTCTACTTTTCTAAAAAGGTGATCAAGAGACACTGTTCTGATGTTTATAAAATAGCTTTTTTCTGTTAAACAAATAACAATGTTTTTTTTCTTAATAGTATAACCATTTTCCTCTTTGCCTTCTGACACTCTGATCTTATTGCATTAGGAAAATGAACAAAATTTGAATAGCTATACTGTTAGTGTTTTATTGTTTCTTTTGCTTAAGCAATGCTTTAATTATCCAGTTTAGATCGTGGATTTATATTCATGCCTTATTTTATTCATAAATTGTTCTTTCATATAAATATACGAGTTGGAAATCATATAAAATGAGCCCACATGAAGAAAGAGGAATAAAGTCACCTCTATCAAAACTTTCAGCGAAAAAATCTACGAGCAACCCCTTTCAGTTAAAGTACTTTGAAATAGTTTTTACGAAATGTACCGGCAAATAATCGGCGTCAGTGTTGTTATATTATTCTTGTTCTTCAAAATAATTGATAACAGCACATTGAGAGTTTAAAATTGAGTATCGTTCAAGCAGGTGCTAGGGGGTAGTTAGAGATGTTGCACTCTTTCATTATCCTCCATGTCCAGACTCAGTCAAACCGAGTATGCAATTTTCTTGTAATTTTGTTGTTTTTATTGCTTCCGAGGGATCACCCATTTTCCAGATATATTTTACCATATACACACCAGCATAGCTTAATAGGTATTGTTTATTAAATTGTTACTTAAATCATACTGCTCTGATGGCCATTGACAACCGAATTATTTTCTTAATTTTCATGAGAATATGATAAAAATAGATTGAAATAGAGTTTAAGATTTTATACATGTATATGCGCAATATATGATTTAAATACGCTTATTAAAAGTTTTGTTTAATCGGTATTCACTTTATTGATTCAGACAACTTTATTTATTTGAAGCATGCTCATATGCACCGATAGCTTGTCTATAAAGAATATCGTGTTATATTTAGAAATGTAGATTCATGGATACAATTAATTGTTTGTTAACTATTTCAAACCAAACATTTTCATTCCCCATATTTTTGTATCTGTTTCTAATAGGTAAAACATTTTGGCATTTTACAAAGCTTTGAAGCTTGTTTCACATTGATAACATAATAGGCTCATTTTGCTAGCTAACTAGAATGATAATTGAAATTGAAATGTGATAAAAGGTTAAAGGAACATGTTTGTACAAACAACATCGCACGTTTCTTGGCTGAAAATCACTCTTTCCGTTGTTAAAATGCAAACACAAAATTTGATAAAACAGGAAACTATCCAACCGTGCCAAGGCAACAACGCTATCCACTACTTACTGTAAGATAAAAACTAGTATTTAAACATTGTGTTTTTAAAAGTTATCAATATTGCATTGTTTTCGAAACAAATGATGTTTTACTCATGTTTTGGCATGTTGCTAAAATAACATGAACTTTTCAACAAAGATTAATATTGTCTTTTGATATTTCATAAACAGCACCGGAAGCTTAATCTATCATCTATAAATACAATCAAATGGTAAAAGTTTTAAATAGGATTTATTTATCATTTCTTATTTTCAAACATTTTGTGCCATGTCATCTGAAATCATTGCATATAGAATATAAAGGAATTAAAATATGGAAAACTTTCATGAATAAAAAATGTTCGTATTGCATGATTATCGATCCGAATCAGTTATCATTGCAAAAATTACTTGTTACCATAAACACATCAATATTTTATTATATATATTACTTGGATAGAGAAGTGCCCCATTATACCACATAAGTTGTAATCATTATGATATACATGTATAATGAAATAATTTCAGACAAGCTATATGACCCAGTATAAACGCATGTAGGCTTGTGTTACCCGAGAACCCGAGCAGATAGACAACCGTGCAGAATTTTACTGGTATAGACAAATTCTGTGTTGAGTGAAAAAAGATAAGTTTACTGGTATAAATACTCGTAATATTCAAGAGCACAGGACAGACATCAGTTGTATTATCTATGAGTTTTGTAGTTTTCATTAGTTACAGTCATTGTTTACTTACTATGTAATGACTAAAAACTCACCACTTTTATGACCCTGATTTCGTTGCAACAGTTTTTGGAAACAATTAAAGCTGCTTTTTTATATGGTCATATTTGATGGATACACATGGCTAAATAGGCAGCAAAGTCTGTGTCCATGATATGTCTCCAAGTCGAAATAACTTTAATAAGTAATTCATATATTTTATAATTACTGTGCCATTAACAACATGACTGAAATACTTATAATTACGACAGAAATGCTATTGTATTTCCCGTTGCAAAAACGTAGATTCGCTAATTAATTTACTTATTTATGTGTTCGGAGTGGCACATTTTGCGTTCTGAGTAGCACATTTTCGCCAAACCGAACTTTATCACAATGATACTTGAGATGAAGTCAATTAACGACATACCGGTAATATATATGATATGTATAATATATGTAATAGCACATTTGCATCTAAATAGGGTTATATAATTGTTTTACGTATGGTTTATATTGGTCTATTGTTCAATAGGTTGAATAAAGTTTATAATCCGCGTATCATGGATCCTGTTGTCAATTAAAATTTTCAACATTTAAATTTTGTTTGTTCATTAACTTGTAACGTACTTGTGCTATAGTTAGCTAATATATACAATATAATTGATTTCTGTTATCAAGCGATATTATTTAATTATTTACATATTCATTGTAAATGTGTTTGGTGTTATCAGTTATAGCATCTGTAGTGTTAGTCATTTATGCGTAACTTTTGATAAGAATAAATATATTCAGAATGAAATAAAAATACAGGAGAAGAACAATACTGAAACACTGAAATAGAGAAAAACGGATACCTTTAAGGACGTCCTAAACTGCAAAATTGAAAATGTTGCAGGCTGGGATGGATCGAGCCTGTTCGTGCACACGTAGTGTTTTTTTATGGTTATAAAATGGATTTTAAATCACTGTACCAATCAGTGACAGAGAAAAAGGTCAAAACTACATACAAATGTATCATTATCAAAGCAATGGTAGATATTGAAAAATGCTTATAAAGAGCAGCCCTCCTGTAACCTTACCTCCGTCCCTCCACTTCACAATTACCACCACCACCTCCCTAAAAAGAGAAAAGCTAAAAAGAAAATTTTAGAGTCTTTAGATATAATATATTCAACGTTTAACACAAATAGAAAGGAGTGTTGACGTCTATATGCATTTTTTGAGCTGAAATGCACAACTTTGGGAATTTTGACCAGAATAAAAAATATCGTACAACTGACTTGGTATGATTTTTGTCCCCCGGATATCTGACAAAATAATCATAAAACTGTCAACTTTGTTATCTTTACTGTTCAAAACGAAAATCTCAAAAATAGATATACAAAACTTAATATACTGGATTACGTTCAATTGTGCCTTATTAGAAACCTATTCGTTACATCTATACTTAGATAATGTCCTTAGTATTCCCCTCATTAATTACAAGTACACTATGTTGTTAGTTGCTTTCCGTTCCTAGTATTTTTTGACATAGATTAATGTGGTAGACTAAATTACTTGATGTTACTTGATGTAACTTTGGAGTGTACTTTATATGACCATACAAATTGCCGTTTCGTGTGGTTAATCAGCATTACGTTTAGTCAGCACATTTCACTCAAGATGTTTTAATATGTTGTAGATATAACATTTAAGGCACGATTAGCCGCATAAATTGATACGATATTCCAAAGGAAGAAAATACAAACTTTGCTTTGATATTTTAATACTTTATTAAGAGCATCCTGCGTTTCGCTTGAAGAAAGCAACGGTCAGTGTGAAATTAATAAATTGAATTTAATTATATGTCAGAAAAGTAGCAAAACTTGACAGTGTCATTTTGCTTGGAATCACCATCGGCATAGGATAAAAAAGCATGAGGAAAAGGGTAACAAAATATACTTCTATTTTTGTATTAAAGTGACATTATGCCCATTCAAGGTATATAGTCAATTGAGTGTATTGGTGAAAGTCAAATGCCACAATTCTTTTCAATTTTATAATTGTTTCCGTTATCAAGTGGCCCAATCCCAATGAAATTTCTGAAAATAATACATCGGATTTGACTAAGAAATGGAGTAGGCAGTCTTTTTACATGGTAAGCAAATTTATTTTTTATCGTTTTCTTCTTTTTCGAATATCAAGTTATGGTCAATCACTATTTAAACAGTCTTTTTTTATTATATAGTCAAATCAGCCCAACTTAAGTACTAATTTTTAGGGTTAAAGGTAAACAGAGCAAATGCGTAACATGTCAGAAACTGTATCAGAACACCAAAATGTCTTTCGGGAAGAGATAAATAATAGCATTTAGGGGCTTAGTGAGTCTACAAAGTTCAAGATGGTCATATTGATTTTACTTTTTTTCATAATAAAATAAAACATATTAAAACAATCATGTTTTTGTTGTTAAAATGAGCGCAAAATTGAAGATTTTAAAAAGTATTAACCATTAACTCGTTTTGAAATCGTCTAAATTTAGATATTAAAATTGGTATTTTTTTTAAATGATATGATATGTTTGACTCATTTGTTTGTTTCAGTTGTGGACCTGGTTTCAAAGTTCAAAATGATATCATGTTGTTTGAAATTATTGTATATTTAGAAGATACATGCAATTGTTTCTGAAGTATATATAATTCATAATTTTGAAACAAATGTGTACTTTTTGTTTATTTTTTTGCCCGATTGCTAGATTTATATGACACCTTTGTAAAGTAACATGTTTGATTTCATTGATTTTTTTTATTTTATGGTCTCTTAAAACAAGAAATTAGAAGCTAACTCTGAACCTGCAGGAAACGACTTAGTCTTACTATGCGACCAGTACAGATCAAGATAAGCCGGTCTGCTCGTGTCCAAAATATAATTAATGGTTTTGTCAACTTTGAAGGATGAACATGAACATGTAAGTTTTTAAGTGTGGTAAGGTTCAATGCATCGAAAATGATATAGATTTGAGCAAAGGCACCCATAAACTATTTTATTTTCTTTCGTTTCTTTGACATGGGAGACAAACCTGTTTTGATGAAATATTCTTAATTAATTTTCAAAATTAAAAACTGTAATTAGATAAAAGGCTACAAATGAATATTTTTCATTAACAATTTCAAATAAATGTTTACACGATGTTGTACATTTACATTTTATAAATTATCGAGTGTTAAAGTCAAAACCAATCTAAATATTTCAACATTATTGTATCAAAATGAATAATACCATTAACCGTACAATTTAATACATCTCTGCCAATATTGAATGAATATTGATGAAATCTTAAATAGATATTTGGACCTAATACTTTTGTTTCATTAAGAAAGTGTAATAACAAGTTCAGACCTACTGTTTATTATATAAGACGTCCTAGGAATATACGTGATTATCCTATGAAAACTGTTTTCTTAATCGTACGTTCTTACTCATTTAAGTTTAAAGATTTACATGTTCACAGTGTGACAATATTATTGATGGTTCACAATTGAATTGCAGCATTACAGGTCGTTCGTTTTAGTTATATAATTATGTTAACAGCGCATCACGTAATGTTATTTACCTTATAACATGTAATGGCCGTAATCAGTAGTACATATGTCAGGCTAGTGCTGAACGAATGGACATAAATATGATAAAAGAAGTTGTAATGTTAATCAAATTTCACATGTTGCGGTCCATCTTGAATCACCTTATTATAATTGTTCAAAGTCAAAGATTTCATTTTTGTCCATGTAAATTATTAATCACAACATGGCCCGTTTATGTTCAGAATAATTTTTGATCCATGTATACAATGGCTTTAATAATAATGTATTGTTTGAATTATAAATGTGAATATTATTATTAATATGTTTGTTTATTGTCTAAATGTTATAACATTAAGCATTAAAATCACTATTGATCAATTTTATATAAAAATGTACCAACTTTATTTATAAATTCAACATGTAATCAATTTTTTTGCCGCTATGACGTCACTTCCGGTAATTTCATTATGATATGCACTGATGAAAGCATCTAATCGAAACATTTGCATTAATTAGTAAATGTTCGTGCTTGTGTGGGTTGTGTTTGTTTAACATTATTCTATAACATTGAACAACAAGTGTGTGTATGTCACTGTAGATTATTTATGTAAACTATTTCTGCTTTATTTCACAACTTCATCAGATAAGAAACACAAAGGGACACGTGAGAACGTTTTGCAATAAAATGTACTGCTATTTCATTTATAATTTTCGTCATTATTATATAATAACATTCACGCGATAACTGGAGCAGATTAACATACCTGGAATTAAAAAATCAAATGAATGATCATTGATGATTACTTTAATAGTCATATTTTTAGTGAACAAGTTCGAACATGCCAATGAAACAATTTGTATATTAGATTCCATCAGATGATTGGGCGTATTTTCTCAATTCTTTGTATACATTCATGAACCGTTTGAGTAGATAAGAAAATTAATGAGTACAAACCTCATTCATCGAATAAAACAGCTTTAAACAATTGAAACGCACAACCTTTATATGACTCGTTTATTTTACTTACTGAAATGTTTTATCACATGATAAAACAAAATTTGATTTTTTCGGATACCTTTAGATATTATAATTAACCTTCAGCCCACTGGCACATCTGAGCAATCTAATCTTGATCTGCATTGTCGGTATTCAGCCAATATATATTTTTAAAAGGTTCCTAAAATGATGATTGCCTTTTTCTAGATCAAAAGATAGACCAACCCCTTTCTGATATTAAGCGTGGAAGGGTTTAAACATAATCTATTTACTTTGCAAATGCTCGAATAACTGTTTACAGGAAATTCCCGTCCTGTGATGTAAACGTTCACGTATTTGTATAAAGAAACATCTTTTATGTCTGTATGTCTAGGTTATATCCTTCAATCTCCGTCATCTCCTTACATCGCAAGTCTAGCATGTTGACTTCTTGAGCATTTTATTTTTAATATAAATTCCTGATGTTTATTAAACCCTTAGGTTGTTGGCGGCGAGTGAGTTTACATATGTAACATGTGTAAATTGTTTTTCTTTCTGCTTTCTTTTTATATCTGTATTTTCATGAACTTAAGCATACAAAGGCTAAGATACCTTTTACTAAGCTTTAAACTTGATCCCTTACGATAGCACTGTCAAGCATCGTGCCTATTTGTAAAATAATACCAATTTGAATGTTGATAAAGAAAATAAAGTTTAAAATATTTGCGTACATACAGCTTTGCACGTTCTTTGGCTGAAAATAGAAAAACTAAGACCAGAATAGAAAATGTTGCAGGCTTTGTATGATGGAGCCTATTCATGGACAGTATACTGTCAAGTGCAAACTACCATCCACACCCTCTAGGACAGACATTTAAACATCAACAAATGTGTTCATACAGCGGTTATCATGGAACTTTCAATGCGATATTCCACGAAAAGCGACGTATAGTCTCTAAGTAATAGAAAGATCATTTTTTAACATTGCACAACTGCGTTCAAACATCATTGGTGCATTTACCGATGTAAATTATATTAATAAGATAAAACAATTTTTGTCAAGGAAACAAGTGATACATAAATAATGTTAAAAGAAAAAAAAGAAGAAAGAAAATGTTGAAGCTTCTAGGGTTTGAACCCACGCCCCTCAGTTTCAATGCAGTTGACATTAATTCTAGCCTATTAGAATAATCGTCAATGTAGAGGTAATGTATTAGGGGGATCTTACATTTTTATCTTTTAAATATTATTTTCAAGTTTTTGTGAATGTCATCTTTGATCATCATCAGTCTGATTTAAAGTTAAGTTATTAAGTGCACACTGAGAATAAAGACCGATGGAGCATCCGTTTGTTTACAATATTATACTAGTTTATACATAAATTCTTTAAAGACAAACACACGTTTAATGGTACTCTACCATGATATTTTATCATGATATCAATTTTTGAAAAGGTTACGGATATAAGCTTGGCACGATTTGTAAATAATTTAAACACAAGGCCGCCAGTGTTTATTAATGATTAATAACTTGTTGTCGAAGTAGCATACTGTTAACCATGATTGTAATTTATGCATACATGCTACTTTCAAATGCATTGATGCACCACATGTTGTACGAATGCTTTGCAAGATAAACAATGATAGGCAAGGTCGGAAACACCTACATGAGAATAATGTAAATGAACAGAAATCAAAATGAAAAGACGTCTTTTAATAAATGCAGTCCATAACAAAATCCTGCCAAAGAAACAACCGTCACCAAACCGTGTGGTGCACCGAACAAACAAAATGAAGGGGTCATGAGGGTCAAACAAGGATTTTAGTTTTTCTTAACATTGATATAAATAAAAATAGTAGAAACCCGACGTTGACACAATCTGTAAAGTAAAAAAAGATTGTAAGTGTTTACACATTTACATTTAGAACCCACGCACAGCAAAAAAGCCAAGGAACTTTCAAATTTAGTTAGTAAATAATGTTTTATTCATATATTGAAAAATGGAACTGTCTTTATCTTTTATCTATCTACATTTGTTCAAAACATACAATAGTATTAATTTGACATTATTTTAAATGGAAGTTAATGTAAAATTTATGCATGCATTGGAAAATTGTCAATTATATAGATTGATACCATGAGTATCTTTATAGAGAGCTTATAGCTTTTTACGAATACAATGACTTCTGATTGCGTTTAATAATTTCTGACACAAGGTTAATGATAATATCCTTTTCCGGCAGCTTTGGTTATTCAACTTAATCATCGAAACCGCCTCCGTGGTCGAGTGGTTAGAGTCGATGACTTCTAATCCAGTTACCTCTCTGGCGTGGGTTCGATCCCCGGGAGATGCTTTGGTAGTTTAGCGCGGAGGAAGGTAGTCTAGTACTGGTGTAACTCTCCAGGAACGATGGTTAGGAAACTACCCGCCTATATGACTGAAATACTGTTGGGAAAAAGCGTAAAATGACACAAACAAACACACAAACAAATCATCATCGAAAGCTTGCTCATTGTTCCATTTAGATAACTATATTACAGGTATGCTGACAACTGTTGCCTTTTATCTAGCTCATTAGTCATTATTCTATGTCAGGTCAAGTCTTATTTGTAATAATCTTTTCATTCATTTATTTTCGTTCGTTAGTGTTGTAATTCAAAGAGTAACGTAATATATCGTGTTTTTTAATATCCTGCTGCTTATATGTTATTTGTGAACTCGTATCAATACATTTGTATCGATGCTACATAAATGGATAAAAGCTTATAATGCCACAGAGTGATAATGCTTTGCTTGATCTCGTGGATGTTGATACACCCGAATAACTCTATTCAATACCTTTCCAATGATATAGTCACGAGCCTTCAGCTGAACACATTTGTAAAGAAGCATGCCTCCATATTAATGCCAATTTTCATGAAAAGTTTGAAAATGTATTTAAAAGTAAATTATTGCGAAGTGAACTAAGAAAATAATATACACTTGCTTACTACGTAAATTATCAAAAACGTGTCAAAGTCCTTACTGTGTACGTCACGCAGTAGACATATAGTAGTAAATACTGCAAAATCCATTATTAATAGCACATAACATGTAAATTTTAACATGTATCTTACATAATTTTACTTGTCTTAGAATCTCAATACATTTTTCTCTAGTTTAATCTTCTTAGAATATTTTGACTCAGCTGGAAGTATGCAGCTTTAAGCTAATCACAATTCTAATACAGCCGGTCGTTAACTACTATAGTGAGAATGGTTGACTAACAAGTTGAGTATATTGAAGAAATTAGAGCTCATATATAAGTCAGCACAAAACTCAGTCATTTGGGGAAGAGGCAGATGTTTACTTAATTGGAGAAAATCTATTTTTGGTAGGGTGTTTTATAAGACAGTCAGAAGGTGGAGAAATAAATTTTTGACTGGCAAAACCATGTTCCTGTGTCAGGTTTTGGGCATGTCCGTCTAAAATATGATGTTGCTCCATCACATACGTCTAAGCTTGTGTAGCAAATTTCGAAGTGGAAGAAGATTAACGGTTTCTTACACCCACCATACTCTCCAGATTTAGTTCTAAGTTCTTATTGCATCCGAGCAGTCTGATCAGGATCCATGCCGTTCGCTATTAGTTTCTCTACTTATAATAGGGTTAGTAAGCGAACAGCATGGATCCGGATCAGACTGCGCGGATGCGCAGACTGGTCTGGATCCATGCTGGTCGCAAACGCACTATGTTGGTTTTGTCATGACGCGGCTCAATTATATCCATGTATCTAGAATGTACCTTATGTCTCCATCTGCCATGATGTTTACTCAATTATTATTTATTGAAAATGTTACAGATAAATGCATATCACGAAATTCAAGTAATCAGGGAGACACAGGCAAAATTTTCATTTCTTATTTTTGATTTCTTCATTCATTATTCTGTAAATGTCCTCAAAATGAATATATTAGACGGTCAAAGGAACAAAAATTTTCTCCATATAAAGAATAAAATAGTGGTTTCCTAACTTGACCCGCGTGGGTCAGGTTAGAGCGCTAGGATTTCACAATAGGTGTCACAATGAACTCTGTAAACGTTAAAGAACATGTGAAATGAATGACTCAGACTTGTTTCAATCATACAATATCCACAATATCTGTTATTGTCACTTCAAAGGTTTGTACAAGTCACCTGACTTGTTTTAGAACTATTCGGTGATTCTATTGGCGTCTAAATTTTGTTCAACATACATAGATACATTTACGCTTAAAACCAAAAATATATATAATTTAAACAGAAATTCATGCTGAAACTTTAAGAAATGCCACTTTAGAGTGATTTGAGTTCATAAGATCATTTTAATATTTTTGTCATTATTTTGCCTAAATATCCCTTTAGGTCAGTGTTTATAAATGATAAAAAACATGTTGTCTGTGTAGCATACTGCGCAGTATTATTGTAAATAATGCATACACACTATTTTAATAACTGCTTAATTCAGCAAGTACATATTGTACATGAAGTATGGAGTGTAATAAAAAATCGACATTTGGCAGGAACGGTGAATGGGGGCTTATGTCAAACATGCGATAATTACAATAACTTTTTTTGAAAAAAAAAAATCAAATACAACGACATTTGGCAGGGACGGGAAATGTGGGCTTATGTGTATGCATTATTTACAATAACACTGCGCAGTATGCTACTCAGACACTATGTTATTTTTCATTTATAAAAATGGCCATGTGCTAAAATTACTTTTATTTCGTGACATGCATTTATCCTTAACATTTTCAATAATTTTGGCAGGGACGGGGTAGGGTGTGGGCTTATGCCAAACATGTGATAATTACCGTTACTATTGTTAAAAAAAATGTACCATTGACAATAGTGTACAGATGAAGATCGCGAAGTAGAACTCATACATTTAACCTTAAGATAAACCATATTTGTGACATTTCCTTGAATTTGTTGATAAGACCTTATGACTTGCTTTATCAATTAATTTATGATCCAAATATTGAAAGAATAGAACTTGGATATTTGACCTTGATAAATGCCATGTGAGTTCCACGTTGTTGATTAGAATAAAATAACTCACGATTAATTTGACAAAAACAGAAATCCAGCTGTGCATACTTCTTTTGAAATTAAATCACAACCATTAATTACCTTTGTAAATTAAATTAAAAGACAGTTGGGTACACTTGGTTTGAAATTTAAAAGCTACCACGTACAATCTGATAACGATAAACAAAGATAGGCAAGGTCGTGAATATAACATGAACACACTTACATTACTCATTCAAAGAATAACGAGGAAGAACAAAACTCAACTAAGAAAGGCGGCATTTAAAAAGCGCAGCCACAGACACAATCTAGCCACTCAAGACCACCAATACGGAACCGATTAGGGCACCGTACGAACAATGGAATAGGCATAAGGAATCTAGCACGGCTCCAAACAAAAGCAGAGGTGAGGGCGAAATTGGGAAGCAAGTTTGTTACGCAATTGTTAAGTAATTCAGTTAAAACAAACGTTGACATAATATCTAGCACAAACAAAACAGTAAGCAGGTAGGCTTTTGAATTTTATATGTATTGCATTTTATAAAGTGAAAATAAATTGTCTTTATATCTTATTCATAAAATTTTATTCAATACGTATAATAGTATCCATTTCTCATTTATTTTATATGGAGGTAAATATTAAAACCAATTAAGCGTATTTGAATTTCCAAGTCACTCTATGTATGCACAATAAGCTACGTTGGTACCAAGAACGTTTTATTCCAGAGAGCAAACAGCTTGATATGAATACAATATCCCCCCTGATTGTGTTTCATGATAACTCATACACGTTTGTTTTATAATGTTCCCCAGCATTGGTTTTTCAGCTTCATCTTTCCGTTCCATTTTCCAAGAATTCTGACTACTTTTGCTTTTTATCCGGATCATTAATTATTATTGTATGTCAAGGTTATGTCTGATTTGATAAACTTGTGTAATAATCTTTTCATTTGTTTTCTTCGCTCGTTAGTGTTGTAATCAGTAATTATTCTGTGTCAAGGTCAAGTCTCAAATCAAATGATACACTGGTAATTATCCTCTGTTCATCAGTGCGTAAGTAAGGATTATTCAAATTTATCGTTCAATATTATTGTACTGCGCTGAACATATTCATTAAATATATTTGCATATCTGACACATTAAATAACGTGTACCTTTTCATACGAACAATACTAAAATGATGTAACGACACTTTTTTAAATTTTGTAATTGGAAATCAATCTGCAATGTTTCTATTAGTTCGTTTCACTGCCAAAGCTTTGAATAAGAAGTTTTTTTTTTTTTAAAAAAACCTTTAGGATAATGTTATGCATTTTTTTCATAAACTGGCTAAAAATAGTAAGACACTTTAAGAAAATGGAAGGTTTGACAATTTTGTGTCAAGCATTCACACATTAAGTCTAAATAATTCCGATAGTCCATCAATATCCTCCTGCCTAGTTGGAATTTTTAGATGGATGCAGAAAAGCACTGGCTGATTGAAAGCGTTGCATGGATGACTTAAATAAACTAAACAATATTGCCAATATCTTCTTGTATTGATGACTCTTCTCATATGAACGGAAATGACTTTCATAATACATGTACTGTATTAAAGGGAGGTGTTTGGACAATCATTGTCACAATTTATATAGAAAAAAAACACAAACACAATTGTCGGTACGTGCAAATAAATATCAAATTATAAAAAAACTTACGCATTTTGGTAAGAATTGGTAAATAATTTTTCTGTGTTTGGCAAAGGTGTGTATGCAGTAACGTCTAAGATAAATTAAACATCCGACACATTCGCAAATAAAAGAGAATTAAACCCAAAAACAACATCAATATCTATCAACTCAATCGATCATTTTAAGGCCAAACAAGTGAAACAGTTTTGAACTTATTGCTTACACTAAGCTTTCAAGCATTTAATGGTGAAATATGACTTAAATCATTAAGAACTGTTCTTTGATACATACGTTTAGCAGTTCTTTAGGTTTAAAAAGAGTTAACCTAATTACTTTCAATCGATGAACATTTTTATTTGCAGCCTTAAGCACTTATTTAGCCTGCTTAAAGTACAAAATTACAAGCTGCAGTTATCATTATCAATAAGTCGGTGCAAATGTTTCGAGACACGATTCCTATGGAAAGGTCACTTGGTTGTAATAACTTAAATAATTAGAAGTTGCATAAGGTTTTAAATAGGGTTATGTTTAGGGTAAAATACGTAACGTGTAAAAACGATTTTGTTTGCTTCTTGACAAGCTATAAAAATTAACACAAATGGAAATTTGAATACCAATCTTAAGGCGGTTATTCTATAAGTCCATAATTGCTGCTAATGTTGTAATATTTTTTCTGTTCATTTCTTCAAATACAAATGCTTTTTTATCGTTTGTTTAACTTTGAACGTATATATATATATATATATATATATATATATATATATATATATATATATATATATATATATATATATATATATATATATATATATATATATATATATATATATGCATTTTGTCACCAATATTTTAAAAGTCATATGTCTTCTTTACAGCTTTACTGGAGATGAAAGATCTCAGATGCCCCATCAGTGAATTTACTTAGGAACAGAACTGAGTATGATCGCCAGCGTTTGAAATGTTTGATAGATATATTTATCACATAAACCGCGGCGCAGGAGTGTAATAAAACCATTTAATAAAAACGATATTACACTAGTGTAATAACATTTTGACGTGACGTCATTTGCGCTATAGAGAAACATAGCGTTAAAACGCGCTAATGTTAGCGTTACACTTTTGTGGCGTCATTGAAAAAATACTCATTTTAACAGTTTATTGTTCTTATTTTATATATGTGATAGATAGAAAATTATATTCGTGTAGATTCAATACTAAATTTTTTGAACTCGTTGAATAAAACAATATTATGCTCGCCAGAGGCTCGCAAAATATGATTTTATCCAACTCGTTCAATAAAGTAATTATTAAACTACACTAATTCAATATCCTCTATGTATTTCAATATACAATTTGATAATAATGAATAAGCCACTGCAGTAACCGTATTTAAACTATTAATAATATACGTTATGGAGGTAATAAAATACATCATAACTATGATTCTGTTAACGAATTATCTGGGGTTTTAGTTGCTTATCACTATTTCAGTTTATGAATATGAATGAATCCCCTACAGGCGTTAAAACCACACAAAGTTCAAAAGTTTTCTCTTATCTCTCTGTTGTTCTGGGCCATATAACGTTAGTATCCTGTTATCTTATTTTAATCAAAGATCTAGTGAATGAGAAGTGCTTGACATAATGTTTATTAAATTGTTATTTTCCTTATTAACTTGTCTATTGTTCCGTGTTGAGGGCAAGATTTCGACGCTAGAAGAATGTCTTGTGAAATTTGACAAAGTCGAAGAGAGGCTTCAAACGCTTGAAAGCGAAACTAAAGGTTTGCCATTTTGATTTTTTATGATTCCATTAATTACTTATACAATAACCTTTCCTAAGATTTATTATTCTTGAGACCAGTAATCAAATTACAGAAAGAAATTAAATATTTTTCTTGTAATGTAATATGATTCACATAATGGCGAGTACTGTCAAAAACAATGCTGCTCGGTCTCAACTTTTTAGTTAAACCCCTTTGTAAGACCATTTTCAGTGTAAATGTCTTTTCACCAGTGATGGCTTGATAAACATAAGGATTTCTACACACCTACTCTTAGTACATATGCATTGCTTGCAAAATCAATCGTCAAATATCGGTGTTGTTCGATCGCTGTACGTTCATTTTCAGTCATGTAATGTATTATTACCTCTTTACACACATTGAAATTACTTTCATTTTCTTCATTTTTCGTACAAATTTGTTTCAGTAACAAAACGACTTTCAATGCTCCCAGACGGCGAAGGTAGCAAAGTGGCATTTTATACACAGCTTTCCAAAGACGCCAACCGCGTTGGAGACCACCAAACAATCGTATTTGACACTGTTACGACCAATGTTGGAAACGGGTAAGTTTGTACTATACTTGTATTTGGAGGACTGAGTCAGGTCACGTTTTGTTATTTGATATTAATGTTATATGCTTTCCGTAAAAGCAAGTTTAATCATAAATTGGGGACGTTTCTGTTGAAAATATGTCAGATTTAAATCGTATACACATTGTATGCACAATGAGTTAACTTGAGTGCAGATATAAGTTACCCGCATTCCAAAGCATACCCATTGATTGACTCATTTTGTTTCTGAAGTTTACTTACTGTGACTGCAGAGAAATGGATAGCGGAAGAAATATCAGATAGCCATGTTTTTCGATGCTCTTTCTATTACTTAAATAAATATTCTTAACTAAATCATATTTCCTTTGATTCACCAATTAACTAAGTTAAATTATATTTTCATTAAGACAGTATAGTTATTATTACTTATATAAATAACAAAAAAGGTTAATAATTTAGGTTATGGCTTTCAAAAGTAATAGCCAAAAACAAGAAATTATAATAGATCTCACCTCTATTCTGACATTCTATTTTTATAACAATAGATTTACACACACATTGACATGTGTGTTTTACAACAAAATCTCTGTGGTGAAGTTTCAGTGTTTTTATATTTTTTTCTGGTCCTTCGGGATCATTGATGCCAACACTATTAAGTGTTGATAATTGAGTACCGCTCAAGCCGGTGCTAGGGGGCGTGAAGGATGTTGCACTTATACATTATCCCTCATGTACAGACTCAATCAAACCGAGTCTGCAATTCTTATGTTATTTTGTTGTGATAAATGCTTCTGAGGGATCACTTTGTTTCCAGAATTATTGTAATATGCACACTGTTGCAGAGGGTAACTGAACAGGAAAAAGCAAAGGAAAACAAGCAATTATCATAGTATTGCAAGCAATCCATAAGTCCCCTACCGGTTAGAACCCCCAGCAACATTCTTATGGGCCATTGGCCATTCAATTTTACCAGTGTATGAATGACATGAATGAACTTAAATCTTTTGAGTTCTAAGTTTGTCTATATCACAGTAATGTGTTAAGTTTCCCTGCCTTGTAAGGAAATTATGTTTATACAACCTTGTCATATTATTACGATGTGGGATTTTAAAGTTAATCATAGGAATGAAGAAGTTGGAGTGAAAAATACCAATTTCTCGAAAAAAAAAATCTCAGTTTAAGGGGGACATAATTCTGGAAATAGTCTTGCTAGAGTATTTAACCGTCTCAAAAATGTTGAGTGATAATAAAAACATATATATGAAGTTTGAAGTAGAGACATTAGGAAATAAAGAAGTTATTTAAAAAATACAACATTTTTTTTAATAAAGATTCTAAGTTCAAGGGAGGTAATACTGATAATTTTTGTGCTAGAGTTGTAAACCTTGTCACTTAAACTTATATTTAAATATTGATGTTAACACCTTAAGATATACAGAACTTATAGTGAAAAAGCTAAAATAATTAAATCAGAAATCTTAAAATTCAGGCTATTTGTTGCCATGGCAACCAGATTTTTCAACATAGGAAGAAAAAAAAGAGATGTGCATAATCTCCAGACTGCCATCTACCCATATTTCAAGTTTCATAAAAATATTTTAAGTACTTTCTGAGTTATCACTGGACCCAGTTTATGTGTTAAATTTGCCATATTTTCAGCCTGTTTGTTACCATAGCAACCAGAATTTTCAACAAAGGAAGAAAAAAAAGACGTGCATAATCTCCATACTGCCATCTCCATATATCAAGTTTCAGGGGACTAAAAAGGGAGAGGGATTAGGATAGGTTAAGAAAGTGCAAGGCGTAGTATTAATAATATTCAAACATTTTGAGTTCTTTTTTGTTCTTCGATAAAATTATTGTATCAATTTACTTATTGAAGGTACAATCCAGTTGATGGTATATTTACTGCACCAGTTGATGGAATATACGTCTTTTTCTGGCTGAACACAAATAGAGACCGCTCTTACATGAATACAGAACTGGTCAGAGATGCTGTTGTCGTCGGGAAGTCCATGTCTGATGCAATGGACCACGATGATTATGCAGCAGCATCCAATTCAGCTGTTCTGCAGCTCAAAACAGGTATCCAATAGAACACGTGTATTTAAAACATATACCTTTCAGAATCAATGATGTAGCATTTTTGCAACCAATTTGGAATTGTTATTAGCATTAATCATTCTGGACATTCTCTATTTAATTCAAAATGTTCCAAACTTAACATAACGTTTACATGGTATACATTAAAATATCCTTTATAAGTATAAATATGTTCAATCTATTTCATAACAATCACAAAAACCAGGGCAAGAAGTATGGGTACGATCTGGAACTTGGCACAGCGCTACTGTTCGAGGAGATTACTATACAACGTTTTCAGGATATCTTCTTTACGAGGATTAGGTTGATCATGCAATGCTGAGACTGTTATAAGAGAATAAAATGTTCACTTGTTGTTTTGTACTTCTCGTTTCAATTGTAGTCATTTGCCTTTGCCGTCTATTCTTCATACAAACTAAACATGTTATATATTATATCAAGATATCGGCTAATGCGTCTTAAATTATACATGCAATGAACCAGAAATACCCGAATAAGTCAGAAATTATCACACTGCTTTCCTTATTTTTTACTTTTGCAAAAGTCAACTTTGACGTTTGAATCGTAATGACTAAGTGTCGTCCAAGACCGTTAAAGTGCGTCTTAAATAATCATGGCTCCGCCAAAGAAGCGTCGTTTATAGACTGCGAAGTAAGTTAATTTCCTTATACACCAAAATACAGATACATCATTGATTTTAAGTTTTCGTTCCGCCGATGTACATGTATCTTTATGTAACAGTCATTGTAGTATGCACCTTTTTCTAGATCATCCCTTATAATAGCAAAAACTCAATTCACAATGTCAACTAGATAGTACAAATCAAAAAGCAATTCATGTTAAAAAGTATTTTTTTTACACAAAAGTTTGGCTACTGACACCTTTTTTGACGAAATCGGATGAAAAACATGAGTTGACTGTGACACGTCTCATAGCTCTTTAATCCATGGTCAATTCATTTCGGAAGAAATATATTCAGATTCGGTCTTCTTACGATTTTATGAATAAAATGTATAGTAATTTTGAAAAATATTTAGAAAGAGTCGTCAGCTAAAAGCGTGTGAACTCTTGTCTCTTAAGGCCAACGAAGACAAAAAGTTCAGAGAATAATGATGCTATGATGCCTTTCATTTGGTGCTTAAGTAAGATTATTTGTGAACGTCTGTTAATGAGTAAATCACTATTTTATAGGAATGCTTACATTGTCATAACCTCTTTAAGGTTAGCTATAATCTGTGAAATAAGTGAATAAACTGCTATGTAGAATAAATGACTTAGAGAGAATTAACAAGGGTAAGTTTATGTCAAAGATGATAATATCAATGAGGATATCATTATTTAGTATCGTTACAAACGAGACAAAGTTTTCAAATAATGCCTAGATATTCATGTCAATGTGGTTATAACATTTAGAAAAGATGTCCATCTATAATTTTCATTAAAAGTGAAACAAACTGATTTAGTTTCTACAGGAAACACTAATTCCTTTGCTTATAAAGGTCAATTGTCACTGACTAGTTAGATAAAGTAAATGACTTAATTACAGTTTGTGTGTTTGCAGTTTAATAGCAATGTATTCGAAGTAAAGAAGAATCATAAATTAATAAATAATAAATAAGTTGTTTTTATTGCTCCTTTAATATAATAATAATAATAATAATAATAATAATAATAATAATAATAATAATAATAATAATAATAATAATAATAATAATAAGAATGATAATAATAATTCTATTATATTGTCATTGAAAAATAATGCATTAGAAGCAAATATACGACCTCTAGATAAAAGATACATTATGCAATATAGCTTCATCAGCTATCTTAATAAACTATAAAATCTAAGTATTATACTCAAGGATTGATGAATCAATAAAATAGAAAATATAAACTATTATACTCTGTTATCTCTTATTAAATGCAAATATCAATAATTCCACATAAAAATTGACAGAATCAATATTTAATTTCATTTCCAACAGGCGGAAGCAATTAATTCATTGATGTGTCATTGCCTCAACTTGTTTTGCTCTGTGCTCTTTTTTGTAACGAACCATAACAACGTTTATCTATTACAAATCCGGGTATACAATGATTTCAAAACCGTTGACACAATAGTGCTTAACAAAATTCAACACCAAAACACCACAAAATCAACCAGTTATGAATATAGTTAGTAGTTAAGCCAATTATTCGTTACGCTAATGAGGAGCAACCTTTGATGTTACACATTTCTACCATGTTGTGAACAAAGGAATGCTGTCCTAGTTTAATAATTATTTATCGTTTACGAAAAAAGGACAATAAGATATTGCTAATTTGATTTTTTTATTTGTGTCAATTGAAAAGGAAATACTCAAAAATGCAAACAATATATTCCTAAAATGATCCAGTTGGAATATAAGAAACAGCAAGGGTAATTAATCTCAAAGTTAACCGACCAAATGTACAAATTGACGCTGTCTAAAGATCGAACACCTAGTCATTAAAAGTTATTTTTATTTTAGTATATTTTAGTAAGATTTCTTATTTGATTTTACTTCTAAATAAACCATTTAAAATGACTGACTCAACCGTGTTTATAATGCGGACAAATTATATTATACCCCTGGCGTCCGTCCGTCTATCTATCCGTCCGCCCGTCTGTCCGTCCGTTAACAATTTGGTTTCCGGAACATAACTTAAGTTCCGTTTGGCCCACAATATTCAAACATCATAGGATGATTGTCCATATAGGGTAGATACCCCAATGATTTTAGGGTCACAAGGTCAAAAGTCAAGGTCACTATCACCTTAAAACTGAAAACAGTTTCCGGAGCATAACTTAAGTTGCATTTGGCCCACAGTGTTCAAACTTCATAGGATAATTGTCCATATTGGGTAAAAGAGGCCTACTAATTTTGGAGTCATAAGGTCAAGGGTCATGGTCACTATTACCTTAAATATGAAAACAGTTTCCGGAACATAACTCAAGTTCCATTTGGCCAACAATATTCGAACTTCATAGGATGATTATCCGTATTGGGTAGAAGACCCCTATTGATTTTTGGGCATATAATGCTCCGCCTAGCGGTGATCTTGCTTAGATAAGACTTACTTTTTAAGATTAATATTTCATTTATATAGGTGTACTAAGTAGACCTTTTTACTGAATCGGGCTAAGAATGTTATAAAAAACGATTTTTAAAATCATTCCTGAGTATATATCTCAATTAGGTTTTGCAAATCATTTTGTTTTAGAATTTGGATCTCAGAGGAATTCCATTAAAGTACATATCAATCGACAATCTTAAGTTTTTTATGGTTCAGAAATGCCCTATTTAATGAATTCAAAGTTCAAAGACATGTATCTTATTACTGATAGGACTTAACAATATGAAAATAGGGCATATTTCAGAATAAACATCGTTCATTATAATGAAATACTAGTGAGGTTTCTTATCTTCTGTTCCACTAAAATTTGTCTCTTGTGGATCACACGAAATTTAATGTACTATATTAATTTTATATTCATACAATTCTTTCAGTGACTTTATCATAAACATGGCTTTCATATTGTCTTTGAAACTTTTAATTTTTCTCGCATGTTTTCTACAGTTTCAAGTTGAGGGGACAAACATTACTCTAGACGAATGCCTTGCTAGATTTGAAAAGATTGAAGAAAGGCTTCAAAAGCTTGAGAGCGTTAAGAAAGGTAAGCTTTTTTAACTACTGAAATAATTATTTTTAAATTAATATATATTACAATACCTTTAACGTGAACGTTAATACAATCTAAATGCATTTGAAGTTAGATTTCAGCATTATCAAAACATTACGGAAATTGTTTATATAAATATTCATTGGATATTTGTGCAACCATTAAATTGCTTTTGATTAATGCAAACACTTATCGTTTGTTTTTAATGTGGACTGTCTGAAGTTCTTGATTGTGACATTTTTACAAAAATGAACTATTTATTAATATATCTCCAAATGATAGCCTCTCGAGCATTTTTTCTTATACATTTGTAAGTTATCTCGTTAAAATGGAGGTTGTGAAATATTTTACTCTTGTGCAAATTCTTCATTTATTCTTATAAAATACAATAAAAGTTTTTTCTCGGTTTCATTACGCAAAATTAATTCATTTTGTTTGCTTCCATTCGAATTTCATAACATTTAGTATAGGCTTGAATTAAAGCTGCGAAAGAATCAATAAGATTCCTGCAGAAATAAATTAGTTCGTGCTTGTAAATTAGTATTGATGATATTTTGGTTGTTTTTTTTTGGTCCCATTTAGTGTAAAAAATAAATAAACGAGGTATATAATCATCAATGCTTTGAAATAAAAAGCGATTAAAGGACAAGTAGTGTTCACTTGCAGCCCATCTCCTTCAAGTATTTGTCACACGATTGTAGTTTGAATACCACACTTCTATCATATAGTCCCTTTAAAACAACACGCGTGCATGACAATCTAAACGTGCAATGTCACATGTCAGAAAAACGAACACCAATTAAAAGCAAGTTTCAGGTCTACTCAATTGTAGTGTTGTCAGTAAATTTTAAGGGAAAATATTACAATCTAAAAGAAATGTTAAAAGATCAACAAGGTAATGCTACTCTTGCAGAACGCATTCTCGACAAACCCAGTCAAAACAACAACAAAAACACACACACACACACACACACACACACACACACACACACAAGAAAAATTGCAAAAGGGACAAAACCAAGAAGGGAGAAGGTATATTTAAACCTTTTATTGCTAGTAAGATTCTTTACCTAACTTACTTAAATACTTTCAGATTCCAAACGTTTTCTATTAGATGATGGGGTCAATACAGTGGCTTTTTATACACAACTATCAAAAGATGTAGGAAATATTGGAAACCATCAAACAATAATTTTTGATATTGTTACAACAAATGTTGGACACGGGTAAATAATGTTTACTGCAAGCTTTTGTTATATAAAGCAAATAAGCATGTGAATGGAGTGATATTTTTTTTTTATAAAAAAACAACAACCTTTTTAGCTTTCCATAAATATACATGTTTTCATTGCTTTGGACATAAACATGATTTATTAACTAATGGTTTAAATGCTTCGAGATTATACAACAGTTAATCTGAAAATGTTTAATTAACGATGGTGTAATTTCTTTTGATTGATATTTGAAATATTGTTTTGCTTCTGATTTCTGGAAGAAGATGCGGAAAAGGAAAAACTTGTTTGATATCAAATTATATATATGTAACGAAATTAAAGACATATATTTTAAGGTACAATCCAGTAGATGGTATATTCACTGCACCACTGCAGGGGACATACGTGTTTTTCTGGCTGAACACAAATAAAGACCACAGTTACATGAACACCGAGCTTGTAAAGAATTCTACTGTTGTGGGAAAATCTATGTCAGATGCCGCGGACCATGCTGATTATGCAGCGGCATCTAATTCAGCTGTCTTGCAACTAAAAGCTGGTAAATTTCTTTAAAAAAAATTCTAAAAGGTATAATCTTTTTTTTACCAAAAACACTTCGTTTCAGACATATATGATATTTAAATTTTAATGATATTTATTTTTCTAAGTTCAATTTTAAATCTTGTGAAAAATATTTGGGACTTTTGAATTGCAACAGAAGTATGAAAAGTATCTACAAAAATCCCACTCTCATTTTGGGATTTAGCTAATGCTGTCTTAAGTGCAAACACAACGCTAATAAACAACGCTATGTAAACAAAGGATTTATATTGTTGTGAACTAGGTATGCATAACGTGACAATTAAAAAGTTCAAGACTTAAAGATCATTCATACACAAAAGTTTCATTAACTCAACTTGTATCAGGTGAAGAGGTGTGGGTACGATCTGGCACGTGGCACAGCGGAACTCTAGCTGGAGATTACTATTCAACGTTCTCAGGATGGCTTCTCTATGTGGAATAGCTTGCAGATTTAAGAAGTTGCATCAATCTGACATTTATATCATTAAATGAAATAAACAATTTTTATGTTGTTCGTTCTTTCTAGTAAAGTCATTAACCTACCTGATATAAATAAATTTTCATGAAGGGCCAATCTACTACTTAATATATTTCTTATTTAAGATATTCTAGATATTTATCAGTATAATAGTCGGTCGGTCACATTTTTTTCTTTCACCCAAATACATAATAATAGCATAATATCATTCTACTCGTATTGCGTTATCATCAGTCAATCAGTGAATTAATTGTACCTATGACTAGAGATAAACGTGACAAAGCTTTAACCTCTCTGTACTTTTCCTCATTGATTTCCAATGTTCTATTTTGTTTCTGTTTGGGCTTTTCATTTGACGATGTGAAGAATTGATATTTGAAACAAAATATACCTAACCTACAACACTCAAAGGCCATTAATTGCTTTATCTTTTATTGTTGACATTACTCATTGTTATTATTATCTGTCTCTTAAATTGCCAATGATAATGTTGTTTTAATCTTTTAATTCTTGTAATAAAATAAACAATTCGTTTTTAGTTTTCTGCGTCGCTTTTGACCTCCGAATGAGTATTAATATTTAAAAGCAAATTAAATCTAAATACACAAAGTAAGAAATCAGCGTTTCGGACCAATTCATTTTAAAATTACGTAATGAACTTTGTATGTCATTTTCCTACAGAATTATGCAGTTGATGGGTGACATAGATTCAAGTTATTATGATAACAAGTTATTGCATTCATTTATATCGATTTCTTCTCGAGAGCAGCTTTGATGCTGAATACTCTAGTGGATGATTTGCAATGACTTTAGTAGATACAAACAATGTTTAGGAAAACTTTATATATCGTAGAAATAAACTCTTAAATATATTACACAAAAGACTGTTTATTTAGGAACCTCCACTGATGTGAAGAAGCCTAAAACTTAAAATTTCGAAATTCATACAAACATCAAGTGAAGCACTTGAAAGGGAAAATACGTAGTCTTACGGTAATGGGAAATATTTTGAACAATAAAAATGATTATTCTGGAAACAAGGGAATGATGATATATTAATCCAGACCGACACCAAAATGTTCACAAATATCGGAGTTTTGTTTAAAATCATGTAAAGAAATCTCAAAAATAAGGTTTTTTTTTGTAAAGTGTCCTTTAAGTCTGCATTGTACGGAGAGTGGCAAAAATCGTTGGAATTTCCGATTACTATTTCACAACTACATACTTTTGATACTGTTACAACATCGTTTATCTTTTAAGTTATACTAACGATTATATAAGGCTGCAAAGAGCATAATGACAAGAATTTTACGACTTTTTGCATTTACATGTATATCGATCTGCTCGTTATACTTCAAATGGATTCAAATGATAAAAGTAATGATCTAAGGGATTTCTTAATCCGATTTATTATTTAATAAGATGTTTTAAGCGGGAAGAATTATTTATTATCGATAAGACTATCAAAAGAGAAAAGCGCATGTTAGATCTAAAGATATTATGAGATAAAAATTATGCTTTATTTTGTGTGTACTTGCTCAGTATGTTAAACTTGAGCGTGTTAACATTAAACATGCATTGTATTTTTCCTATTCCCAAGCAAAAAAGTCAACTTTTTATTTTTTGTTCTCTTGGCTTTATAATTATGAGTTTTATTTCGTATTAAAAAATTGTTTAATTTTTGGCTTTTACAAAAGTTTAAGAATACAAGTATTCACTTGATATTACTTCGAAATTGACAACAATTCATTGCTGTCATGTTTTGACATTCTGCCTATACATAAATCGGTTTCTTTAAACAATATTCTTTTTTTAACCATTACAGTTTGTGTGTTTTTGAACAGAACTAATGACATATTTATTTTTTCTTAAAATATATTAGACCTATGCATGTTTGTTCAAGATCGATTAAGTAAATGTAACTTATATTTATATCGCAAGCCTTGGAAAAAAGTTTTTCTTGAACATGTTGTTAAAGAAGCATTGTTTTGTTTTCTAAGGATAATTATATTATTGCACTTTTTTAATCTGCATGTTGTGAACAGATAACGTTGATTCAAAGCCCCGTTTGTCTGAGGGGTTGTTTTTATAGGTTGAGACATCAGAATTGTATATACCGTTTAAGTCTGTGTATAACAATGTAATATTTTACATGTTACATGTTATGTGCGAGTTATGATTGATTTTTTTTTCAGTATTTATAACCATAGGTATTCAGTGTAACTAACGCAGTAAAGGTTATTTTTAAATTTGGACCTCGTTTAGACAATTTACATGAGTTGTAAGTGTTGTTTGTAATGCGTAAATTGCTTCATTTTGGTAATTTTACAATATTTTTCTTTTTAATACATTTTCAAAATTCTCATGAAAATTAGCATAAATCTGGAGGCGTGCTGCTTTGAAAATATCTATAAAAACACATCCAATTTGAATGGCTTTCTAATGTAAAGTTTAATTGCCCTAAATGGAATCATTCTTAATTAAACTTAATAATCAATAAACAATTCTTGTTTTGTTTGAAAGTGAACGGCATGTTAGATGCAGAAAACCTAGTTAGTAGGATATTGACGCTTTAGTAAAGACTGATATCTAAACTTTGTGAACATATTCTCATTTATGTGAAACAAAAAATGCCAATGCTGTTAAAAATTATTTGGGATTTCCTTACAAACGCGTCTGCAATGAATGAATTTTAGATCTAAAATAAAACTATCTCATTATTAACCGTACAGGTGGAAATTTCAGATGACATTGGAAAAAAAATGTGTGAATAAGACTATAGAATTCGTTTGAACAAAAAATGAAGTAACTCTGAACTTGTTTTAAGAAATATGATTCTTGCTTGATATTAATAGTAATATGTTTACAAATATTTTTTTTACATTAAATTGAATATATATTTTATATCTTTAATCGTGTGCTGCCTGTCCATGGAACAAAAATGAACGAATATAAGGTAATTTTATTGCTTTAAACGTTTAACCTGTATTTTCCGAGACAGTTAATGTTGTGTCAAAATCTGTTTAGGAATGTATATTAAGTAGACAGTTGAATGTGACTTTGTTTAAAATAAAGAATAAAAAACAGTTATCTTAAAGAAAGCCCAACACGGCAAAAATAAAAAACAAATGATGTAAGCCCGGTTTGATTGAGCTTGTTCATTGACGGTAGTATAGTTGAAAGCCCCTAGCACCGGCTTACGCAGAAATCAACATTAAACATGACCTGTAAAGATTTTGAATTCTTAAACAGCAATGTGTTCATATAGCGGTTATCATGGAACATTAAATATGACACATCAGTGCCATTCCATGAAAAGCAGCATATCGTCCCAAATAAAAAAGCGTGTGCCCTAAAGGAGAAAACAATGGGCAAAACTGAATAAAATGTAATTTTGAAAGATGATCAGAGATTAAAAGTCTGTATGTCACGGATAAGCTGCAAAGGGACAAAATTGAAAAATGAAGCAACATATCCTAAGCCACATATTTTTTTTTCTGTGATATTTATGAGTTAAATCCGTATTGTGTTATTTCATTTTCAAGTAAAATACCATTTTACCATTATAATTTAATATTTATTCTACCATTTCAATAGATGGTTTAATGCTTAATATACCATTTCAATTGATTGTTAAATCCTTATTCTACCATATAAATTAATGGTTTAATGCTTTTTCTACCATTTCAAATGATGGTTTTATGCTTATTATACCATTTCAATAGTTGGTTTGATGCTTAATCTACTATTTCAAATGATGGTTTTATGCTTATGCTACTATTCTAATTGATGTTTCAATCCCTTTTGTACTATTTCAAATTATAGTGTAATGCTTATTCTACCATTTGAATTGATGGTTAAATGATTATTCTACCATTTTAAAGTATGGTTTTATGCTTATTCTTCCATTTTAATTGATGGTTTAATGAATATTCTAAATTTCAAATTATTGTTTTATGCTTAAACTACCATTTCAATTGATGGTTTAATGCTTATTCTACTCTTTCAAATGATGGTTTTATTCTTATTCTTTTATTTCAATTTATGATTTAATGCTTATTCTTCTTTTAAATTGATGCCTAAATACTTATCTACCATTTTGATTTAATGTTTAATGCTTAATAACATTTCGATTGATGGTTGTACGACTATTATACCATTTCAATGTTAGTTTTATGCTTATTTCACCAGTTAATGTGTATGCTTTCTTCTAATTGTCCCATTTAAAAAAATATGTTTAAACCTTATTATGCCATTGTGTAAGGCTTGTAACACCAGTTCCGTTATACTAAAAAGTAAATAAGAACTGCTACTTATATAGACATTTCATATTTGCAGTCATCAAATGTTAATTTAAAGGTAGGTTGTTTGGCGAAATTCTGTGTCTCAACACGTTGGCAATGTCGGTGCTTTTTATAATTGTCAGAGGTTGATGATTCAGTTATAAAAAGAGTTTCGTGCAATTTAAAAAGTTTTTATTTATTTTAACAAAGAAAATAGACTTTCCATATCGCCATATACCCTTAATTAAACTGAAAAATATGGGACGATAATTATGTGTTAACCGTGAATGACTTGTCCCAAATGAGACACCACGTTTATGCCAATATGAGCAATATGCCAATTGATTTCATCATTTGATTAACTATTTCATGATTGTTCTATTGTAAATAATCTTTGGCTCAAGATGGAGCTGGCAAAGTCAATTTATTAGCCGTCAGCTGACAAGTTACTGATTCCTTGTAGCAATTTATTTCTCGAATCTTGACAGACAGGAATTGTAAAACAAAACTGAGACCGTAAGAACAATTGTCCGTAATTAAATATATCCCCAGTGCTGGCAGGCTATAACTAATTGACAACAGAATCTGACGGGGATTTAATGGGGGGGGGGGTGGGGAATGGGGGATAGGGAGGGATCCTGCGTTTGGAGGCACATTTCAACTTTTTACCTCGACTATTTGATAAGAATAAGTAGAGCTTTTGTAGTCACCCGAGCGTCGGCGTCGGCGTAACCACTTATGTTAAAGTTTTTGTAATAGTTCAAATATTTCAAAAACCCATTCGCATATGGCTTTGAAACTTTGCACACTTGCTCACCATCATAACCCCAACCTGTAGACAGGAGGAGATAACTCTATCAAGCATTTTGACAGAATTATGCCCCCTTTTCGACTTAGAATTTACGTTGAAGTTTTTGTAATACCTTAAATATTTTCAAAGTACATTGACATATGGCTTTGAAACTTTGCACACTTGTTAACCATCATGACCCCGACCTGTAGACAGGAGGAGGTAATTCTATCAAGCATTTTGACAGAATTATGCCCCTTTTTCGACTTTTTACCTTTTTATCAGGTTTTATTTACTATCAAGCACTAAGAATAGTCGAGTGTTGCTGTCCTACCGACAGCTCTTGTTTTTAGACCAGTCTATTTTCTTTTAAGACGGATATGATTAATACAAGCAAACCACAACTATAAAACCTGTTAACAATGTTAAAAAAACAATCACCATTTTTGAAACTCGGTGAACAATGTCTACAGTTATTATGATACTTTACACACGTTGAGTGTGTTTTATTTTTAACTTTAAAGTTCAAAAGAGTAATATACTCGGTTATCGGACCTGAAACGAGATAATACAAGGACACAAGGACGGTTTAGTGGAAATGATACAAAACGTCTGTCATTCTGTTAAGTTTTTTTTTAAAAATAATTATAGGTTTCTGTTAAACATAAAACTAAATACCACAGCAGACCAGTGTGATCTGAGATGCAAATGTAATTTATCATTTACATATTGAAAGCATCTACTGACAGTAAAATAGAGAAAAACGGACTGACAAATCAGCAAACGTAATTGTAATCTATATTCTTCTCTATTTAGAAAAAATGCACTATCATAATCATCATTTTGACATTTTCATCTTCATCATCAACATCAACAACAAAATGCAACGACAACAACTATAATTAACAAATTAAATCATATATGACAGGGAGATTTCAAAAATGTAAAGATTGGTATCTTGTTTTCCACTCATCATGATATTATATTTAAGAAGATATAAATAATTTTCCTTTTCGTCGTCTGTATTACAGTCTCCTTTAATTGTTTTGCATCCGCCGCTTTCTCCTTTGTCTGTTACTAAAATCATTTGCCTTATATGAATGCAATCTCGGATTCATCATAATTCGGATATAAGTTTTGTTCTCAAAATGATTTCCAGAATAATCGGCTTCCTCTTTGGATATTATGCTCCTGCAAATCAAATTTGTGAACTATGTGCTTAATATTACATTATTTAATAAAGTTATTTGAAGCTCGTAAAACAAATTAGCTCCAGAGTAAAGGCATAGGAGAAGGCCACTATCCTGTGTATAAAGTTGATCTAGACTGTATAAAAATAAATGTGAACTTGTTCATTTAATATATCTGGAACCGCAATTGGTAATAAGAGTATGTTTGTAAACCAGCTAGATTATGGCCAGAAAAAGATGGCTGCAAAAAGCATTTTATTCGCTTAAATACGAGTCAAACGCTCGCTAGGACTTAAGTCATAACACATAATTTTCAAGAACATATAACTCAAAACCGTGTATCTATTTATTTACAAACACATCTTTCCTATATTTACGTGACTATTTAAGAATGTTAAACAAGACATTGTGTTTGAGGATTACCTGAGTGTTGTTAGATCAAAAAAGTGTAGACAAGTTTTAACAAAGTTAAGACTCTCTTCACATTAACAAAGTATTGAGTCCGGTAGATACGGACAGAATAGGATAGAAAGGAGCGAGAGAGTTTGCGAAATATGTAGATCAAATGACATTGAAGATGAATATCATTTTATCTTAACATGTACAAAGTATAAAAGTGTAAGAAAACGATATATAAACAATTATTATTACGAACGTCCTAGTGTGTTTAAACTCACTCAGTTGTTTAAATCATAGAATGTACACACTTTGAACAATCTAGCTTGCTATCTGAATTGTGCATTGAAAATAAGGAGTAATTTGTTAACATCGTATTATACTCATTGTATAAATTATTTGAGTCTGTAATAGAAATATATTCCAAAGAAGTACTATAGTTTATTGCTTTTGTTTCAATATTATATTGCTGTAGAAATACTTAGTAGCCTTAAAAGTATAGCAAGTGCATTTCTCTTGCCGGGATAACAATTGTTCGATATTTTAAGAAAATAATATAATTGTAATCCGACTTTGTATAAATAACCATTATATTATATCACTCTCATGATAAATAATTATGTACTGATGTGTATATATATTTATATAAGAATATTCATACTTTTGTAATGTTTATGTGATACCTTGATATATACTGTATTTCTGTTAAGAAGAGGAGCATATACCAAAGTCGGAAAATAATAAAATATTTGTTCTGTTGTTCTGTTCTATGTATTGTTATTAAATTATCCGTCAATGTGCAAAGTTGGCTGAAATTCAATGCGACAAACTTTATTTTATTGTTGCTTTTGCGAAATAAAGGATTTTCTTCCAGTTATGTCCCTTTTTGGAAGAAAAGTTCAACATGTTCACTTATCGTAACGTTTAATGGAAATGTCTTTGTCCTCCTTACGGTAACATAACTCCAATACAAGAGACTTACATAAATGAAAGTCAAGAGACTGACAGAACTTAAACTTTTCAATTAAGTGCATGCGCGACTGCAAGTGCATGTGGTGCATTGTTACATTCCAATACCGTCTAATGGTTTAACGATGTTTAGCATTTTATGAAAGCTGGATCAGTGAGAAAAAACATCGATATATATGCTATCATTTACTATATGAAACATCTTTGATATACACTGTTGATGTTTTATATTTAAAATCGTAGATTAATCACAGGCAAGAACAATACATGTATATAATGAAATTACATTAGAGTGTGTCAGCAAAATTGTAACTTTGTCTAACCACGAATCGTAAATAAATTTATTGTCCAACATAAAGAAAAGATATACATGTCTTTTTTTATTTTCTTGACATCACTGATATTTATATTGCATAAAATAAGAAATTAAACTCTCAAACAACTAAAGATGACATATGATTTAATGTTGTTGAAAATTCAAACAAATCCATACTGTGATATGTTTATGTTTTAACAACTGATTCAAATATTTACATTTAAATGCGCTTTTTGTATTATGTTAATGTTTACCGAGATCGAAATGTTAGGCCGAATATTCTTAAGTACTGTATGTTTTATTTTTGTATTTTATCCTCGCAAGTAAAATGTGTAGTACTTGCGATTCGACAATAAAAACAGTAAAACAGTCATGTTTCAGTTATATTTTGCTCAACTGTTCCTCGTTTGAACAGTAGCCTTCCCTCAGTTTTACCATCAGAAAAACAAATACACGACTCCAGGCATCTGACACTTCCTGCGTGAAGTTTTCCCCTAAACACCGCCCCCATTGCCACATTAAAGCGTCATAGAATATTTCAAAATATTCAGATTTAAATCTGGCGAATCGTTTATGCTGATGTCCTAAAACGAACAAATATTTGCATAACTTGTTTTCATCATGCTCAAATTCTTCATTATCGTTGATCGTTACTCCTATTGCTTTGATAAAGCGAGCTCCGTGTGCTTTGATCATAGCGTTCTTCGCAAGTTGTGAATGGCGAACATTTTCAACAGAGAAAAGAGATTTCACTTCAGGACACAGTTCAAATATTTTAAGAAACACTTGCAGACCATTTCCTTGTAAATCCTTTTGCAAAGCTGGCCATGACCGTTGCACAATTACACGTTCTCGAGGCAAAAGTTCAATCTTGTTTGCAGTGACTGCTGATGTGGATTTTTGACTGGCAAGAAAGGAGTTGTAATGTTTACATGACACTTTCTTGTAGGATATCGAGCTTGTACAACCCATTCTCGTGAGAAGATGTGTTTAAATCCAAATTTATTTCTATACATTAGCATGTAACATTATGTTAAGTTGATAAGCCCTAGTTATTCACAAATATAATAAAATCCAACCTGTACAATAGTAATTCAACATAAAAAGTACATCATTCCTAACCACCAAAGTGTCCCTACAGTTTAATTTTTAGAGAGTTTTTTTATCGTTTATTGTAACGTATCTAAACATTCTTTAGAGATCATTTTTTTTAAACAATTTAACGTATCACCAAAAGTTAACTGATACATGAGTTTTTTAATTCCAACATTTTATAGTCCTGACTTAACGTAATGTTTCGTGTCTGATTCTCATTAAAATAAATAAAAACGATGGGAAATCCTTGTATGTAATTTATGACAAAAGTAACTGTTTTTATCTATCATACATGTACGGCATTAACAATTCATTTAATGTCTCCTTGTTACAGGAAATAGGTCTTAAGTAGAATATATATGTAACATTTCCTCTTTAAGTAAATACTTATATTAAAAGACATTTTTTAGATCGATATGTTTGTAACAGTTAACAAGACAATATGTAAAAATGTTAATTGATCGCTAGTTTTCAGCAATTTTTACTAGTATACCACGATATTATGTAAAAAATGTACTTTGATCATTAATCTCAAGCAATTTCAACGTAGGATTGTTAGATTTCATTTTTTATATTCTTCTTTAAAAATATAAATCGGTGTTGATGATGGAGGTGAATGATAATAATAAATCATGAAATTAACATATTTTAAGATTATCGAAAAGACCTATTTTTGTTTATTTTCTAATTCACTTTTTCGTTTATTTAATTAACTGTTAATTAATTCTAATTTGACATTCGTTAGACAGAAATAACGACGCAATATTTTGACCATCCTAATGTTATGTCAGTGTCTTGTTGTAAATGACAAAAATAGATAATAAATTGTCTTCTGCTTTTAGTGTGATGACAATACTTTAAAAATCGGAAACAATCTCAATACTGTAACATCATTTGAGATCAATTACCTTTAACTTAACTTTAATAGGAAAGAAGGTTTAGTATGAAATAAAATACTTAGAAAGCATCTTAAAGATAAAATCTTTCGTTTGGTATTTTTATTTCTGTTATTTTTTTGTTTACATTGCTTGAAATAGTAGCATACATAATTCTCAAATTTTCGATTTAAGGTTAACAATCGAAACTGTGAAATTCGAAACGTGAATTCATTAAGTTGAATTCGTGAAATTGAAATCGGGAATTCGTTTAGTAGAAATAGTGAATTCATCGAGTTGAAATCTTGAATTTATGAAGTTAAAATCGTGAATTGGTGAATTCTGTATGTTGATTTTGTGAAATCATGAAGATGAAACTGCTAGTTCGTAAAGATGAACATGATAATTCAAGAAGTTGAACTGTCACCTTCTTCGGTCTGTCGCTTGTATGTTTTGCATATTTAGATAAACATGTATGTTTGTCAAATGAAAAAATTAATAATTGTGTGTAAAAAAAATTAAATCATTAAAATCAAAATATTCTGAAATATACTTAAAATGCGTACTAATTTATAAACCGCGTAGGTCTAACCATATGATTATCACCGGCGGAGAGGACTTTTAATATGAATTTGCTAGTTCTCTTGGATTAAAAAGAAGCAGTTACAAAATGATTGAAAATGATTGACAAACATAGCTGTAAACATATGATGCCACACGTCATTTAGATGCTCAATGATAAACGTACAGGCAAGCTACTTTGCTATCGTAAGATAATGACCTTGCTAATAGAACGTCAGACTGACGTCACTTAATTGGCATCATTAATAAACGATTATCAAAACATTTACATTTAAAGAGGTCCGGATATAGAGCTAATAATGACCTTGATGACAGAGAGTTGGTTTGTTTTGCAGAACACTTTTCGCATTTTTTTGTATCACAACAAATGGCGTAAGCACAAGAAATACAATATATATATAATATATATATTTAAATAAAATCTTAAGGAATTCATTATATTAGAGGATATTCTTTCTATCATCATCATGTTTACATAAACATATCAGAAAATAAGTAAAAAGCAATAAGATAAACAGCAAACATTTTTTTCTGGAGCGATGTTTTGTTTAGTAATTTTGATATACACCATTGTACGGTATTGTACAAAAACTATTATAGTAACTGTGTTTTGAACAGTTAGAGTTGTTAGAATGTAAAAATGGGTATTAATACATATTGATAATAAGAATAAGTTTACTTTTAATCACCTTTAAAAAAAATAAATGTTTGATTATTTTGTAAAGGAGAATGAAACTATGAGATATAATTTACACTATATCACATGTTTACTTGTTGTTTAAAAATTCAATCACATATCATTTTTGTGCATTTCTTTCACATTAGAAGATAAATAAATTATAAATGTTTACCAGTTTACCTTTATTATCGCTATAGAAGAGAATTTAATTTGGACACGCCTTGGATGAAAGCCAGTAAATGATAACAATACTTGAGTGTGATGTTGAAGGGTTTAAATATGACGTGACCACTAAGAAACGCTGTTGCCAACAAATGATAAAATTCCTTCTTATAGTAGTACACTACAAAAAGATAGGTACACTACAAAGATGTTTGTTTAAAGTATCCTCTTAATTGTGTTTGTGAAATCCTCATTTTTCTAAAACCTTTTTTTGATTTTTAACATACATAAGGCTCACTCGTCAAGAATTACAGAGTTTTACGAAGGGAGGTAAATGTAAAATCATTTTATAATGAAGCCAGGTAACAGTTACTTTATCAATAATTGTTGAAATACACGTTTAGATAAGTGCTGTTACCTATAATAAGATAGAAAGACCTTTTCAAGATAAGCATGGTAGGAATCTGATGCAATAAAACTTATACAACGGATATTCAATGAACAAAGGTAAAATAAATGAATGAAATAGTAAAAAGCTGTGTTTAAGATATACTAGTGAATATCGTTCAGCACGACATTATTGTTGTGCTAGTGGTATGTTTAGTTTAATAAACTTTTCGGCATTTTATAGTTGGGTGGTTCCAATATTGCTACTTGAATAATGTTGAATCACCCTTAGGATATGTTGCCTGCTTTTTAAATTTGTCTTTTGACAAATTATCTGTGATATGCAGGCTTCATAACCATAACCCCTGATCCCCTTTCAAAATTCCATTTTAATTATTACTTGGGGATCATACGCCGCTTTTCATGGAATGGCACTCCAGTGTCACATTGAAGGTTCCATGATAACCGCCGTATGAACACATCTGCGAATGTTTCTAAATTCAAATTTTACTATTTCATGTTTATATGTTGAATTCTGCTTAAGCCGGTGCCGAACAGACTCAATCAAACCGAGCCTGCAACATTTTCAATTTTGTCATGTTGGGCTTTCTTTAGGGATTCTGTATTTATCTATTTTAGTAGTTTTTGAAATTGCCAGTAATCATAATCAAGTCATACTCAACGATTATTTTAAGTAAATGCAGATCCTACAATCGTTTTTATTATCTATTTTTTGTACATATAGTTACAAGAATACACTAGACACTATATTGCGCTGCGCCATTGACGTGGTTCTTTGAGCTGTGGATCCATTTAGTGATCATAGCGTTGACGGTCCGTGTTCTCATATTTTAGCAAATGTATATTTAATCTCAAAAATAGTTTCATAACTAAACGTTTTAAAATCAATATTTTATCTATAGTCAGGCTTTTGTTCCCTAATGCTTTGTTTTCAGATTTAATATAAAATAACAAATTATCAAAATGAGATATAAAAGCTTTTAATGAAATGACAAAGCCGTATCATTTGTTAATTATTGCTACTTTGAAGTAGTATAATTCCTAGCATGCCTGGGCAATGCTGCTGGCCATTAATACTGCATTGTGCCCAAAGAGCTAAGATCTTCTCAGTATGATAAATGTTCTCTACTGAAATGCGCAAGGAGCTTTGTCGGATGTCACTGGCAGCTTGTTTATGATCGAAGAAAGTGAATAAAATCCATTTGTTCTAATCAACCGACTAATATTGAAATATTGTTACCACACTACGCAAACCACAAGTAATTTACAAAGTACAACCGTACATTATCAAATATCTGAGGCTATGTAGAATAACTCACTACATGGAAGACAGAAAACGTCATGATAAAAATACTTTTGATATTTTATTAAGGAATTGTTAGGGCATGTGATTTTAAAAGAATTGTGTAAAGAATGATTGTTATACAATGAATAAATCTTATGAAAGAAACTAGCTTAAGGTTGTATACCCTAATGCTTTAACACCACTTTGAAGAGTATTCAAATAGGCTAGAATCGCTGTCAGTTGCATTGAAACTGAGGGGCGTTGGTTCAAACCCCAGAAGAGGCAACTTTTCTTTTTTTTCTTTCTTCTTAACATTATTTATGTATTTCTCAGATCCCTTATGGAAAGAAAAGGTGTTACGGTGCTGGATAATTCCAAATTTAATAGCAAATGTCATACCAGATATTTTCAAAGTGTGATAAAATAAAAACTACACGGTTAAAGTATCTTATATTTTTCAAAATCAGCCAATACACATTTAAAAAAATAAAGGCAAACTTTGAAAACAGCCCCTCATTATGGTAAATTTCAGGGATATTTTGAATAAGGCTTTTACACGGTCAAAGTGTTTAAAGTTGGTGGGGGGTAAGGTAAAATTGTTATACATATCAAAAACATTTTGTTTAGAAACAATCATTTTGCTCGTGTAATTTGTTACCTGAATGTTATTATTTGTTTCTTGACAATGAGCAATGGGAAAATATTTTTCATAATGATGATATGGATTATTTAGAGTTTCCTCATTTCTGAAAAAGAGCCCTTGTAATAGCACTGTTTTAGTTGAGAAAAAATGTCCATATCTCAAAAACCGCACGGCAAATTTTGTTAAAATGTTGCATACATTTGACCTTTTAGGCATATAACTGTCTTGTGTTGTCAATCGTACAATTTTCGAACAAGTGCCAATTAGGGATAATTTTTTACCTTAAGATGACAAAAATCGTAAATTAATTTGTAAACTTTAGATATCGGCATAAGAAATATTGAACTACTGTAAAAAGTCGTGTTTCAAAAAATCAATCAATAGCTGCTCAAAAATTAAGTTTAAAGTTAAAACCTTTTATTTGCATGTGCATGTCCGTTTATTATTGATTAATTTATTAATTTGTTATTTGTCTAGCCCAATTATGAAAAAACGAATAAAAAAACTAGCATGGTAGTATCAAAATATCAAAATTACAAGATATTATGTTCTGAACAGGAAAATATTGCTAATTAATTGACAAGAGGACACTATGTGGTAAAATGATCATGATCTGGCTAATTAATTTAGGCTGCTATCATAAATTACGGAAATATTTTACTTAATTTTACAATCGTAACTTTGATTTAATTTCTAAATTCAATAGTGATTTAAAAGCTCTTCTGCGACAAGGGATTAGCCAGCCTGGTTTTTATGGCGATGTGGTTAACAAACTTCGTAAGATTTTGGGTCATGGTAATTTTTCTGCTGTTATTACTTAAATCATTAAACGTTTTATTAAAAGAGGTTATGACCCTACTATTTTAAGACATACTGCATGTTTAGTGTTCAACCCTTTTACAGTTGGACACTACGCTTTCCTCTTTTGATTGCATCTGACGGACCAAGTGGGAGACTCTATGATGGATAGTTCGTAAAGCCCTTTGGGACTGAATTGTCTTAATGTTCGTCTTCTGCCTTGCTTCTTCGGGCCCTTGTAGGTGATTTTCTTATTGCTTTGTCTTCCTTTAGGACATTGAGTACTTTTGTTTTGGTTATTGGGTTTACTTTTATATGTTTCTACATGATCATTTTAGTGTTTTACTTATTTAACCTTTTGTAACCATGACAACTGTTAGAATTTCACTTGGCGGAGATTCATTTTATTTACACTGTCTCGTTTATAGGAACATGGTGGGGCTAAGAGCGAGGTTTGGTGCACCATTTACCGGTTTAAACTCATCAGCAGTCATTATTATGCTGCCTACCGTTTCAAGGCGACGCCCGACTATGTTCCTCAGATGTATGTCTATGTTGTTTCATACTGTTTTGGTGACACTTTTGCTTGTGTCCCTTGTTGTTTTCTCGTCTACGGTAAGTATCTTCCCCATTACCTCTAGTTTTTATTTCTTTGATTACCCCCCCCCCCAATTTCTCCCGGTCTCCTGCTCCCTTCCCCTTTGTGGGCCTTTTATTATTTTCTTTGAATTCGTAATCATTTACAAATTTACAATGATTAACGTGTCGTTGCCCTGTCCTTTTTATGTTTGGGGTCCGCCTGGGCTCCTTGTCATTGGTTCTTGTTGCTGGGTCATATGGGGGTTGCGTTCATTGAACGCCGCCTTTCCTTGTTGGTCTTGTTTATCATATCTTAATAAAGCAAAATACAAACAGGTTCATTTCTTATATTTGCTCCTCACTATAAATATATCAACAGTTCAAATGCCCGTAAAAATTCATTTATTCCTAGTAACTATATGCATATTTGTGGGCATTTTTTTACTCAACCACTATTTGAAAATAAGAAATATATTCATTTTTAAAATAAAAGAGCAACGAAACAAAGAAATTTTTTTTATCTGTTGAATTATTGGTTCAATCATTTAATTTAGATATTAATTAGATACAAATCAATCATTTAATCATTTGATGAGCATCATGTTTGTACCTAGAATATAATGAATACAGGTACTTTGCCAATTTAATAAAAGACATAACAAATGAAAATTCAATACAATTGAATTCAGTTTAGATCGAACAATTTTTATTAATCGGTTTGGTCAGTTTGTAAATTTCATCTTCTTCCGTATTTATAAATATCTTTGAGATTGATATAAAGTCCTTGTTCCCCGTGAAGAGTTGATGCTAATTATATAAATTGCGTACTTCAATGTCAAGAAACGGTCGAGTTGAATGTTACATGTGAACTTTACTTAGCGTACAGTTTAGGAAACAAAATAAGAACCTAATTTATAGGTAATTAAGGCTCAATTAATCTTGACATAAGTATGGAGCAATAGGCGACAAGCTTTTATCAGGATTTCGTCCCTATAACAGTATGATGGAAGCATAAATATTAAATATTTTACGTCAATAAACTCAATTAAGGGAACATTAGTTTGTTTCAAATTATTATTTGAACACCATATAATAATTATCATGAGTGGCACGTTTTCAGTGATATTTTCATGTTAAGTTTTTATTTTAAAATAACCTCATTCAAATGCCATATTATTTATAACACTAAATTACACGCGTAATCATTTTTTTATGTCAATTGCTTATGTCAACATTATAACTTCAAAGTGTTTAATGAGATAATTCTATGCCGCTTGCATGAAATAACGAAAATCTAATACAGAATGAGTGTGATGGCTTCTTAGTGCTTCTCGGTCAGAAAATGAATCTTAAATGTTTTTCAATCCTTCTTGAAGAAGACGTTATATCAAGTTCTTTAACACTCAAGGAAAAGGAGATAAAAATAACAATAAAAGCAAATGTGTAAATTGCGGACTAGATTTCTTTGTGTCATTTTCATAAGAGATAACCATTTATTTAACATCTCTCAAATCCCCATATATCACTGGCCTAAGAAGAGTTTTTCAACTGTTATTGTACTTGAATCGTCACAATACATGACGATACAATTGTTTTACAATGTATAGATTTATTTAAATTACATATTACAAATAAAGTTATAAGTAAGAGTCTTCTATGTCATATATTTTCCAACATATTTGTCTAAGGCCGTACTTCATTGCTTTGTAAATGACTTTCATCTGACTACAATCGATTTTGTTCACTTAGGAAACATTCAAAATGAAGTGAACAGAAGTAAGTGCTTAACTGCAACGAAACTTCTAAAGCAATACTGAAGTAAAATCAAAATGTCACGTAAATGAACGTTCGCCCCTTCTTTACGACATCATTTTAATATGTTTTTGTTATGATAATGTAAAAAATAAACAGTTCTGAAACATTTATATGTATTTTGTAACTAATGTATCACAGTGACTAACATAAAAACATTATTCAAAAATGTAAATAACGACTTAACAATATATTTCTTGTGTCAGTTAAAACGATTCATTCATAAATGAGATTAACAGTTAATGAAAAAGCTGATCGTGCTTAATAAACCAATAAAGCAACTTCAGACTTTCAGTCTGGCTGAAGATAAAAACAATAGCAGAGAGCAGATTGTATCGGAATTTTATATCACTCTTTTCATCCCTAAACGTTCACTAACGTCTAAGTATATTGACTGAAACGTCACTTGATGTGGTTGTCAATTCAAACCTTACTCAGGAGACAGCTTACGCAAATCAAACAGACGGATATGACTTTACAATGGCGGTAACAAATGTTTTAAAAAGCTGTAGGAGAATTAGAAAAACATAAATCTTGATTACATGCTTTGGAATAAAATAATGCTTATGAAGCTCCAGAAACAACGCAAAATATTATCGACTTATATTTTTTGTATAACACGGACATAAGGTTAGACATCACAACAAAAGATATTCCTAGTAAGTACACGAAGGAACTAAATGGGCTGCACAAACTCAATCACGGTACTAAAATCATCTTTAAGTATAGGACAAACAGTGCAACCTCATTTAACTGTAACTTCAGTACAAAAACATGAACTGAGTGAAGACGAAAAACGTATAATTCTGTCAACATGGCATATCATGACAAAGGACTTATCTGAGAATGGACTACAAGTGTTTCTAAGGATATTCGAAACATGCCCTGAAACTAAAGTGTTATTTCATGTGGAAAATGCTCGATTGTCTGAACTTGCAAGGAATCAAGTAATAAAAGGACACGGAACGCGGTTTATGAATGCAATAGGTGCTGCTGTAAGTTGTTTGAATGAGACCAGTGGACAGCCGGACAAGCTTAGAGAAGTGTTATATATTCTTGGTCAACAACACAAGAACTATTCAGGTTTCAAACCAGAATATTTTGAGGTTTTTTACAAGGCACTTATTTGGCGTTGGGAATTCTGCATTAAAGAGAAGTTCACACCGGAAGTAATGGATGTATGGAGTCGGGTGTTTATATATATGATGGAAGGGCTTAAGGAAGGTTATTTTTCAAAAGAAATTCCGAAATAAACACTCATCATACGAATACATTAACACAACTGAATTTTGGATTTGACTCGAGATGAGTCTGATTGATGACTGATTATAAATACTTAACAAGTATTTAGAAAAATAAAAAGATGCATTATAATAGTATCATATCATAAATTGTCTTCATTGTAGGAAACAAATGATCATTGTATTATTATATGTTATTTTTTATTTGATGAATCTCAGGTTAAAAAGAAAAAACATAAGAATAAGAGTATGTATTACTTATTTGTTCTCTTTATTAGTACATAATAAGCACAAAGTTTAATGTGTTTTATCTCCATTTCATATGTTTATTGAATTGATAAAAATAGCTTATTGTTTACAATCACCTTGCTATCGTCAAAATATTTCAAAGGTATGGACATTTTGTTCAAAATTGAAATTAGAACAATCTAATGAAATTATGCATTGTAACAATTCAAAAATTAAGAAAATAAACATAATTGAAATATTATCGTTGTGTACATGCGTCTTTTATCTTGTAATCGCCATGGCATTACGAGGCTATGTTGCTTATAATATTTAAAAAAAAATAATGTCAGCCAATTTTAGTGTTGTCAAACAAATTACGACAAATGACGTACGTAATTGTGTTTCTAATGAAGACACGCCATAAAGCAATTACTCTTGCGAGATGCCCTGTACTGACTTTCCTGTTAGCTTTATTAGAATCTGCTGTGAGTAATTCCCCTTCTTCATAAAAATGGATTTGCTGGTTACGTATTGTCAAAAGATTAAGATTTATAAACAACGGAACATAAGTATGTTACACTTTTAGTGGATTTGTATATAAAAAAGGACTGTAATATCATAACAATTACGTTTATGGCATTTACAGGACAACAGAATCCCTAAACAAACCAATGTTTATGTATGAATATTGTTGGTATGTCTGAGATACATGATCCGATATTACATATCTTTATATAGCAAACAATAATTTGTTTAAGAACAAAATGTTATACTTCACCAAATAAATATTAATAACAAAACACTTCACTTTCACTATCCAAATGATACATATGTATTGATGTTATAAATGTTTGAAACAATTATGTGAGATATGCCCATTTTAGACCAATCTACTTTAATAATTATAAAGTATTGTTAGAATACTGTACTTTAAATCGCATACTATACTTTTATAATTACTACTGTACTTATTATTCAAAGTAACTACAGACAATATTTTTCAATACAAAGAATGTAACAATAAAATGCTTAATTGGCAAATTTCAGAAAATTTTGATTTATTTCCAAAATCAAAATATCTATTTTTTCCTTATTTTGCACTTTATGTTATTATACTTTGACGTTTATCATACCGAAGCTTTGCAAAGAAAATAAAGCACATTAATACAGTTTTCGGATTTAATTTTGAATAATATTTTGCAGACAATGATTGAAAATTATTTGAATAGTTTGTCATTCTTAAACAAAGCCAATTAAACATAAAAAAACAAATTATGATTTAACTACTTGTCATATGTTTCTAGATTGTATGCCTACCTTGACTCAGTACTGAGCCAGCAGTTGTAGATTGATATAGCATTAAACCTTCAACATATGAAGATACCATAATTCCGTTAAAACAATTGTTGCAATTAAAACGTTATTAAAACATTTTATATAGCTTTTATCTTATATTTTCAATATGAAATAAGAAAATCATATAAAATCTATGCTTTAAAGATTAATTGTATAACATATTTGCAATTACTGTAATGCAATTAAAGATTTATTGTATAACATATTTGCAATTACTGTAATGCAATTACTGTAATGCAGTTAATGCAAATTAGATTTTACAAAAGGTCCAACTTTAGATTAGTGGTGGTGTATCTTACACAATTTCAGATGTAAGAATAATCTAATTTGTAAAATAATTCAGTGGTTCAATTAGACATTCTAAAATATATGAATACATTGAATATAATTCCATAAATTACAACACTGGGAATAGACTAATGGTGTATGAAATTATCTGAATCAATATTCACTTAATGAAGAAAAAACATGATGGAATTGTCTAAGAGAGCAAACAAAGTTATATGAAAGCATGCGTTTATTTTTTATTTGATGTAAAAAGAACAAATATGCAAAAATTGTTGACCAAGCAAGCGCACACAAGAACTATATCGTAAGTGCCTTAATAACAGAGTTACCATATAATGTGCATAATGTGCATAAATTATTTGATATGATCAATAAACACTATTTAATTAAATATGGCAAGTAATCTAGTCTTCTTTTCAGATATTAAGATATAGGGACGCATCTAAACGGTTTTTATATATTAAATTTGTTCTCATATCACTTAAAATTTGAACAGTAAAATTAATTCATTATATCACTCAACGTAAACAGATGGGTGTAATTAAGATAGTCATGCTGAAATGCCTTCCCGCCAAAAAATTCTTACATTGGCCAATATCGTTGCAAATCTGAATTTTCGGAATCTTTTAATATCTCGGGTACAAGATTATTTACAGTCACTCATTCCTTATCGACATGTACTCAATTCAGGTTAAAAATGATTAAGATTTATTGAATACCGAAAATTGTGTGGAAAAGACCGATTTATTACGACATCGGCCGTTGTTAGAATGTTTTGACGGGTAAACATTACAGTAGATTACCTTAATGGTGTAAAAATAAATATGAAATTGCCATTGCAAGAGGAAAAAGAATGATTGATTATTAACATATATTACTGTTGCAGAAAATAGTAACGATTACTGTTCAATGTTGTGATCATAGGGCTTTTCATATCAATATGTATACATGTATGTAAACACAGAAATGCGGTGGGGTAAAGAGACTGCTAAAAAACTTTTCTGGAGCCTAATATGTGGGATATAAATGCCAAATTACTCAAAAAGGACTACACATTATCTTTTTAAAACACATGGCACCATTCTTACAATAGACAACAAAAAGTTTTCTATATGAAACCTGAATACAGAACAGGGTTTGGGCGCTAAGCTATTCCAGAAATACTCCCTCCTTGTTTCCACGCCGAAACTTATATACTTCTTAAACAATCTCTTAAATGGTCAACACCAATAGTATTTATATTTACACACACTCCAGATCTTATTGTCTAAATTATGCTAGGGATCAACTAAGGGGAGGGGAAAGTGTTTGGAGGGAAACATGATGATTCATATAATATATTATTACGGTTGTGAAGATTTGAAAATTATAATATATCTTTAAAATTATCTTGTACAACTACTAGTAAATCCTTTCGTCCGCTGAGACCTTAAGTAAAATATTTACTATAATTTTTTTGTACGAACAAACGGTTGAAAATACAAATAGGTATAAATTTGACAAAGAGAATACAAACGTGTTTCAGTTGTTATTGACATACATTAATGATATTTAGCACATACTTTAGTTTGTCCTCGAGTTTTGTCCATATTTCTAATGTCCATTAATACTGTCACCATAGGCTCATATAGTGACTCTAATGTTCTTTGTCCATTAGAAGCCTTATATATCTACTTAGCAAGTAATTGTCCTGTTTTTTTCTGTAGAAATTTTAAAGTAAATATGGCAATAACGAACTACTAATTGGCAGAAATGAAACGCAGTTAATCATCTGTTTCATCGATATATTATATGACATGACAATTTTCTATAAAACTAAATCATTATTACAATTATATTTGTAGTGTTTTTTGTTTGTTTTTGTATTTCTTTTTTTAAAGAATCCATTTTTAAGCACACAGTTACAGAAATAATATTTGATATAAACTCGTACTTCCATGTCCACAAGATAATGGATCCTGGATTATGCCGGCATTTGCTAAACAAGCATAATTTAGCTGAAACATTTCCTTTTCTGTTTGTTAAACACAGTGTAAATGCCTTCATTCTTACCTCTTTTTCACGAAAAAATCGTGCATGTTCTACATTTAAATGTAGAAGCATTTGAACAAACGCGTACATAAAATAAATTACCATTTTACCTTGATCAATTTCACCACTCATGATTGTTTTACCTTTTTTATGATATTGTCATTCTTCATACAAAAATCATTTATTTTGTAATAATGGAATAACATATATCTTATTATATCTTAATTAAAATATTGAAAAAAACAACAACATTGTTTGAATTAAAAAAACTTGCATATTTACTCATACTTGTTTTTAATTCACAAGCATTTACAATGTCTTCATTTATCTGGTCAAGGTCATAGGACAATCTTGTAAAATCAGTGACAATATGTTTTATACTGCTATAGTTACGTTGGCTTAACTTTACACGAGATAAATCAACTTGCATGAACAATTATTATAGTAGGTACATGGAGCAGAGTTTGTGTAATTTTGTTCCGCTGTCTAAAGTGTAGCCTTTTAGTAAATTACTTATCAACCTTAAAAATAGATCTGATTGAAAGTTTTTTTTATCAAAACCATTCTTAAATGCAACATTTTGAGCTTACCACAAAAGTAATTTAGATATTGATTTAGCAATCATTTTTGAAGATTATCGCTACAAATTCGGTGATTTTATGACGAGCTTCGTTAATTGTAGATAGTGTATAATTAATAATTCTGCCAGCATTACTCATTTTTTTCATTTGTATGTATGACATCTTCGATTGTTTCATTTGGAACTTCACTAATGTTGTATGTTATAACCGACAGCGAATTATAAATGTTTTTCGCACGTATGTACGTACACTGGTATTTCTACATTCTGAAATTTATTTGGTTCCTTCTATATTTGGTTATTACCTGTTATTGGGATAGTCATTTTATCGCGAGAAACCAATGGGAGGCCATTATTCAATATTAGCATTAATAACGTTATTACTTTAAACCAGACATGGTGGTTAAATGATAAAATTGCACGTTCTTTTTTGTCTGAAACTGATAAATCAAGCATTCATTAAATACATTTAATAATAATTTATGTTCATAAACAAATCTAATATTTATCTATCTATATTCATATGTGTATCAAATCTCGTTATGAATATCATATCCATTTCATCGGATGGCGCCATCTATGCAGGCAAGAAAAAAGTATTACAAACTGATTTACATTAATATCATATACAAAAAATGAGAAGAAGAACACAACAACAACAACAAAGCAACTAGTTAAATAAACAAACAATATTGCTACAATAAAGGTCAACTTAAAAGTAACAGATTATTTCAATTCCCAGAAAGGATTATAAAAAGAGTATGACATTGACATAAAATAAAACCACTAGAAAGAGGAACAGGAAACATTTATCAAGAGAACACAATGAACCAAATGAACCTGTTCGATCAAATGTCATACCATTTAAGGTTTTAGAAGTGATAACAAAATGTCAGTAACACTGTAGACGAATTGACCACTGCTGTATTAAATGAAAGAAATATCCAAATTTAATTTTTAAGACCTTTTTTAACATTAGAATAAATAGAAAAAAAACTATTTTGTCTTGTCTTTCGAAATCTATATTTCATAGTTATTACTAATTGAATGGATAAAAAGCTGTGTTTCAGCTTTTGATAAAATGCGACGATGGATTCAAAATGCAAATTACACAATTTGTTTGTGTGTGTTGAGTTTTCGATACAAACTGATTTATTTACATTGCTTACAATCAGACACATTTACAATTTACCATGTAAGAATATTTCAAATTATCAAATACACATAAGTTCACATGATGCCAAATGATGTTGTGACTTAGGTCAATATCACGACACAATTACCTAGTAAGAGAAACAAATAAATATTTAGTTAATTAAATTTCATTTTCTGCTTTCATCGAATGCCACCCTTCCTTGTTGGTCTTTTTTTACATATCCTACAGGTTTGTTTTTGTAACAGCTATGTCGTAAAAGTAAAATAGGTAAATATTACATTACTGTTCACCGGATATATTTCATAATTAGAATATCATTAACTTATTCTTGCATTGTTATTTAGTCGTTTTAGTCATTCATGTTTTTGTTAGAACAGAAACCATAAAAAGTTCAGAGATATTAGTTAATAGCTTCACACTAGATATTTTAAGAAAGCTTCAGATATGTAACAGACTGTTTTGGCATTAAAATGTTTGGCATTGCAATTGATAAGTAAACAATTCACTTATGAAAATGTCTAGACCGATTTAACACACACAAATAGGTTATAAGATGAACTCTTCACAGCGGTTGCTTCGACAGTGGATAGTCTTTATCTATCTAAATAATCACATTGAAACAGCTGATGTCGATGTCTAAGTAAGAGGGCTAATCTGGTTTTATTTTAGAAAACGCTCAAGTTAAAACGATAGGATACCAAGTAGTCAGAAAGCAACGTTCTGAATGCAAATAAAAAATATATATTGAAAGGTTTATATTGAATATGAGGCTTTTGTAAACTGCTGATGATATGGAAGTTAAAGAAATAAACTACTAATTGTTTAAGTATAGGTCTGAAGTTGAATGTTTTCGAATAGAAGTAATCATATTGATAGAATATATAGCAACCTTTCAAAAAGAAAGTAGTATTTTAGGGAAAGATACCACAGACAAATACAAAAATACATGAATTTTCTCAAGAAAAAAGCAAAGACGGCAAATAAGTCGTACCGTATTGACAACAACTTTATTTGTGAAAAAATAGTAAATGGCTTAAAGAATAAGTATCTTAGCACAAAGGACGCCGCACAAAATTATTATGTGAAACTCGTCAGTGGTTTTTAAGCTAAGGTTTGCGGATCGTGTTGAAAGCTAACAATTGTTTCAGCTAAAAAGAAACATGCCAACCATTTCTTTTCAACAACTGATACGAGATTATGTTAATAAGCTTATAGCTTCTTAGTCAATCGAACTATTTTAAATATAAATATAAAATATTATAAATATTTTTCTGTTAGAACCGAACGAAATGAGGTCTCCAAATTTCGGTTCTCAAATATGTACCAACAATTTTATTGATTAGCTAGTTATTACATAATGATTATATTTTTCATGTTTTGACACGGACCATTTTTGCAAATAATCACCATTTTTTTTAAACTTATTCGTACAAACTTTCAAAAAATGTCTAAATGAAATAATTTCTTTTGCAAATATCTTACCAGCCACAGGGTTGCTTTTTCTAAAACAAACCTTTGCAAATATCTTACCAGCCACATGCTTTTGTATATGTACGGTGGACATATTATAAAGTATAAACATATCCTGCACACGGCATTCCCTTTACACATATTACACATTATAGAACATTAAAAATAAATCTGATTTAAATCGCTGTATCCTAGCGTTAACAGAAATCTCTATTCAGCCTGGTAAATCTCTTTTTAAATATCCACAGCCAACTCTTAAAACGTCAAAGAAGCCTTTGCAATACTCATTTATGGTCGTCTTTTTGTGTTCCATTTAAATTGGCCTAGCAAAGTTAACAACATGCGAGTAAGATAGTGGAAATTTTAAGTTAGCATAATGCACTTTTGATGTAGTTATTTTAATGGAGACAAAAAATGTAAAATACAATTTATAGTTCAATGTATTTTATTCGAAAAAGCCCTTCTTACACCACTTTTCAGATTAAACGATTTTCGTGAAACGCCCACGGTACTTTAATATTTCATATCCAGTCTTTGTTTCCAAATGCAAGGTATGCAAAGGTAACAATTTAAATGACGAGAATGCAGATCAACAAGGCAAATGCAACGTTCACAGGACGTATTTATCATTCATTATTATTCAAAGTAAAATAAATTAATCAATATATGTGAAATGGTGATTCAACAAATGAATGATATTGAAACGTGGTGTTCATGCTTCGATGAATAACAATTACAATATTTTACGTACAGCCTCTATTGCTGGTGCCATTTGAAGAAATGATTAAAAACTGATATAGATTAAATGCAAATGTCTTATTGAACCTTTCCAGTGGCGACAGCAGCCTGAATTTTTTTCCGAATTAAAATTAATTTAATTAACACAGTGACAAAACACCGAATTAATTAAAATTATAAAATTATATTAGCCGTTTTTTTTCAAAATATATGTTTTAGAAAGCTATTGTAATACTACATGTGTACTAGGTGTTCTTTGTAATTTCTCTCCCGTATTAAAAATGAAGCACTTTTCAAGTATTAACACAATTGTAAAATACACTTCCATCAAACTATTACAAAAAGGCATTACATTGCATAATTGCACATATAAACAAACAAAGTCTTGGGTTTAAACCTAGTGAAAAATATGCTAATTGTATCAAAATATTGCAACTGTTTTTTTAAATCGTTTATCGTATTCTAACCACGTCAAGAAACACGTCTGAGAAAATGCAAATATTATAAATGAAAAGTCATTAAAGTTTTGCTTTCTCTTGCCATTTCATGCATATACCCCAATACATTTTTTTCTGACAAAACGTTTTTCAATTTCAGACATTGATTACACAATAGGATCAATAATATATGACGTTAACTTAGCTTATAACTTTTAATAATGTTTGTAGATATTGGAATAATATCAAATTATACAATCAATATTAAAAAAACGTTATAACTATAATAAAACATATTTACAGTTGATAACCATAGAGTTCATAAGATTAAAAAGATCTGCCCACATAATGGCGTTTTATTGTTTCTTTGTAAACAAAATGTTTGACATGGGCTTTCGTAGTTATAAGCCTTATTATATAAATAACACATGGGTTTGTGGGTAACAGTAAAAATATCATCCCGAGGAAAATACTGTTACCCGAGGCGTAGCCGAGGGTAACAGTATTTATACGAGGGATGATATTTTTACTGTTACCCACAAACCCATGTGTTATTTATTTTATTACCCCGAACAAATACTGTGATGATCTGAATTCGTCAACTAAATCTAACTGTAACAAAAATAAGCCAAGAGAAGCAATAACTAAACTGTCCTTACCTTGCAAGTTTTAAGTGCACTGTAGGCCTACTTGAGAAGCTGTTTTTCTTTTATTCTTTAGGCAAGTGATGATATCTACCAGTCATAAACATAAAATAAGCTGTGTTTTATTCAGAAAACAAAACACTAACCCATTTATAAGGTTATGATCTGTGAAATCTGATCCTTCTGCATCCAGAATATTCTTCGCATGGTTTTTGACAAAGTGCATTTAGAAAATAACGATGATATCCTACAGATGTCTGTCCACCAACTCTATCTGTAACGTTTCACTGGTTAAAATTGTTAAAGTATCCTTTGTTGCATGCTTTAATTGTCTGCATGTTCCAGTTTGACAAAATTATTTACATTACAGTTACTTCCGTTGAAAACGGATGTTTCCTATTGACTATTCAACAAAAAGATATTTAATACGCGAAAGGGACTCTAGGGTGCAAAGAACTAAATTTTATCAGAGTAATAGTTACTTCGGCGATGCCCAATCGTCGAAAATAAGAATGAATCGAGAGAAAAATGGCGGCCATTTTTTTTCATTTTATTTAAAAAATAGACCACGTGACCAGATTTTATACTGTTAAAATTCGTAGTCACGTGGTACATTTGCATTAACAGTAAGAATAGCTCCCAGAGGCCTATGGTAAATTAACATTACGAAAAAAGTGAGGGGTAATAATACAGAATAACAGGTGTATAAACACATAGTGTAAATAGACAATTAATTAAGGAAAAAAGACGATCACTTTGTTTGTGCTCACAGCAGCATGAAGATAATGAAAATGGAGAGTCAAATTTACTTAGACCATTAGTCAGAACAAGTATACAAACAAATGATCCACACAAACCCTTAAACCCTAACCATCCGTTTCCATAACTAAACTGGACATAAGGTGGGTTGTTTTATGCTTTTTTCCATGCGCTTTTTTATATTTTCACATATTTATATAAAAAATAACATTATCAAAATCCAATAAGCATTCTTTATACATTTGAGAAATTGACAACAATGAACTACATTTCTGAGACATTTACTTCATCAAGCCTCACTGTAAGCATGGACATATATGATTCATTTGTTCCATTAGTGCTACACACTGATTTAATGAACTTAAGCCTAAAACAGCAGACACATTTCCTTGAGAAAGAACAAAAGTACATTAAACATTGAGAGTGAACGTTGCATTTAGAAATGACATGTTGTTTTGGCATTATAAGAAACTATAAATTCTCTGACAATAACTATGTTCCAATGAGTGTATATACAGTTATTCAAAAATCGAGAGGATCAATAAGCATGTACGTTTATAAAAACAAGTTGACATGGTTTATAACACAGAAACAAACTACCAAAATTGGAATGAGTATCTATGCTTTTATAGCATTAACCTGACAACGGATCAGTGCTGCTTTTGTAAAATATTATGCATCCATTATATAAATACCACGCCCGACAAATGTTTATTTCTTCAGTTACCTGAATGAGATCCTTTATTTCATTATCAGTATTTCTGACGTTGGTTAGCCAATATCTTGACTTGATTTTGATATAATATTGAAATTGTTAACGATACCTATGCTAATGTGTATTAGTAGATGGTAACAAGGCGGATGGCTCTAGTTAGGTATCACATAGTGCCTGAAATCCTGCACGGATGGGGAACTTTAAGGTCTTCCTTTATCATAATAACTTATAACAAGACCTCTATGACATTAGCACCGACTCAACCAAAGAAATTTGATTTTTTAATGATAGAACAAATTTAATAAGGAAGCAATTATTGACATATTGTTTGTTTTCAAGGCTTTCATAGTGTTGAATTGTTTTTATAGATTAACATTATACTTATGCAATCTAAATCATGTTGTATTCTAATAGTGTTTTTGTTGATTGAGAATATTCGATACCAAATTAATAATAAAGTAGATGAAACAAAAATTAAATAATTTCTTTCCTTAGTTTTGTTTTTATTTTTCAAAGATTAAAGTACGACCTTTGTAAGGTAGTTTAATGAAAAGATAACTTTAGAGGTTATTACCTTTAAATATTAACTAATGACCGATATAACTCTTTTATTCGTCATTTAATTTTAATCAACGGAATTCATAAGCAAGGGTGATTGTACCGATTGAACTTCATTAGGAAACTTAATTCAAGCTGAATCAATTTATTATCTGTCTCAACTGTAAATGATATTATTGAACATTTGTTAAACAGCAACTAAAGATACCATGTAAACTAATAATGGTATTTCTCCGCAACACAACGTAGCAACTGTTACAGTTTTTAACCCTATTCCGACAACATGCAAAGCAATGTTCTCAAATAATTTTATCATGGTCTATGAAGATAATTAGTAGTCTGCAATCTTAACTTTTTTCTTCGGGTTCGTTCCCCTTAACAAACTTTTTCTAAAGTCAAGAATAAAACTTCCTACGTCTCAGTCATTTCTCCTTAAAGAACATTATAGTATGAAATCGGCTATGTTCCCTTCTTTTTGCCCATGTTATAAAGGGATCAAAACCATGTGTTAACATAGTGAGCAGTATTCAAGTAACTTTGCTGGAAATACGGCATATAGACATCGCCGCTAATCTTGGTTGTCACCCTTTCTAAGACACGGACAGTCGTCAATGCAAACAAATATTTGTCATTCAGTTTTACCCTGCGATCAACTAACATAACAAGATAACACAATTGAAAATGAGAAAATGTTGTTTTATTGATGTTTATATTGATAAATGCTCTTTATATTTCTTTAAGAAAATTCTGTTCAGTGCCTGATTTTTTATTAACTTGGGCTTGAAAAAATAAAACGATTCTAATGTTACTGATCTTTTTTCTACCGTCAATCTGAAATCATATTAGGAATTTCTGAGGATCATATTTTCTTATTGGGTAGAGTAATTTAATGCCTTTTTCTTGAGTTAATAAATAAAAGATTATCGTTGATCATTGTAAATTGTACAAACATTATTATATATAGCAGAACAGGGTGTTTAGTAATCATCGTCAGTCTTCATTTTATACCCTCAGAATACGAGTATATGTTCGAGGACAACCTGAATCTTCAGATTTAGCTCCAATGTACTTAAAAATCACTAACACCAAATGATGATCAAACATTTATATTGCTTGATATAAATGTCTAAATAGGTTATTTTTCATTAATTTTATAGAGTCGTTTTAACTGCAATTAATATATTTTGGTACTTAAGTGAAAAAAACTTATCTATTTTCCTTAGAATTGAAAAACAACAATAACAAGAAATATTAGAAATAACAAACAGTAACTTCTGAGTAGAAGTTTATTTTCTGCATAATCAGTGGTTGTTGAGGTAATTATTTATTCTCGCTTAACCAGTCTACAAACTTAATTTGATTTGGGGCTTATATACTTTTAATAAAAAGATTATTCGTTATATAACATAACCCCATTAACTTTTTATTTCAAAATTTTTGATTCTTTGAAACAACAAAAATGCATGTTTGCAGCAACGTTCTCTGGAAGTTTGATTATTCATAAATGATCACTTTTGCAACATCAGCATGTTAGCAACGTGCGGTTAACCATACATTGTCTAATTTCTAAGAATGTTTGACCTAGTTCTTGCTTCGTTTACTTTCCATTATTACAGTGACATTTACTCTATCACAACCTAGAAATATATGGAAATTAATTAAGAACGTTGAGATAGGCAAGCTGTATAAAAGAATATTTGCCCCTAGAATTAAGAATTGACTATTCATCATTCTTCAAGGCTGAATTTTGTTGTTGTTACTTTAACGTTTTTTACTTACACTGGTACGTGTTAATACATCTGATACAACGTTGCATCATCATATTTCGAGTGTGTTTTCACTTTCTACAATAAGACTATCTTTAAATACCAAATAAACAAACCAACGAATGAACGAACGAATGAACGAATGAACGAAAAACAAACACACACGCAATATTATACTAAATACGTTCAATTATCTTACGCTAAAAGAGACTAATTTTGTTATTAAAATAACTGTAACACAGATCTTTATATAAGTAATTGTCTGTTGTGGTGTCTTCATTAGAGAACACAATTACCATCGTCATTTGGAGAATTTTGTGTGACAACACTTAAATTGGTTGACATCATAATGACACTGTCGATGACAATATAATAAGAGTTACTGGGTACAGGAGGTATTTCCATTATTTCTTACAGTACCTTTATCATTATTTTAAATTGGTGTTTAGTTTTGATTTTGTATTTGCCTTATATTTATTATCAAATGTGATAATATTAAGACAAGTATTCAGATAAATATAAACAATAAACACATTTGTTATCGCAATAAGTATGAGTTCAATATTTAAAGCAGCATGCCACCAGATTCATACACATTTTCAAGAAAAGTTTTGGTGAAACAATATACTATAATAATAAAGACATAATTGAAAATTGTAATTTATGATAGCAAACATTTTTTTAATCAAGAGTGGAAATTATGTTTAAAAAAAAGGAAATGAATGAACAGAACATAACTATCTCTGCATTGAACAAAAACAGCAACAAGAGCAATAACACCAACAAACCGTTTTGTCCCTTGAAGGTTACATATTAAATCAAATCCTAGTAAATATTAAACAATGAGTATCTGGTTTTGAATTGGATAAAGAAATACTATGAAGAGGACCAACATACAATTGTCAAGAGAGCAACATGAACTTACTGAACCTGTTCGAGCAAATGTCATACCATTTAAGATGTTTAAGTTGAAAATAAAAAGTCAGACGAAAAAAACACACACAAAGGAATATAAAGAAAAGGAAAGAAAACAACGCATAATTCAGTGATTTGCAAATAAACTTTACCGAATGCCATATTCTGCGTTCATAAGATGCCACCATTTCTTCGATCTTTGTAATCATTTCTCACAGTATTTTAATAACAGCTATGACGTAAAAATTCAATAGTTATAAATATACATTGCTGTTTATAGAATACATTTCATATATTCGGCATTTATTATTTTATTCTTGCACATTTGCCTAGTGTTTGTCCTTTTACGAGTAGGCATTTATGTTCATATGACCGGAAATGATTGAAGTTAATAGCTTCAATAAGAAATATTGAGGTATGTAACAGACTGTTTTAGCATTGCAATTGTTTGGCATTGCAACTTATGAGTAAACAATTCATGTATAAAAATGTCTCGACCGATTAAACCTACACGAATAGGTATAGGATGAACTTTTCACAGGAGTTGCTTTGTGAAAAAATAACTTATTCTTTTTCTGTGAATATTGTTATCTGATAAAAGTGTGCAACAGTGTGCATGTGTTTATCTAAATGCACACATTGAAACTGTTGATATCGATTACTTCAAAGAAGAGCTAATCTGATTTTAATTGTGAAAATCCTCACGTTAATACGATAGAATTTCCGACTATTAGTCAGAAGGTCAACTTCCAAATCGTGATGCGCACAAAAATAGCATTAAACTGTTTTTATTTGATATAAAACGCGTGTGAACCCCTGATAAATTTATATGGAAGCAAAAGATTGACACGCCTGAAGCCAAATATTTTCGGATAAAAGCTTTCATATTTATAGAATGTATTACCAAAATTATAAAAGAAAGTTGTATCTCATGGATTGCCACGACAAGGAAATACAAAAAAAAACATGAAAGAACTAGTACTTTAAATAAGAATAAACACTGAAGTTCTCAAGAAAGACGGCAACTTTGTCGACACTTCATTTGTGAAACAAAGGAAATAACTTGACTTAGTTATTATGCAACAAAACAACAAGAACAACAAAACCAGCAACAAAATAAAAATACATAAAAAACAAAACAAAAAAAAAAAAAAAAAACACAAAAAACTTGCCGCACATTTCTAAGTACTGGTTGATTTCAAGAATTTATATGAAATTTTTTGGCTGTCTTTAACCTTTTTACACATCTGAACTGAAATATTTTACTAAGTTGGCAAGATTATATTATACTTTGCTATTGATTAAATACTTACTACATACAATCTGATTAAAATCAGCTCTAAATAACGCTTTCCATTTAGATCTGACCACCACGAATTACAAAGTCACTTATCGAGACTTTTCAAACAGCCAGTCATCGGCGCGATTTCATAATTTTGAAAGTGATTCTGTTTTTATTTTTCGATCAAAAATCAATATCGAGAAGGTAATTATCACGATTTCAAGATATTATGCTGGAACAATAATGGCGTCGTCCATTAACATAATAATCTTATTTTTCCAAACTTTAAAAGGACCTAAATCAAATAAGGTGCTTTGCAAAAGAATTTTACCAGCTACATATGATTTCTAGAACAAAATTTTGTAAACAAAAGGGGTGATCTGGTATTTCTTTTTAATCGCTGATTTAAGCGTTATATGTCGCTTCATGTTAATAAGCACCTTTTCCTCGCCAAAAAAACAAACATATGAACGTTGCATATACGACGGGCTTGGAACTTTTTTTACACACATTTGCTATAAAGTGTGTTGGTAGTGGAAATTTAGAAATGTGTACATATTGTTTTGTTTTACCCTGGTAAATTTCATTTAAAATATTGTCAACCTCACCGTTTACATTAAAGAAGCGTTTTGCAATTCTTCTTTATAGGGTCGTTTCCTTTGTGTTTGTGTTTACAGTCAAGCAAATTAGTTTTATCTGCAATGGTCAACCGCATGCGAATAAGCTAATGGAAATTTGAATTTATGTTCTTTTTATGTTGTAATTTTAATAGAGACAAAAATAAAACAATATTCTAAATACATATATATGTATTTTATTCGAAATAAACCTTTCACAAAATATTTCCTCAAGCACTTACTACCTTCTATTTTCATTATAATACAGTTTTATTTTCCCTAAAATGTAATTGTAGTTGGTTTCCTATTAACACTTATAACAAGGCAGCACCTTGAAATACATTTATCATTCCATTGTTGTTGAAATAAATAAAAATTCACTGCGAAAAAGTCTTCATATTTTTGAATTATTCAACGCAATGTTCATGCTTCGATGAATATCAATTATAGCATTTTTCATAGTGCCTGCATTGCTGGCGCCATTTACCAAAACAATCTTAAACCTTTAGAAACTGAATATCTATCGCTTAGATTACAAATGTAAATGGAATATTTAAACATTTCCATTGACGCCAGTGTCTGATAGCTTATAAAATCGAAATGAATTGACTTAACACATTAAAAGATATTTTAAAGTCGTTGATGATCAATAATATATGTAATATTATGACATCTGAACATAAAAGTTGGGTCTTTACTCAATCAAATATGTTTAAATGTTCTTTTGATACTTTGGCTATTTCGTGAATTGACTTTCAAATACTTTTATTTCACTGAAATATTGGGATCGTTACCAAGCCTTGGTATTTATTTTAGTTAATAAAATTCTTAAAATAAATTAAATTCAATCATGTATAAAGAGGCAGCAGCTTTTGGTCAAAACATGTTTTATTTCGAACATTTTACACATACAATATTTAAAAACATCGGTGAAATCATACAATACAATGCTGAAATAGGATCAGATCTGACAGCATAAAATGCTTATGAAGGCTTTTTCCTGACATAAGATTGCTTACTATAAATATGACGGGTTTTAAAAATATGTGAAATATTGAAGTTTAGATAGAAAAGCAATTGTTAATACTAGTAGATTAAAAAAATGAAGACATTCTTCACTACCTACAAACAAAAAGGGGCGTTGAGTAGAAGTTTCTATCTGAAACATGTATGAATAGGGTCTAAATAGAAAAGACACAACAATTATCTGTTTATAAATGTATAAAGTTTCGGAATGTCATAATTTAAGATACACAAAGAAACTTAATTTAATAAGAAGAAGAAAAGAGGAGGATCTATTCTAAAGCAGCTTTCAAGCACATGGACTTAACAAAATACCTATATAAAATTATATTATTTCAATTATAATTATGCGCGTAAACGCACATGAAGGTGCTTTAATATAACTATGCATGAGGCTAAAAGTAGTGAAAATATATCTTAAATACGTTTAGTCATTTCATAATCATATAACAATTACCTGCTGGCAATAACTTTGTTTGTTTTGATAATAAGACTTGTTTTCTAGAAGGTTGGGAGTAAATTAATGTCTCACAAAAGAGCACATCTTTTCTCTTAAAAAAACTAAAGGCAAGTGCATTTTGTGATAATGCAATTATAATAGATACCTTTGATACCTGTCAATTGAACACACAACGTCAAACGTGAAAAGGTTTGTCTCAAATGTTTAAAAAATGAAGTTGTATTTTGTCTTCCATACAAGAAACTTCATAACTACAGTAAGTAAAGCAAATGTACATACGGTTCAAATTGATCGAGTTTATATTGTTTAGTAAAGTATATGATAGAGAAAAATTTAAGATAGTACTAAAGGTAATTTACGAACAGACAATTTGCTTTGTTATGGGTAAATAAAATAATCTTGTGCCTTTACTCTGTCAGTTTTAGTTGTTATTAATTTGATTAGTTTCAATAAATACTAACATAAAACATAACTTTAAAACATTTTAATGATAAACGATGGCTTGTATTCATGGTTAAAAAGTCTTGCTCAAATGCAGGGTTATTAACTGACGAATGCGAATGCTACAAAGTACAAAATGAAAGGAAAACAATCCTTTTAAATGTGAATAAATAGAAACTAGTTAAGAGCTATCACTAAAATTGAGAAATCTTCATAATTAGTAAACGAATAAGGTTTGAATGCATTCAAAACACTTGTATGTATAATTTATTCTATTCCTATATGCATCTTAAATGAAAAACAATTAGTTTTAATAGTGTTTTCACCGGTAGTGTTATTTGTGAATATTTACACTTTTGTGTGTTTAAATAATTTTACTAGAAATTTAATGAATCTATTTATAAATGCTGGTAGTTTACAAGAAGCAAAACAACATAAAAATGTTAGAATATAGTGACATTGAAGATAATTAAAATACTGTGTGTACGTATCTTTGATTTTTTTTTCTTTCTTGACAACACATTTAGTATATGAAAAACTATTTTCTTAGTCATAAATCAAATCAAAGTTTACTAATGAATTTCATCTAGTGTTATGCAATATTTAGTGTGACATGTCTTTATAATTTAATTAAGGGATGTAAAAGTAGTTCCATATTTTATGATATATTTAGATTGTTTAAATATTGTATACCATATTCTAAGTGTATTGACGAACAATATATACATGTACATATACATTATTATCAACTATTTTCGTGGGTTCTCTACCAAGTTTGTCATTACGTCCTGTCAGATTTCTTGAGGGTTTTTCAACATCGCACTCCTTTATTTTCCAATAGATCTGCAAAGTTTTTAGGACTGATAATAATAATGTATGAACTAGTTTACGTTTTCGCGAGTAATGAGTACATATTGATGAGGAGTAGCAGTAGCAGCCTCGGTACTTTTCATGCATTTTCTTAAGAAGTGGTTAATAGTTTTTTACATATTGTGACGGCAGAGAAAGGGAAAGCGGCAGAAATATCATATTCAGATGCTCGATCATTGGTTACTTTTTCTCGGGGTTTAAAATTGTGACAACAGGGAACGTGTTTTTATGTTTGACTATGATACAAAAGAGAAAGAACACCAAAACACTCGGCAATCTGATTTATACTCGGGGCTACGCCCCTTCGTACATATCAGATAGCCTCGTGTTTCGGTGCTCTTTCTATTACTTAAATCTTAATCCGGTTATCACGAACCAGCAGGTTAATTGTGACACTTTTAATAGCATAACAATATTTATGACGTACAAGTGAACTTTAACACTTTTCAAATGTACTGTTAATCTGATTATTTTACAATATATGCCGATTTTATGTAAAGATTAAGGACACTCTTTCATTAAGGATTTAGAAGCAAGTGATCAAGTAAGATTTAAAACATTTAATAATTTGTTTAAAAAACATATTGAATATATGGTAATTAGTAAATTGAATTTTTATAGTATATCTCGTACAAAACTTAAGGTATGAATTGGTTTTAATTATTATAGTAAGCTAACAACATACGCAGCGGAAACGTAATGAATAATACGTTTCTTTCCTCCAATCTTTATATTTTTCTTACTTTATAGATTACCGAAATGTGTGCCTTTTAATTGATAGATCCCTACTCTGACCTTTTATTTGAATAACAATAAATTTGACCACATACATTGACATGTGCTCTTTTGTTAGAAAATAAAATGTGGTTAAATTCTTATTGCATCCGTGAATCTAAGAATTTTGGACAGGTCAGGGATCTGTCAAAATAAAGTTGAGGTTTATATTGTCTAACAGTAAAACTGTGTTCTTTTTTTTCCGTGGAATATTTTGTTTTGTATAAACAGTGCTGTCTTATGCATAGTAGGTAGACCAACGGATCAGACAAAGTTCTGTATATATAAATATATAGTCACAGTACTTACCTGAGTCGCCTGACAATTATATAATAACAATGTTGGTTATAGATACATTTGTAATTGTATTTAAGTTTTAAAACATTTTTAATGATCCAAAATTAAAAATAAAATTCAGCAGATGAAATTAACTTATATTTATCCATTATGTTTTCTGGTAATGATACGATAATTTTCATTATAAGAATATAATATCATATACTCGTGACAAAAGCTAATGACTTTTTGAACCAGTAGGTTATTTATATGTTTCTAACAATGAAATTATTTCCAGTATACAGTATACAAAAACTTTTATTTTTTCACTAAGATTATAGCATAGAGAATGTTTCTTAAACAAATATTACATACATGTATATCTATTGAACAGTTTTATAAACAAATTTTATTACTAAACATTAACAATAATTGTCATTTTCATTATTACTAGATAATTGCACCAACGATATAATGAGGTAAGACAATCAAAAAGCATTCAGATGAAGTTCATATACTCACATACTGATATTGATACACGTATCCCAGGACTGTCAAAATACAGAGGTCAGATTCAGTCAACTCTCATTCCAGTCTCTTTCACACAAATACAACATCTTTTAATAATGAAATTTATAAATTCATTCACATCGAAGCAAATAAAATAGTAGTAATTTGCCGAAATAAGATGGAAAAATACTCAAGAGTTGCCGTTATTTCTTAAAGTTGGTTACTAAACAAAGACTCCTCGTCCGAGAAGGCAATTCTGTGATCGCCTACGTTAGAATATAAATTGTTGCTTTCTCGTCCAGGTGTTTTAGCAATAAAAACTTTTCTCTTTCCAACTTGTGGCGCCTCTGTGTCCTTCCGTTGTTTGTCTTCTAGTTTTGCCTTTTGCTCGACTGCGTAGATTTCTTTCATCCACTTCTGTAGATACTGATGACTTGTCTTCTCGGCGATGTCTAAATCTAGATATCCAGATGGATCGTAATGCTCCCTGGAAATTTTCTTTTTATCGTTTTCAAGGTTGTGTTTGTCGCCTGACACTCTCGCTTTACTTTTGTCTCGTATTTCAGGTAAATGCTGCTCTTGTTCAACCTTATTCCTAAGATGCATACCGGCTGGGCTGTCTTCATCTTTATTTTTCTTTGTTACAATATCTATATCTTTGACAGCGTTATTGATTACGGAGTCAACTTTGTTTGCATTTTCCGCTTTTGGTAGCGTCTTTTGTTTCCTTTGGGCGATTGCGTCTTCATTCAGTTTTCTTCGGTCATTATCTTTTGAATCACGAACATTTTCCAGACATATTTTCATCTTAAAACTTTGCTGAGATGTTTCATCCGGCATAACGTAATGACGATAATCCGAAATACTTCCTATGTCTGCATATGAATGACTGAAAATAAACAATAAATGAGCCGCGTCATGACAGAACCAACATAATGGGTTTGCGACCAGCATGGATCCAGACCAGCCTGCGCATCGGCGCAGTCTGATCAGGATCAATGCTGTTCGCTTACAAACTCTATTACAAGTAGAGACACTAATGGCGAACAGCATGGATCCTGATCAGACTGCGCGGATGCGCAGGCTGGTCTGGATCCATGCTGGTCGCAACCCATTATGTTGGTTTTGCCATGGCACAGCTCCAATGCCTGGTAATCTGATAAGTTCTTAGTTTTGTTGCATGCGAAATATATGTAGAACGGACGTTATATTTGTCTATATGTCCTTAAAATACAATACATAACATTCCTTGTTTTGATAAATTTTGGATGATATTTTCCTGTAAGGAGCAAATGAAGTACAAATGTATTAATGATATATATAATAACTGATCATACTTTGCACCCGTTTTTCAAGATATATATAACAATATACATGTATAGATGCTCGAAACGGATGTTATGCATTAATTCTCAAAGCATTCGAACTATGGTGACTAATTTGTGCCATTCGTGTTTTCGCCCCGCGACTCCGCAAAGTGAAAAAGTCGAAAATTAACATGTCAAGTTAAAATGGCGGGGGTGCGGAGCAAAAACACGCTAAAAACGGGGGCGCAGTGCGAAGTTTGATAAGTGAAGCATCGCCCCGCGGGGCCGCGGAACGAGATTTAAGAAATAGAACTGCGGGGTCTGGAGCGGAAACACGATAATTAGCGTCCCTGCTTATTAGCGAGTTTTAATCTCCGGAGCGCTTTTTAGCGCTTATTAGCGTGTCCCGCCATTTTCATTTGTTAATTCTCGACTTTTTCCTTGGCGGAGTCATGGGACAAAAAAACGAATGACACCAATCAGCCGCCATATGAAACACATATACTAGAGAGGCGCGGCCAGTGTATGCACATCTGTGTTATCTGTTCGTAATTCAGTCGGTTCATACGAGCGTTTTTTGCCCTTGAATGACAAATGGTTTATAGATAGACAAGTTTATTTTAAGACAGTAATCGTAGAAACGATTAATATAGTTAAGAAACAATAATCTGGTATATACAATACCTGTCGCTGCAGGTCACCGAGAATGATGCCTGCATATTTCTTGTGCATTTTTTTGGAGAAGTCGGCATAACGTCTTTTTTATTAGGCTTTGTTCCTGTTTAAAAAAACAAGAGCCGGTTGAACCGGGTGATGCTCCCGAAGTAGGTTTAGGACACAGAAAAGTATACCTCTTGTAGTGTCAGTGTAGTGACAGAGTTATGTCCCGGACAAAGTTCAAAATGTAAAAATGAACAAAGGGCAATAACTACAAAATTAAGCAAGGCAGAGTTTGCACTGTACCTCTATTTAATGAGATTATTCTACGTCTTGTTGATACCTCTTATGGTTTCAGAGCTTTGTTTCAGACAAAGTTTAAAGTGAAAACAACAACAACAACAACAAAAAAAACAACGGGCAATTACTCCAAAATTAAGCAAGGCAGAGTTAAGGTTCTTTTTAACTGCACTTTTATTCAATAAGATCTATCTGCCTACAAGGTATTATGATGATATCTCTTATAGTTTTAGAATAATGTCCCGGACAATGTTCAAAGTATAAAAACTAGCAAAGGGCAATAATTCCAAAATAAGACAAGGCAGACTCACTGCTTATCTTCTCAATGAGATTTAGGCCTACAGTATTTCATGTTGATACCTATTTTTGTTTCAAAGTTTTGTCCCGGACACCAATAGCGGACCGAAGAACGGACGGACAAAGCGGCGACTATATGCTCGCCCTTCGGGAAGCATAATAAGAAAAAAAATGTAATTTTGACAATCGGTTTCTGTATATACGTATAAATATAATATATTTATATTGTATTTATAGTTTATATCGGAACTACGAATTTGACTTAATACAGTTGTTGTTAGAAAGGAATCGAACCAGAGACCTGTAGATCGTTAGTCCGACACTATACCAGTACACCACACCTCACTGAATGACGAGTGAAATTAGCAAATATATCCGAATCGATGTATTCGTTAGATACTGGTCAGTGTTTATTCAAATGACCTTTACGAAAGGTAATGAAGTGCCAGTTCAATATTGTTGAACAATACGAAGCACTTGCTAAATTAATTGCAGTCACTACTTCATTAAGGGGTAAAAACGATATCAGAAACGTATATCTTATATTTCTTACCTTGTTTCTTCTTCCAAAGGACAACAATAATAACAATAATCAAAATGGTGGACATTGCTGTTACTGTTGCTGTAATTGCATATCCTATTATATTTGTTGTTGCTGGTATTTGGTAATTGTGTGTTGGCGTTTTATCCGTTGGAGGAGGCGATGAAAGCAACTGTTCTGTAATGTCTGTAATGTAGACATGAATTTGCATCAACATTTTTTTTGTTAACAAAAAAACAAAAAACAAAAAAAAAAACACAAAAAAACATATCTTTTTTAGCAATGCAATGAAAAGGCTATAGTCCCTCGATGGCAATAAAATGAAAGTTTAAAAGAGAAATTGCAGACTAGTTTGATCGAGTTCGATTCATGCGAGCTTTCTTATTTATTTATTTTTTAAAATTTCAGTCTCATTTTAATGATGCAATGTATGTTATTTTTCGCTGAGACACATTGTATTCAATGCTTATCAAATTAAAGTATACAGAATTTTAAACATACTGTTTTCTTGTCGACAACGTATAGATATATTGCCATGTTTGGCAGGAACTGAAATAATTGAATACAGCATATAAATATGACATAAATTATCAGTACAATATACAAGCATAGGTAATCAAAATTATTTATGAAACCTCAATATATCCTGTAATGTTAAACTCCAATAGGCCTTCTATGTGTTCTGATTGAATGTCATTCACCTAGGAATATTTCTTATATCATCCTTGGGCGCATTACTCTTGCATAATTCCATATTCAGCAAATTATTAAAGTTTAACCAGACTTTAAAGGTATAGAATTATTCTTGAACTGTATGTGTTAATTTTATTGTTTTGAGTAAAATTCAATTATAAAAAATGAGAATGTGTTTTCTATTTATTTCCTTGACTGCGTACTTAACAAATATTGCAGTTTTAGGTTTTTCGGTATAATATAATAAAAAAATTACTTTCGGGGTGAGAGAAGATATTGCCAACCCTTGAACTGGCATATTACCCTTTGGATTTGCCTCAGTATTATATACCATTTCTCGGGCTTACAATATTTTCTATGACCCCGACAGCCATGTGTTATTTATATCATGCACATATTCTCTTAAAAGATTAAAGTTTCATTGTACATGTATACTGTATAGGGGCAAGTGAATGATTTATTTTTCCAACACACTCTTGAATAATAGCCGTTGCATCACGAGACAATATATTACATATTTTTTTATAATAATTGAAAAGAAATCTCGAATTTTTGTTAAACGTCCCGCTGTACGACCCTAGTATATACAATGCAATATTCCTGTATTGGTGAAGGACTCCTAATCCGGTGATTGTGTATTCGATCCCCGCATGTATAAGCTTGTATTTCGGCTTCCTGTATCAACACTGCTTCGATTTCTGGTTAGATAATTCAGTAAGGAAGCAGATATCCGGCGTGATTCAAAAGCAAGATATCAAGGTCCCTAAATAGAAGTTTGGCATAAGGGGATAACAAATATTAACATACTTGAGAAACGAAGAAGGAGAAATGGAACAGCGTCATCAGGTTCTGTGGCATAATCCACAACAAACGTCTGTTTCTGTTTCCCTGTATTGTTGCCATTTTGAATTGACTTTTTGATTAACACTTCGTTATTGTAAAGTGTTTCTTTACCTCCACTTTTAACTGTGAGATCCATACTTTAAATAGAAAAAATACTTAATCCGATAACTATACATATTCATATTCTGTACCTTGGAACTAAAAAAAGCAATATGCAGTCCATAGCTTTAACGGAATTCCACAGATATTTTTTTAACATTATGGGACTAGAAATATAGTTTTTGAGACTAATGCTCCATTTGATGTTGGTATAGACCAATTTTTGTGTGTGTAAAATTTAAGTCTAATAGATCATTCACTCATTCCATTTTCAAGAATAATTATTCGAATTGTGAAAAATGACACCAAATTAAAAAGCTTCCGATGTTGGTTAGAAAAATACAAAAATACGATTTATAAATTTATTTCTGAGTGTATTTACTATTATTTTTGCATATCTTTCTGTTTTGAATGCTGAAGCTGATTTATGTAAGAAAATAAAATTATATGTTAAAGGCTTTTGTGCACGACTCAATGGATTCCCATTAATTATACAAATATATCGTATATTAATATAAAAGTGTACAAGAAGCGTTTCTAGAAAACATAATCGAAAGGTGACCTTAATTTGAAAAGTCTTTGACATGACGCCAAGCACGACAGACAGACAATTATGCTCATGCTAACTTTGTCAATTCTTATAACTATTTAAGGTACAATTGTCAGAGGGTTTAATTAACGCATTAAAAAAACACAAATAAATAGTGTACCTTTTTGTTGGGAATATTGTCAGTAATGTCCCTATTTGTACATTTGTTTCAACATCACATGAACACAGCTTTGAAGTGCTTTCATCGCCTTTGTAGAATAGGTTAATACCATTTGGATGTCCATTAAATGGTTCCGGATCAGATCGTTGATGGCAAAATTGCAAGAACGCACCATCTGTATGTTCAAAGGTTTATTAAATCTTTAAGTGTAAATAATTTACTTACCCTTGATTAATGATCTAAGATAACTCATTGATAATTCAATGTTAAATTATTGAAAATTTTAGATTTAACGGTGTAGAAAAATCTTAACAATCAGTAACTGATACTATATTAAGTACTCATCCAGCAATACTGGACTATCAAGGTGTGGTTAGTGCAATGTCTGTCTATAGTCAACAACCATAACTGTCTTACGTCAACAAATATATCTCCCTTACGTCAATAACTACATCTCCCTTGTATCAACAACAATAACTGTCTAACGTCAACAACTATATCTCCCTTGCGTCAACAACTATATCTCCCTAACGTCAACATATGGAACGCCATAGCTGCCTCATGTCGTTAAATTTAGTTTTATCTTTCCCTAAAAGCGTCTAATTATGTATAATAGAAGTGTTGGCTTATGGGAACCTGTCTTAACGAAGTCTTATTAGGTCAAATATTAATTTAATCTTGTCAAAACGTAGTGCTGACTTGTCTAAACACTGTCTTATTATTTCAAAACGCCATGTTATCATGTGCAAATCCGGTGTTAACATGCCGAATGGAAGTCTTAATCTGTCTAACATGTACGCCATCTTTTCGAATTAGGATTTCATTATGCCTGAACAAAGACTTGTTTAAATGTGGTATTGAATTGTCTTGAAATTGTCTTATCATGTGAAACAGTAGTGTTATCTTGTCGGAAGTTGGTGTCACCTTGTCCAAATGTGATCCTGGTATGTTATGACACTGTTGTATTATGTAATACTGCCGTTTTGTCTTGTCCAAATGTGATACTGACTTGTCTAAACACCGTCACATTTTGTCAGACTGTCATGTCATTGTGTTCAAATTCGGTGTTATCTTGCTTAAAGAATGTCTTTTATGTTAAAATATCATGCTGTCTTGTCAAACTGTGGTGGTAATTTGTCTAGAAATTATCTTATTATGTGAAACAGTAGTGTTATCTTGTCGGAACTTAGTGTCAACTTGTCAAACTCATGTCTTATTATGTCGGCTAGTAGTGATATCTTGTTCAACCGTTATATTGACCTGGCTGAGTGCTGTCCTGTTTTATTAAACTGTTTTGTTGCTTTGTATGAGGTGGTGTTATTCTGTCTAATTGTGCCTAAACATCATGCAGTCTTGTCTAAAACTGTTGTTATCCTGTCTAAAAATATACTTATTATGTGTAATACTAATGTTGACTTGACAATAAATTTTGTTTGTTTGTGTTAATGTTATTTTATTATGTCAAACAGTATTGTTGACTTGTCGAAAGATGGTATCGACATGTCTAAACACTGCCTTATTTTCTCAGATCGCCATGCTATTATATCCAAACTTTATGTTAACCGGCCTAAACACTGTTTTATTATGTGAAATAATGGTGGTATCTTTACCAATTATGGTTATGAACTGTTCAAACGCTATTTTAATTTGCCAAACTGTCATGCTATTATGTCCAAATGCAGATTCACTTTGTTTAACTTCGTCTTATTATGTCAAATAGTCATATAATCTTGTCGAAACGTGGTGATGACTTGTCTTAAATTACCTATCTTTTTGTCAAAGTGTCATTTTATTTTGTCAAGTTTCGGTGTTATTTTTACTAAACATCGTTTTTTTTATGGCGAAGTATCTTTTTTCCTTTTCATATGTGGAGTTTACTTGTTGAAACACAGTATCATTATGTAATACAGTATCATTGACTTACCAGTTTATGACGTTAACATGTCTAAACGCCGTCTCATTATGTCATATAATCGTGTTATCCTGTCCAGATGCGATGTTGTCAAAATTTAGTAACATGTGACCAGAGCCCGCGCGGAGCGGTAAAATATAGAGTAAAAAAGGATAACGGGGACAGTTTACCAAAATCAGGCAGCGCTTTCTAAATTTAAAGAAATTTACACAATTATGAGACAAAATAAGACTTTTTCTTTTCTTATACAAAAAAAAAAAAAAAACATCAAATTTTGACAATATAACACTTCTGTTTTACATTATAAAAGTCATTACCACATTCAGACAAGATACCGCAATTGACTGTGTTTAAACCAGTCAGATCCGTTTTTTGACAAAATAGCATATAGTTTATCATAATAAGGCATGATTGAGCCCAGTCAACACCCCATTTTGGCAAGATAAATCGAATACTTGATATATAAAGACAATTCAGTAGTGTACGTTGGCAAATTAACAATGTTGTTTGACACAATAAGACAATGTTTAGGCATTTAAACACCGTATTTTGACAAAATAACATGGCAGTTTGGTAAAAAGGATAACGGGGACAGTTTAGCAAAATCAGACAGTGCTTTCTAAATTTAAAGAAATTTACACAATTATTAGACATAATAAGACTCTTTCTTTTCTTTTACAAGAAAACATCAAATTTTGACAATATAACACTTCTGTTTTTACATAATAAAAGTCATTACCACATTTCGACAAGATACTGCAATTTATTGACTTTATAAGACTGTGTTTAAACCAGTCAGATCCGCTTTTTGACAAAATAGCATACAGTTTATCATAATAAGGCATGATTTAGCCCAGTCAACATCCCATTTTGGCAAGATAATTCGAATACTTGATATAAAAAGACAATTTCAGTAGTGTACGTTGGCAAATTAACACAGTTGTTATTAACACAATAAGACAATGTTTAAGCATTTAAACACCGTATTTTGACAAAATAACATGGCAGTTCGATGAAATAAAGTTGTGCTTTTACAAGTCAACACCAAATTTTGACAAGAGAACACTACTGTTTCAAATGATCAGACAGTCTTTTGAAAAAACAGCTCCGCAATTTGACCAAATAATGCGACTAGTTGACATAATATGACACATTTCAGACAAGCCAAAACGACATTTTTGACCTGATAACACTACTGTTTGTAATAATAATACAATGTTAACACAAGTCAACATCACATTTTGAAGAGATAAGACTATTGTTAGGTATAATAAGGCAATGTTTAGACAAGTCGACAAATTACAATGGCATTACAACGCTTATATTTGACATAATAAGACGCTTTCTGGGCAAGATAAAAAGAAATGTAATAACATGAGACAGCTATGGCGTTCCATATCAACAACTATGACTGTCTTACGTTAACAACTATATCTCCCTTACGTCAACAACTATATCTCCCTTACGTCAACAACTATATCTCCCTTACGTCAATAACTACATATCCCTTACGTCAACAACCATAACTGTCTAACGTCACCAAGTATATACCCCCTACGTCAACAATTATATCTGACTTAGGTCATCGACCATGTCTCTCTTATATAACAATCATGTATTTTCAACGTCCACTACCATGTCTCTCTACATCAAAAATGGCTTCTCTGTAACGTCACTAAAATCTCTATTGTAACTAACAATGTCTCTCTAAACTAAGCAAACATTTCTCTTTATCGTCACAAACCATGTCTCCTTTACGTCAACAAAAATGTCTGTCTTAAGTAATCAACTATATCTCCTTTACGTCAATAACCATGTCTCTCTAACGTCACCAACTATGCCTCCTTTTCGTCAACAATCATGTTTCTATAGCGTCTCTGAACATGTATCCTTTACATCAACCATGTCTCCCTAACGTCATCACAAATCATGTCTCTTTTACGTCACCAAACATGTCTCTGTAACGTCAACAACTATGTCATCATTTTTCTTTTACGGCACCGAATTGTCTCCTTTACGTGTCATCACGTCTCATGTCTCCCTAAGAGACCATGTCTCTCTAACGTCACCAACTTTCTCTCTTTTACGTCAACCATGTCTCTTTAACGTCACAAACCATGTCTCATTTACGTCACCAAACATGTCTCTGTAACGTCACCAACTATGTCTCCTTTACGTCAACAACCAAGTCTCTCTTACGTCACCATCAATGTCTCTCTTACGTCACCATCAATGTCTCTTTTACGTCATCAACTATGTTTCTATAGCGTCACCAACTATGTCTTCTTTACGTCAACAACCATGTCTCTCTAACTTCACCATCTATGTCTTCTTTACGTCAACAGCCATGTTTCTATAGCGTCACTGACCATGTTTTTCACACTATGTCTTTCTACCGTCAAGTACCATGTCTCTTTAACGTCATGAAAATATATTATGTTTTACCTGAGAGGCAATTGTATTCAATTTCGATGCCTTCGGAATTTTTTTTATATGGAAAACGTTCTGGAAAAAGTGGAATGTTACAATCACTTTCAGCCACACATCCTAAGAGAATTTTGTGCCACATTGCTTTCCACAAGTGATCTCTGTGTCTTTTCTCTGATTCTGTCGCGGAATTGCTTTTTGTACATGCATATGTTTCATTTGAATCAATCAACCATCCACCTACAATATCTATTTTGGTCCCACTCTTGCATTGTAATTTTACGTTGATCAGATGATGGTTAAACGTACACAGGAATAAATGATTGAACCCATCAATGCTTTGGCATGTGAAAAAAATACCTGAAGCAAACGTGATTTAATTAAAAACACTAACAACCATGAGTAAAGTAAATAATGAAGAATACTAAAATATATGAATATCGCAATGAAATTCTATAATAAGATTGGGCAATCAGTCAATAAAGTAGGCATGCTTGACGAAAAGGACTGTAGATGCACAACTTTATGTTCTTAACTATTACGAGAACGAAATAATGTAAAAACTAAATATTCACGCACCTTTCTTTATAAACAATCTTTTCTAAAAGGGAACGTTCATTCGTATCTTTTATGACCAAACATTTCTAAAACGGAACGTTCATTCGTATCTTTTATGACCAAGAATTGCTAAAACGGAACGTTCATTTGTATCTTTTATGACAAAACAATTCTGAAAAGGAACGTTCATTCGTACCTTGTATGACCAAATTTCTAAAACGGAAGTTCACGTATCTTCTTTTATAAACAAAAATTCCTCAAACAGAATGCTCTTTAATCTTTTTTTATAATCAAACATTACTAAAACAGAACGTTCACACACCTTCTATCATCAACAAACATTTCTAAAACGGTACGTCAAAGCACCGTTTTTATGAGAAAACATAGTTATACAGAAAAAAATGCATTTTCTTTTACAACCAAACATCGCTTAAACGGAACTCCTCGCACCTTCTTATATTATCAAACATTTCTACACTGGAACGTTTACTCGCTTTCTTTTATCACCAAATATTTCTGAAACGGAACGTTCATGCAACTTTTAAGCACATTCTCTTGTAATCAAATATTTCTAGAACGCAACGTTCATTCACCTCCTTTTAAAACCAAATATTTCTAAAAGGAATATTCACACACTTTTATAACCAAACATTGTCAGAACACACGACCCTTATCAGCAATTTCTTGTATAACCAAATATTGCTTAAACGGAACGTTCACGCACCATTCTTTTATAACGAAACATTTCGAAAAGTATAGTCACATGCCTTCTTTTATAACCAAACATTTCTAAAATGGAACGTTCACGTACATTTATTTTTAACCAAACATTTCTAAAATCGAACGCTCACGTACCTTCATTTATAAACAAACATTTCTAAAATGGAACGTTTACGCGCCTTTATTTATAACCAAACATTTCAAAAATCGAACGGTCACGTACATTCTTTTATAACCAAACAATTCTAAAATGGAACGGTCACGTACCTTTTTTATAACAAAACATTGCTAAAATGAAACGGTAAAGTAACTCCTTTTATAATCAAGGATTTCTTAAATGGAACGGTCACGTACCTTCTTTTACAATCAAACATTTCTAAAATGGGACGGTCACGTATCTTCATTATAACCAGACATTTCTAAAATGGAACGTACACGTACCTTCTTTTATAATCAAACATTTCTAAAATGGGACGGTCACGTATCTTCATTATAACCAGACCTTTCTAAAATTCAACGTACACGTACATTCTTCTATAATTAAACATTTCTAAAATGGAACGTTCATATTCATTTTTCTAAAACCTTTTGCTGCGAAAACTGAATAAATAATAGTAAAATCGGGCATTAAAATTACTGAAAAAACACACAACAATTTCAACTTTCTGAAACCAACTTTACAGAATTTCGACCTATATGTTTTACATATTAAGTTATACCAAAAATCAGCAAGCACATGCTAAACTTGTTCATGCAGGGATAGCAAATAAGAATACATACATAATAATGTTGAACAAGTCTTGAAAATCATCCTTGATATGTAAAAAAACCTTTTAAAACATAATCACCAAGATCGATGTTAGTGCACGCACGTTAACGGCGTTCGTGTCTCTAATTAACTTGTCACAATTAACGCTAATTATTTGTAATTATCAATGTTTCCGAATCTCCTTATTAAACGTGATTGGATAAGTACATGTTGACATAATTTTGAACCATAACAACGTCAATCATTTTCCTCGAAAAAGTACCGGGTCTATGTTGTTTTGGTCGCTTTTTATAGATACATGTACATGTAATATTATTTCATCATCAACATCATCATCCTCATTATCCTCCTCATTATCCTCATCATCATCATCATCATCATTATAATGTTCTAGCACGAAAGTAATCTCTGTTATTTTCTCAAAAATTACACTAAAAGACATGTAGTGTATGGCAGCTGTGAAAAGAAGTGCCTTGTGCTTCGTCTGAATTATAGTTTTTGAGGATTGAATTATGTTGAAGGGCGTGAGAGAAAAATATTTCTCGTTCTCTCGTTCTTTCATATTGGAACCACTTCAACTGCTACTCCCCTTATGACTGACGGGTTGCCTTTGATGGTTGAGACATAAGAATTACAGCTATTGTTAATCCTTGTGTAATCGTAGAAGGCGACTAGATAGGTTCGAATAACAATGCAGCAGGTGAGGCGCTTTCGATCGCTGGTGTTGCTATGATGTCTGCTACACCCGAGGTAGCAAAAATCGTCTTTCCAGTTTCGGCGTCATATGACCTTTACTGTCTTTGTGCTCCTTAAAACCAAACAAACTGACCAAAAACCCAAAAACAACAACAACAACAACAAAAACAACAAAACAAACAAATAGCGGAAATAAGCCTGCACCTTATATATACATTAGTGAATTTTTTTGTTTTTTTTTGCAAATGGATAATTGAATTATATCTGTAAATATCTTCTGGTCGTGAGTCGCTTTTAAAACTGAACGGCTCTAGTTAATACTTCCCTAAATAAAATTTTTTGATAAACATTAAGGATAAGCAATATGTATATAATTCTAGCATCCCATTCTGCGTTTTTAAAGAATGAATGCCTAGTTATCGGTTGCCATTAATAATGTTTGTTTTGAAGCAAATGGGAATAATTACAAATATTAACCAAAGGCGAATCTAATTTCGAAAAAGTATTTTTCATTCTAATTTCATTTATATTATCATTATATAAAAAAACAGGACAGGGCACAAACAAAACACGGACGTACGAACGTTAAGTCTTTTACTTTGTTCACGAAACTCTAAAATCAAAATCAAAACAAACGTCAACCACTTATAGGTCAGTCATTATAAGAAATATGGTTAAACTCATTCCTTCACAAATGTTTTCACGATTAAATGACTGATAAACAACTAATAGTACACAAACTACTTAACATTAAAAAGGAGAGACAACTTCTCGCAAATTATGAATCACACGGAGATTTAAGGAACGAAGTTCCTAGAAAAGCCATCGACTATCCCAATGACCTTGAAAATTTTAAAACGCGTTGCGTGACAGTTTTACGTTTAAGACCTTTCTTGAAAATTATTTCTTTGCTACAACTTACCAATGTAGATTTATCTTTAAATATACATACTAATATTTTAATTGATTTAAATTATTCTGTTCTCAAGATAATTAAAAAGGATTTGTGTCAGTGTTTTCAAAATATGGCATATATAGATATGAATAGCATTGTAAACAAGGGACAGATGCACTTAAAATGTTTATAATCTTATTTCCCCAACTGTGTCTAATTATCTCATCATTACTTCGTTAATTAGATATTTCCTCTCAACTCCTCCCGTCAGCAGTATAGTGCAAAATTGAAGTGATTTTAAAATCTGATTTCTATATATAACTACTTGTAGGTTGATCAGGAAACGTCATTAATCAGCTTAAATCAAAGAAAATCACGGTCGTAAAATTCGTCGAAAACTATCCAAAGTACCGGTTCACGATTGACAATATTATCACATGTACACTACTTATCATGATATACAACAAATACTCCTAAACGTTTATGAAATAGTGCAGACAGGCTTCTTAAAGGCCAAATGTGCCACAGAAATACTTATATTTTATCATTCAAAAACTTTTTATATCGATGTACATTTTATATATCCAAAACGTTACTCATTAGACAATTACCTTAACCATCTTTTTCGTCTGTTGCTTTTTGGTGATAAGTTCAGCTACAGTGGTTCATTTTACCTGTTGATGTAAATCAGATACCTTAATAAAAAAATCAACAGATTCAATTTTCTCTCTGTTTATAAAAAATTCTTATTTCCTATGACTTTTACACGTTTTGATATCATATATATCTTGTTTATTTGAGATTACAAGCTGATAGGGTCGGTATGAATTAATCAATATCACCAAGAAACAAAATTAAATACATTGATAAAAGTTCTACATCTTTTACTGTCATAGTATCATAAGTTAACATTCTCACAATAGCATGGGAGATAATTGTTCGCCTTGCTTTAATTCTATTGTTACATCGAAAAGGTAAGATAACTCCAAAATATTTGATATTTTTATACATTTTTGTAAATTATAAATTATATTATTATTATAAATAATAGTCCTTAAATCGATATGACTTGTGTTTTATTTTACAGCTGACGCCTGCCCATCAATCATCTCTGTTTACCGAATATAAAGCTCTTTGATGACGATGATGATGATGATTATGATGATGATTATAATAATAATAATAATAATAATTGTAATAATATTGCAATATAACTTTGACATTATCGATAAAATTATTATGGTATTTCAAACCAAAGACATAAGACGTCAAAGTTTGTCATCTACTTCCTCTGCCGATGTAAATGCGAAAAACATAACGCTTCAATCTCAAACAATTATTTGGCACTTCTTCCAGATGACTTTCGAAATACGATATTTGTTATTTTGTACGACAATGAAGGTAATGAAGTATTTAAATTCATTCTTCAAGCAGCTTGATGTAAGTTGTCTGTTGTGAAGTAAAGTAGATTAAGTATGCTCCGACTCGAACTCACACTCAATTGTCTTTGTTTAAGGATAGTGTAACGTACACTTTTCACAGTATGAATATATTTTTTCTTTATTATACAGGTACCTTATCAACCACAATGATTCCATATCTTCTTCAAGTTTTTGCAGTTCTGTCTCTGCTGTGCTGCAGCACTACGGCACAGTCGTATAATGACACAAATACACTCATAAATGATTTAATGGGCACCTACACTAGCAAAGTTCGACCTGTAGAAACAGTGTCTGAAGTTCTCAATATTTCTTTGACATTTTATCTGTCATGTAAGTATTTTGCTACAGTTTTTCTCTCTAAAAGTCTTTATTACAAAACACAGACACATACATTTACGAGGGTCGTCCCAAAAGTTCGCATAAATGTTCCATTATGAAAAAATAGAACGCACACGTTTCATTTTGAGAATGCATACACATTAACCATTGAACAATCTAACCATCTTGCATTCTTTTTAAATAAACTTTTATTTCTATTACGAAATTTTACCAATGGATGCACGCAGAGTCTCGCATAATATAATTTTATTCAACTCGTTCAATAAATTCAGTATTTACGTAACTTACTCTCATTCAATATCCTCTATATATTGCATTTACAAATAACAGCATGTTTAAATTTGAAAAAAGATATGCATATTTGTTTTATATTAAAGAAGTATTATGTAAACGTTCGGGACAATGATCGTATTACTTTGCTTTAATAATCTCAATATTTTATATTCAATTTCTTAAAGTTTTTATTGCCAAAATTAATATATTTCATTGATTATCTTTCACAGTGATATTTTTTGGTTAAAATCACTATTTTGTATTTGTATAGTGTAATATATGTTACATGCGTTATTGTGCACAAGTCAAAGAACTCTTTATTTGCTATGTAGTTATGAAAAATCAAGGAACACATTTATTGTACGCGTACTAGTACATTTATTGTTAGTGTGATCCAATCAAAAAACACATTTTCTCCAGTATATTACAATACAAAACAACATAAAATAGTATAATAAAGTATAAGAACACAGCTTTTTGGATAAGGAAACATTTATATAATAACTCCGAGGAGAAGAAAAACAACATGGCAAAATACAGCAAACATTACAATGATATTTCGTGAAATTATCAAATGTGGACATAAAAATGAATAATTTTGAAACCTTATAAATAGGAGCTGACAATGAGTGCTTACTTGTTTTTAACAGTAATCATCTTACTTGTTTTTTACAGCAATCATCAGCTTTGATGAACAAGAGGAGAGTCTAACAACTGCTGGATATTTAAGAATAATGTGGAAAGACAGAAGCCTGGTTTGGCAAACGTCTCAATATAATGGCGTTGCAATGATGTTTGTAGTAAGTTGAACTTTGTTTTGTATTTGAACTATGTTTTTTATTTAAATTCACATTTTAGATTGGATATAACTGTATATACATTTTTAAAGATATTTGAATGCCAGTAAAATATTACAAATCAAAGGAATTTGCTGCAAACTGTTACCACTCCTTAACATATCTGATATATTTTCAAATCTCAGAAGTATGATTATATCTAAATGTGTGCCAAATAACGTGTATGGATATTTCTACAAGTTATTTTTCAAGTTTCTTTTTTCTATGCGAATTATAACCCCCTGAAAAAAAAACAAGAACAAAGAAAACCACACACATACACATAAAAAACAACAAACAAACAAAAAAGGAAAACCGCTATTAAGTGTTCACTCATATGTGACATAAAGAAAGTATGTTTGTGTTAACAATATTTTTTTTGTCTTATCCATTCGTGTTTATGATTTGAATTTTAAAAATAAGTTGTTTACGTTGCTTCAAATAAATTCAACGAAGATTCAAAGACATAGATATATATATGGTAAGATGTTTTCATGTGAAATCAGTAGTTCTGTGAACGTCGCCAATATGGGCTTGTTGATCTTTGTCCTCATTTGTTGTCATATTTATCATTTTGACTTACCGGAAAGTACAAATCATAACATTTCGATATAGAAATTATATGTTTGTACAAGGAAACTTACAAAATAAAAGCAATATATTTGTTTCTAGCCCCAAGATGACATTTGGAAGCCGGACATATCTCTGAGAAATTCATTTTCGACTTTTACTGGCCTAGGTTCCTCCTACCAGAACGTGATTGTAGAAAATGATGGTACAGTCTACTGGGATCCATTTCAAGTACTCTTACAATTCTTACATATATTAGATGCATTCAAGTAACATTTAAGCGTCAGCAGTATAAGTATTATGAAATCATATTACAGTATTATTATTAAAAAATAAGATTTAGAAATTAAAGTTCTGTATGCAGGAAAAGAATCTTCGCATCATTAAAACTGTCTGAGAGCATAAATTGCACTGTTCGTAAGCAATTTGGAATCGTATAAAAATGTTATCCTCTTAACGGTTTCAGATTTAAAGATTTTGAAATTTTATACTCTTTACAATAAATACATTTACACGTTTGTGATTTATCTTAATTCAAATTAATTTATTACATGTTTTAATAGAAAACACACATAATATTAAACACAACATTCATTTTAAAGACCAAACTATAAGAATTTACTTACTCTTGTATATAGATTTCAAGATATTTGACAAACTGCCTTATATCAATCGAAAGGGATTGGTTAGATGTATATGTCTTATAATGATTTACCTAAATGACACAATATTATACTAACATAATATGAATATAGAATACAATATATGTTGTTTTGTTACCTCAAAATCTATAGTATCTGTATTTGAATTAAAATCACAAGACTGGTGGATATACTAATTGGCGATCGTGAGTAAAATATGCCCTCTATATCAACAGGAACAAGCTCTTGTTAATGTTTTATTATTTCAAAAACTGTAAATGGAATGTAGCGCATGTTATTAGGAAACTTTTGTTACGGTATGCAATAGCATTTAGACATACTCTTTTTCTGGTTTCAGGTCATGAAGTCAACCTGTTCTGTTGATATTACATATTACCCGTATGACACCCAACAATGCACCATTAAATTGATCGCATGGAGTTACTTGAAATCTGATGTTAATCTGCTTTCTCAATCAGGAATAATAAAAAGTCATTATTCCGAGAGTTCAACATGGAAGCTTGTCAAATCTACGTTCCAAGCCGATAATAGTGAAGTTGCCTCAATAAGTTACACGTTAATGCTGGAGAGGAAGCCGCGATTTTACGTATTCAATATGATACTGCCGGTAATACTACTGTCCATTCTGAATTTATTTACATTCGTTTTACCTTTATCATCGGGAGAGAGAGCTTCTTACGGCATTACTGTGTTTTTGGCCCTTGTTGTTTTTCTCACAATAGTAGCTGCTGAATTTCCAAAGAATTCGGACACAACATCACACTTGGCCGTGTGGCTTATCCTCATGGTTTCCATCAGTACATTAGCCGTGATACTTACCATTATTGAAGCTAGATTGCTCAGCAGAGATGATGGAAATCATGAAATCGGCAAATTTTATCGACGATTTTATGGCATTGTAATGTTTCTTCAATGTAGGTCATGCAAAAGCCATGTTCATCGTGTAAAGTCAAAAGCAGCTACGTCCAAGCAAAGCGTTATGTCATCTGATACAGAAGACGAGCTGTACCTTGATCTAAAGTGGAAGAACATTACTGATGCGATGGATTATGTTTTCTTTTTTGGCATAGTCTTCTTTGTCATACTCGTCACTCTGATTATGTTACTTACGCTTATCTACAACCCTGACAAGGTGACCGAGGAATACAAAAGTTCTCAACTATAGAACTTGTCTGCTGTACACTTAGCGACATTTAGCCTTAATGCATGATAAAGATTTAGTCTCTCTTTGATTTGATACAAGGTACCATGATTTAACCTTTATGACGTCAATGTTCCCCTAAGTTCTCAAACAAACATTACCAAGACAGAAGAACAAATAGGTCGCTAGAGAAAGAAATCGAATTCGAAGTTGGAAATTGTCATGATAACATACATTTAAAAATGTTTATGACGAATGACTGTAATTCCTTGAATTCATTTTGTTTGACTTATTCAATAATGGTAAAGTTGAATATTTATTAATTAAATAATTAGATTAACAAAAGTACTGATATTATTAAGTATGCTGTATCAAACCAAGGTAATTTCTGAAATTAAAACACTGTGTTAAATATAAACAAAAGAAACGTTACATTATTTTGAAATATGTAAAATTAAATTGTACATCGATAAGGAATTTATATGTATGGTTACAGTATACAGATTAAAGAGAATATATATTCATACATTGTATAGAAAATAAATTTTGATACTATGTATGTAAAACATAATTTCATACTATGTATGGAATATCACTAATTTTTATTTTGCATATTATTTTAAATTAAGATATATGTCAAGGACTTTATAACAGTGTATGTTACCTACCATATAAATATGTTGTCTTGTAATTGTTTATTATCTTGGTTAAATAAACCAATCTTGTGTGGTCTCAGGATATGTATTTATTTCGTCTACATTTATTATTCATATCCTTATTAACTTTGCTATACATATCCTTATTATCTTTGTTATACATATCCTTATTATCTTTGTTATACATGAATGCATGATGTTGATGATGAATAAATGGCATGTTAAATATACTACTTGATACTTCCTTATACAACATACGCTGATTATTGAATACCTATAGAATTAAAATAATAGTGATCACCAGCTATATAAGCTTTCTATTGAGTTGTACATCCTGAGTGGAATACTTTTACTTTGTTCCTGAATGTACAGATTCCTTTATTTATTAATTGCTCAAGATCAAACGATATTTTCCTTCCTTTAATATATGTTTCTAACACAAACAAATAAAAGCATTTAATAACATTTAAAACGACAAAATTATCATTGACATTGAAAAGGATAAACCGTTTTTTCACAATTTCCATTTTTAGATGTTAAACTCTGATAAAGCCGGTACAATGGGGAGTTTTGGAGTTGACGGTAGCTTGCAAGTACCACTTCCGCCCATTAACAGGCTGGAGCAAACCAACCTGCAACACTTTAAATTTTGCCGTTTTTGCGTTCTTTAGATATTATGATTTTCTATATTTTATTTACATTCTTTGCTGTTTTCTATCCATTTTAAGAAGTACAACTCTGGACAAATATTTATTTCTTCAGTTACTTGTATGAAAGTTTGAAATTGCTTAGCCAATATTCTGACTACACATAATGATTCTGGCTCTAGTCAGGTGTCCGCTATTGTCTGCAATTATTCACACACAGTTTGGGGCACTTTATGGTCTTTCAAAAACTCATCATATGACTTTAACATTGTCATAAAAACCAATTCAATAAAAAATCTATTCTTTGATTCGTAATTTAAAATTGACACCAAAAGTAAAGTGATTGTACCGCGTGAACTTCATTAGAGATTTAAATTCAAGCTGAAACATTTTTTTTTCAATTAGATATGATGTTTTCGAACATTTGTCATACAAATAAAGACAAAGATAATGGTATTTTCGCAAAACAAAACAAGTAACTAGTATGTTTTTTAAACCCTAATGCGACAACAAAATAAACTTTGTTCTTTAAAATATTCATGCTTTATTCGGGAAACTTTAAATCAATCAAATATTTCATATTGTCAAAATGGTTTGACAGATAAAATGTGGTCTGCAACCTTCATCGTTTTTGCTTTCCTTTTGGTTTCGGTTCCATTAGATTACTTTAAACATGTTAAAAGTACGCTTTACACATTTAATCTATAGTAGCATAAAGAGAAATCATTGTATGAAATACGAGTGGTCGACTTTAATTATTTTGTAAGGCTTTTTTTCTAGAGGTTGGAATCCTTGTATCGGCCTCGTACCCTGAGTAATGTATCACATATTTGCAATGCTTTTATCTATATCTTTAGGGAAATTTGGCATAAAAGTGATTTGTCTGTAAACTTATGCCCTGCATTTCTTGAGGCAACAATTATCAACCTGTATAAACAGCAATCTTTATTAGCAAATAGTTTAGCGTGAAGTGCAAATTTATGTCCCGCTATCTAAAGTGTAGCCATTTACTAAATTACTTATCAACCTTAATCAAATCTTCTGTGGCTGTGTGAGATGTGAAAAGAATTTAATCTAAAATTTAACAATTGTGCTTTACAGACATTACCAAATTCGTTTCTGGTCATTACGATCTGTGTGATTGTTATTGTTTGTAAGCAAATAACAATGTAAAAATTGTATATTCTGCTATTTCCTTGCTTTCCTTTTTCATTACTTGTTCCCGCAAACAATATCTGAAAGTAACGTTTATTTACTGGAAAACAATGACAACATCAATATTTACATTTTCGTCTATTATATAATTTATCATATAATTTTTTGTGGTACCATATCCAACAATTATTCTTACAATAAAGGTTTTATACGTTTAAGCCTGACTTGATACAACTTTACATTCTGAAAATTTTAACTATCTTTAAAAAAATGATAAAATTGCACAAAGGCACGTTTTTTAATGTCTGAGATCTTCAGACAAAGCAATGCATTAATGAATTTTTTGATATTTCTGTAGTTTCACATATGTTCAGAATCTCTTTATGAATAACATAACCAATTCATCGGATGGCGCCATTTTATGGTGGTAAGAAATTAGATTTAGTTAATTATATTCATTCAATCATATTAAGTTAATACTTTTACATTGCAAAAAGTGTATTATATATTGAAATATGATTGATTTGTGTTGCCTTTTAAAGGAGAGTTGAATATTTCAAAAAAGAAAATGTGTTTTGAAGTGAAACTGTATCATTTCATTTTTCAAATTTACCAGCAACTTATATTTAACAGAAAACAAGTAATCGATATTCAAAACAAAGCATATGTATAAAACGTAAATGTTACACATCGTATATAATTTGAAAAAGATTAACATATCGTTATGAAACAAATTGTATGTGTCATGTGTAAATAAACACCCGGATAATGTATTCGGTATAGAGAACATGTGCAGGAATTTTGTTTCTCAAACTATGTTGAATTCCCATTTCTTTGGGTGATTTTTGTGTTATAAAAATAATATTTATGTTTTAAGCGTTAGGTTTCACAAGTACAATGTGAAAAAATTGCAAAATTATTAATGAACTGAAAACACAAAGTTATATACTTTTACATGTACCAATCAATAATCTTGTTTTGTTATCATAATACATTTACTTTTATATTAGAAACGATTGCCTTGATATTAGATAATAAGTCTTTCTAATGAACACATCATATTACTCTAATTCTTGTCCTTCTGGGCATAGTTAGTGCGGCCATATATGAGAAATGATTTATATATTCACAAGTGTCCTATCAAGATCGAGCACCTTCAGCAGTTTAGTATTACCATATTATTTCCTCGTCGTGAAACGAATGCACGAGTTACTTATCCTTCCATATGATATGGTTATCTAAGTAAATACGGTTAGTAAATCAATAGAATAGAAATCTAGCAAATATTTAAAAATGTTTGTCGCTATACCCTACAAATAATGAAAAATTAAAAAAAGATAATAACATTAAGGTTCATTTAAGGTTTATTGTTACATCACAGCTGAATTATAAAGAGCCTTCAGTAGTTTTAATAATATTCTTGCACAACGCATGCTTGGGAAAAGTAAGTATCGTTAGATTAAGCCGCCTTGTAATTAATATTTAATATGGAAAGAAGATGGGCTTCTTTTTACTGCTGGATACGAATGCTCAAATTAAATTTGTCAGACTGTTCAAATGTTTTATATTAAAAATGATTAACGTATCAATTACTTTGTATCAAAGATGATAAAGCTTCCTTTTTACCTGAATCATTCCTGGTTGCTCTGAGCATTACAGTGAACTTAACTTCAGCGCTTAGGCCTAGACATGCATGCATTTCACTTAGAACATCCGTACTTCAGAAATTATTATTTGCGTTTTATTCCAAATAGCGTGAGTTTCTATTGAGCATCAAAAGCTTTAAAGCAACACTTCATAAATAAATAAATTTAGGTAAGCTGCTTTATGAAGAACTAAACATATTCTATTCGGTTTAATTTAAATTCAAATTCAACGGAACAGTTGGTTTTCATAGACAAAAAGATTATAGAAGAAAATACGCGGGAATATTGTCGTGTATGAGTCAAAACTTACTCGTTGTTCAATAGTTACTCTTAACATACTTAAACTTACATATTTTGATCCGTCTCATACACAAATGCTTAACATGTCACACAGACAGATAAACAAACAAACAAACAAACAAACAAATAAACGCACAAATGATCAAACAAACCATATCATAATAATATACATACATTGTATTACCTTTGAACAAACAATGATTGATTTCTTTTAAAACTTTATTAGAATAACTAGAACACGAGAACATTGACTCTCATTAGAGTAATCGTCTGTTATCGTGTCTGCATTAGAGAACACAATAAACCTCGTCATTTGGCGTTATTTGTGTGACAAGACTTAAATTGTCTGACATCATAATGACATTGTCAATGGCAATATAATAAGAGCCACTGGGTATATAAGTGGCATTTCCATTATGATTTACTTAACCATTATCATTATTTAAGTTGAATACTTTACTCCTATACGTCTCTGTATTTGCCAAATGGTTGACGAATAAATTTAGACAATGCTTGGATACCTTATGGTAAAACAATGTTTTGTTTGTTTGTTTGTTTTGGGTTTTACGTCTAATCGACACAGTAAAGGTCATTTGGCGACATTCCAGCTTTACTCACGGTGCATATCCATATCGGTACCCTCTTTGCGAAATCTGCTCAAACGGTACCCTCTCTGAACATGCACAGGTCATTCTCTGCTAAAAACAAACCAACGATGGATAACAATACAGTAAAATTTCATTGTAATAAGGAAAGGAGGTATGACACGTAGAAAAGATGTATACCACGGAACACTAGAATGTTTAATTTATGTGCTGATTTGTCATGTGCCCGATTTTCATGTACTGCAACTTTACAATAGGCTACAAAAAATCGACATGTCTTGCTTCGCCCATCACATCGACATATTTTACGGGCTGAAATGAACCTGTGGCTTGATTATATATGCATCATACATATTTAATATGTTCGTATACATATCATCTTCGGACAAATGGTAGTATATTGTCAAAAATAAATGTTAAATTCATAAAAACACCCTACTTTCGGTTTTGCAGCGGCACGGGCTACCTCTCTTCATTTGATTTTTTATATCACAGGTACCCTCTCATTTTTTAACACATAGGTACCCTCAAAGCACGACATATGCTTTTATTTGCGTTAATCGTTAAGTATGTAATGTTTACATAAAAGTAAAAAGTATTACATACACACTTAACGATTAAAAGCAAATAAAATTATCATTTTCTTTGATAACATATGATTCTCTTTATAAATTACATGTTGTATTCGTATTATATATTCTTTTATTTTTTTGTTAAGTAACTATCCTTCAATTGGCTTATCAACAACAAACGTTTGCTCCTAAAACGATGGCTAGAACGTCACCTTTCGTTGTTTGATGCCGTGTCTTCATTGCTGAACACAATTACTTACGTCATCCACCGTAATTTGTGCGACAGAACTTAAATTACCTACTATTAGTAACAATAAAGCTTATTACGAACTTTTGTTCGCAATGTCATAAAAACCATTATGCACATTGATGATGACTTTTATATAATTAGAACGATTCTGCTATTATAGAACGTCTTTGTTACTATTCGCCATTGATTACTTAAATGATTAAACATGTAGATTTTTGTTGTGTTTGAAGAACGTAAAAACCTTAAGTACATTTTAATCGTAAAATATAAGAGCAAGAGTTATGAAATATGAAATCATTATGTAAGAATTTCAAAAGTCAAATATTCGTGTTTTAAATAAGTATAATGAATTTCATTTTGTTAAATCTACAATGTTATATATTTTGATGTTACTGATAACAGTGAATTTTAAAACCTTTTTGTCTGTTGCGCAACTAAATCTTTTATGATGTTAGACATTTTTACAGCACGTACGATATGGTCTAACACGTTGGCATTCTAATTGAAATATGGACGGTAGATGTATTTGAATACGAGATTATCGTAGATTATTCTTTAATATAAAGAACCTGTATAAAAGGCTTTTAAAACGACAAAAGCACCTGTTGATTATCACGTTTCCACCAATAAACATTCAATAAAACAAAAAATATTAATATAACTAAGAAATAACACAACTTATATCATTGTTATAAGACTGGCATTCGGATTATCATTATTTTTAATAAGTTTTAAAACATGGAACATTCATCACCTGATTTTTTAACGTATTCATTTAATTTTTCTTTACATATTTTCCATCTTTTTATGTAACCATCCTTTATTGCTCACATCAAACAGATATACATATCATGTCATTCATCCAATATATCCTCTTAGCCGAGTTTCTAACATCAAATCAGTACCATGTGAAATTTAATCCAAGAACAAATTATGTTTCACTTTGCTTGCATGTCTCCATAATACATTATATTTGTTTTAATAAGTATTTTAATATAATCGTTATATTCCATGTTGAAGTTTATTTTTTATGATTATATAATGTTTGATTTGATATCGTCGATACGCATGATTATCAAAATGACATATGCTCAGTTTTCGCTGTCAAGTTAATTTCATTAAGTAATATGGTTCAAGTGATTTGATCGTTATATAAGTAGTTGACCAATAATTGAGAATTAAAAATGTTAACGATAATATAAAACAAAACTACTGATAATTATAAATACACTGTGCCATTTTTAAAGACTGAACGTTACTGATATACGAACGATATTTATTGAAATGTCCTTTAGTCATGTGGGTTAAATTTGCATTGTGAAAAACAAAATTAAACACAATAATGGCAAATGTTAAGTTATTTCAACAGTAACATGTGTAAAAACTTGGATGGGCATGATGTAACGCCAAATAATTTGATATAGGATTAAATCTTCTCTTTTGATAAACGAAATGAAAAAATCTGCACGTCCAGATGTGTACGCGGAAACTGTCAATTTAAGATTCGTTTAAAACCTGTTTACGAGAAGAGTTTAAACACCCACATACTAGACTGATTTGGTTTGTTAATTGAAATGAGCCGTGCCATGACAAAACCAACATAATGGATTTGCGACCAGCATGGATCCAGACCAGCCTCCGCGCAGTCTGATCAGGATTCATGCTGTTCGCTTACCAACCCTATTACAAGTAGAGAAACTGAAAGCGAACAGCATGGATCCTGATCAGACTGTGCGGATGTGCAGGCTGGTCTGGATCCATGCTGGTCACAAACGTACTATGTTGGTTTTGTCATGGCACATGGAGCAATATAAAATGAAACATAAATAAATAGAGTTAATTGAAATGTTATTTAAACTTGGATTGTTGTATTTATCAGCTGTCTATCAGAACAATACAAATTATAGAAATCATTAGACATACTCCTGTAGAATGGAACATCAATAGCAACATATAAAACAAAAACAGCAACAACTATATACACAACAACAACAAGTACAGTAGCAGTAGATCTTAAGTAGTAGTCATTATGATCTGTGTGATTGTTTTTGTTTGTAAGCAAATAACAATGTAAAAATTGTATATTCTGCTATTTCCTTGCTTTCCTTTTCATTACTTGTTCCCGCAAACAATATCTGAAAGTAACGTTTATTTACTGGAAAATAATGACAACATCAATATTTACATTTTCGTTTATTATATAATTTATTATATAATTTTTGTGGTACCATATCCCACAATTATTCTTACAACAAAGGTTTTATACGTTTAAGCTGACTTGATACAACTTTACATTCTGAAATCTATTCGATTTATTCTGAAAATTTTAACTATCTTTAAAAAAATGATAAAATTGCACAAAGGCACGTTTTCCGTCTGAGATCTTCAGACAACGCAATGCATTTATGAATTTTTGATATTTATGTAGTTTCACATATGTTCAGAATCTCTTTATGAATAACATAACCAATTCATCGGATTGCGCCATTTTATGGTGGTAAGAAATAGGATTTAGTTAATTATATTTATTCAATCATATTAAGTAACCACTTTTACATTGCAAAAAGTGTATTATATATTGAAATATGATTAATTTGTGTTGCCTTTTAAAGGGGTTGAATATTGCAAAGAAGAAAATGTGTTTTGAAGTGAAACTGTATCATTTCATTTTTCAAATTTACCAGCAACTTATATTTAACAGAAAACAAGTAATCGATATTCAAAACAAAGCATATGTATAAAACGTAAATGTTACATATCGTGTTTAGTTTCAACTAGATTAACATATCGTAATTAAACAAATTGTATGTGTCATTTGTAAATACACACCCGGATAATGTATTCGGTATAGAGAACATGTGCAGGGATTTGGTTTCTCAAACTATGTTGAATTGCCATTTCTTTGGGTGATTTTTGTGTTATAAAAATAATATTTATGTTTTAAAGCAGCACGCCTCCAGATTCATGTTAAATTTCATGAAAATTTTGATAATGCATTTGACAGTAAAATATTGTGAGGTGAACAAATAAAGTTATTTACATATTGCAATTGGCACTTACGATCCATGCAAATAACAAAAAAGAGGTCAAAATGTGCAAAAATGCCCTTACTGTGTTAGTAACGCAGTAGAAATATGGTGATAAAATACTGCAAAATCAGTCTTAAATCGCAAATAACATGTAAACTTAACATTGATCTTGATTGTTTTTACCTTTCCTGAAATATTAGTACATTTTTCTCAATTTTCATTTTCTTGAAATATTTTGGCTCATCTGGAGGCATGCAGCTTTAAGCGTTAGAGTTCACAAGTACAATGTGAAAAAATTGCAAAATTATTAATGAACTGAAAAAACAATGTTATATACTTTCAAATGAACCAATCAATAATCTTGTTTTTGTGATCTTTATACATTAACTTTTATATAAGAAACGATTGCCTTGATATTAGATAATAAGTCTTTCTAATGAACACAGCACACTACTCTTACAATAATTCTTGTCCTTCTGGACATAGTTAATGCGGCCATATATGAGAAATGATTTATATACTCACAAGTGTCCTATCAAGATCGAGCACCTTCAGCAGTTTAGTATTACCATATTATTTCCTCGTCGTGAAACGAATGCACGAGTTACTTATCCTTCCATGTGATATGGTTATCTAAGTAAATACGGTAAGTAAATATTACATCACTTGAAATCTAGCAAATATTTAAAAATGTTTGTCGATGTACCCTTTAAATAATGAAAATTAAAAAAAGATAATAACATTAAGGTTCATTTAAGGTTCATTGTTACATAAAAGCTGAATTATAAAGAACCTTCAGTAGTTTTTATAATATACTTGCACAATACATGCTTGGGGAAAATAAGTATCGTTAAATTCAGCCGCCTTGTAATTTATATTTGATTACGAAAGAAGATGGGCTTCTTTATACTGCTGGATACGAATGCTCAAATGAAATTTGTCAGACTGTTCAAATGTTTTATATTAAACATGATGAACGTATCAATTACTTTGTATCAAAGATGATAAAGCTTCCTTTTACCTGAATCATTCCTGGTTGCTCTGAGCATTACAGTGAACTTAACTTCAGCGCATAGGCTTGTTTAAAGCCTAGACATTCATGCATTTATCTTAGAACATCCGTACTTCAGAAATTATTATTTGCGTTTTATTCCAAATAGCGTGAGTTTCTATTGTGCATCAAAAGCTTTGAAGAAACACTTCCTAAATAAATAAATTTAGGTAAGCTGCTTTATGAAGAACTAAACATATTTTATTCGGTTTAATTTAAATTCAAATTCCACGGAACAGTTGGTTTTCATAGACAAAAAGATTATAGAAGAAAATACGCGGGAATATTGTCTTGCATGAGTCAAAACTTACACGTTGTTCCATAGTTACTATTAACATACTTAAACTTACATATTTTGATACGTCTCATACACAAATGCTTAACATGTCACACAGACAGATAAACAAACAAACAAACAAACAAACAAATAAACGCACAAATGAACAAACAAACCATATCATAATAATACACATACATTGTATTACCTTTGAACAAACAATGATTGATTTCTTTTAAAACTTTATTAGAATAACTAGAACACGAGAACATTGACTCTCATTAGAGTAATCGTCTGTTATCGTGTCTGCATTAGAGAACACAATAAACCTCGTCATTTGGCGTTATTTGTGTGACAAGACTTAAATTGTCTGACATCATAATGACATTGTCAATGGCAATATAATAAGAGCCACTGGGTGTATAAGTGGCATTTCCATTATGATTTACTTAACCATTATCATTATTTTAGTTGAATACTTTGCTCCTATACGTCTCTGTATTTGCCAAATGTTTGACGAATAAATTTAGACAATAAGACAATGCTTGGATACCTTATGGTAAAACAATGTTTTGTTTGTTTGTTTGTTTGTTTTGGGTTTTACGTCAAATCGACACAGTAAAGGTCATTTGGCGACGTTCCAGCTTTACTGGTGGAGGAAGACCTCGGGTGCTCTTCCGTGCATTATTCAGGCACGAACGGACACCTGAGTAAATCAATGTAAACAATATACATATTTTGATTGCACTGTGTATCAGATAAATATAAATATAAAAATATATTACCTTATATAAATGATAAATGTTATTTCATAACTAATCCTTTGCTATAAAAATATCATTAAAATTATCATTTTCTTTGATAACATATGATTCTCTTAATTAATTACATATTATATTCGTATTATATATTCTTTAATTTCTTTGTAAAGTAACCATCCTTCAATTGGCTTATCAACAACAAACTTTTGCTCCTAAAACGATGGCTAGAACGTCACCTTTCGTTGTTTGATGCCGTGTCTTCATTGCTGAACACAATTACTTTATCCGCTCTAATTTTGTGCGACAGAACTTAAATTACCTACTATTAGTAACAATAAAGCTTATTACGAACTTTTGTTCGCAAGGTCATAAAAACCATTGTGCACATTGATGATGACTTTTATATAATTAGAACGATTCTGTTATTATAGAACGTCTTTGTTACTGTTCGCCATTGATTACTTAAATGATTAAACATGTAGATTTTTGTTGTGTTTGAAGAACGTAAAAAATTTAAGTACATTTTAATCGTCAAATATAAGAACAAGAGTTATAAGATATGAAATCATTATGTAAGAATTTCAAAAGTCGAATATTCGTGTTTTAAATAAGTATAATGAATTTCATTTTGTTAAATCTACAATGTTATATATTTTGATGTTACTGATAACAGTGAATTTTAAAACCTTTTTGTCTGTTTTGCAACTAAATCTTTTATCATGTTAGACATTTTTACATCACGTACGATATGGTCTAACACGTTGGCATTCTAATTGAGGTCTTCGTCAAGGGGAAGTTATGTCCCCTCTTTTATTTTCTCTTTTTGTTGAAGACCTTGAATTATATCTTCAGTAGGTCTTACTTTAGATGACATAGTTTTAATTCTTTTATTATTTGCTGACGATATGGCTATCATAGGTAAAAACCCAGATGAAATACAAACTCTTTTGAATCTCTTATTGTCTTATTGTAATACTTGGGGCCTTAAAGTTAATACCTCAAAAACAAAAATTATTAATGATTTCAATTATATAGACCTGTACTATTTTTAACTATACGTCTGGTAAATTTATTCTTAATCAAGAATATTTAATTGGAAAAGCTTTAAAATCAATGAACATACTGTTATGTAAATGTAAAGAGTTTGATCTTAGTCCAAAAACATTATGTCAGTTGTTTGATGCCTTCGTTTCACCAATGTTAAATTATTCATGTGAAATTTAGGGTTATTCTTAATCTAAGGAAATTGAAAGAATACATTTAAAATTGTGTAAAAGGTTGTTAAAAGTTAGATTAAATACATGTAATACTAGTGTATATGGTGAACTTGAAAGATATCCATTATATATTCATAGATATGTAAGAATTATTAAATTCTGGTTAAAACTTGTAAATACAGACAATATAATATTAAAAACAGTTTATACTCAAGCACTTGAAGATAGCAATATAGGGCAGACAAATTGGGTTTCTAATGTTAAAAATATTTTGAATAACTATGGATTTTCATACATTTTTGATAATTGTAACAATATAGACAAGGTTATGTTTTTATCAGAATTTAAATGTCGCCTTATTGATCCCTTCAAGCAAGTATGGTTCAGTAATCTTAAAAAAAGTCCTGTTTTATGTATATATAGAAATGTTAAATCTTGTTTTGAATATAAATGTTATCTTAATATACTACCTAGGTGTTTTAGATTTTATTTTTGTAGATTAAGAATGAATGGTCTTCCGCTTAGAATTCAAACAGGTAGATTTAGTAGAAATGGGATTCCTCGCGAAGAAAGATATTGTTTGTGTTGCAATAATTTAGATATTGAAGATGAATACCATTTTATTTGTATATGTAAATGCTATGACGTTATAAGAAAACAACACTTAAAAACTTACTATTACAGAAATCCATCAGTATACAAATTTACTCAACTGTTAAACTCGAAAAGTAAAAATGAGCTTGTACGCTTATCAAAATTTGTTAAAGAAGCTCTTTCCATTAGGTATACACTTTTAACTAATAATGTCTGAATTGAATCAATGTTCATTCTCCAAATAATTTGTTTCCATTCCAAAAGTATTCATAATTAATCTTATTTATTTATAAAAGTATACAGTAAATGCACATCTTTTTTCATAGCTATATGCATGTTGTTTGTTTGTTTATTAGTTTATCTACTTATATTTTATTATGAAACTATTGAATACGTAAAATGTGATATCCAGATTTTGTTTGTAAATTTTCATGCAGCTAAAATATATGTGAATATAATGTATTGTACATGATGTACTTTGTACAAGTCTTAATAAAATTTCTGTTCTGTTCTAATTGAAATATGGGGGGTAGATGTATTTGAATACGAGATTATCGTAGATTATTCTTTAATATAAAGAACCTGTATAAAAGGCTTTTAAAACGACAAAAGCACATTTTGATTATCACGTTTCCACCAATAAACATTCAATAAAACAAAAAATATTAATATTACTAAGAAATAACACAACTTATATTATTGTTATAAAAACGGCATTCAGATTATCATTATTTTTTAAGTTTTAAAACATGGAAAATTCATCACCTAATTTTTTAACGTACTTATTTATTTTTCATTTCGTATTTTCCATCTTTTTGTGCATACATCCAATACTTCATGTTTGGAATATCCTCTTAACCCAGTCTCCAACACCAACAAAAGAACAAATTAAGTGTCACTTTGCCTGCGTGACTTTTTAACTTATAACATTTGTTTAAATAAGTTTTTTAATACAATCGTTATATTCCATGTTGAAGTTTGCTTTTTATGATTATTTAATGTTTGATTTTATATCGTCGATACGCAAAATTATCAAAATGACATTATACTCATTGTTTCGCTGTCAAGTTAATTACAAAAAGTAATAATATGTTTCAAGAGATTGATCGATATATAGTAATGGACCAATAATTTATAGTGAAAAATGTTTGCGATGAAATATAAAAACTACCTATAACTATAAATAGACTGTGCCACTCTTTTTAAAACTACACGTTACTGATATCCGAACGTTATTTATAGAAATGTCGCTTGGTCACGTGGGTTAAATTTGCATTTAAAATATAAATCTAACACAATTTTGGCAAAATGTTAACTTATTTCAACAGTTACCTGTGCAGAAACTTGGATGGGCATGATGAAACGTCAAATAATTTGATAAAGGATTAAAGATTATCTTTTGCTGAATATAAAAAGAAACGAAGTTATCAAATATGCAGTTGCATAGTTTACGTGGAAATGGTCAATTTAAGATTTGTTCAAAACCTGTTAAAGAGATGAGTTTGAACACCCACATACTAGACTGATTTGTGATGTTATGAACATGTAAGTTTCACGTGGAGCAACATTTGACCTGACATACATGTAAATAGACATACTTAATTGAAATGTTATTTTAAACTTAGATTGTTGTATTTATCAATTGTCTATCACATCAATATGAATTGTAGAAATCATTACATATATTCCTGTAGAATTGAACTTCAACAGCAAAATAAACGTAATAATATCAACAGCAATAACATTATACACAAACAAAAACAAGTACAAGTAGCAGTAGATTTTAAAGAATAAGTAGAAGTAGTAGAACAAGTAGTGGCAGTGGTGGTGGTGGTGAAACAAAGCAAATTAAAACAGCAAAAATAAAAAGGGAAAAAAATATAACTATGAACTCAATGTATTTTATAAAGAGGAAATACATTCGTTCCCATTTTAAATGCACTATCGTGCACTATTGTAACATTTTTTAGCTAAATTAATGAAATTATTTCGTGAAAAGTAACTAAATCATGCAAAGTAAACATCCAACTGTTTTGTTTCTGTTGTATTGTGGCAAATGATTTTGCGGAGAGATTAGAGATTGAAGAGTTTCACTAAAAATTAAATGCTTATACAGTACATAAATTGTTTTGATAAAATAAAATGTTTTACAAATTAGAGCTATGTACATGTAACATGCAAGAGGAAAACGTTCCCTTTCACATATCAAAATAAAGAAATCAATTTTAAACTTATCTATAAAACATTTTTATAGTGAAACCATTCCCCTGTTATAAAACAGATAAAACAATTTGATAAAAAAGTTATAGTAATACAAACAAACTGTATTTTCGCATGAAATTCACAGACTGAATCAACTTCCAGAAGCAATACAAAATAAATGTCTGCTTTTGAAATAAATAGGGTGAAGCCTATTAAAAGGATCAAAATCAATTTGTCAAGAGAACAGACTGAACCAGGTGAACCTGTTTGATCAAAATGTCATACCATTTATGATTTCTAAAGTGAATATAAAAATGTCAGTAACACGTAATACGAAAAGACCACTACTGTTTCTAGTGAATAACATGCAAAAGTAATATATAAGTTTACAGCATTGTTAACGAAAATGTCCAGACCAATTTAAGCCCACACAAATAGGTAGACAATAAACTGTTCACAGAGGTTGATGCGTGAGAAATAAACTCTTATGTTTGTAAGTTTTTCGACACCTTCAATAAATATTTTGATATAAGGCAATACAAATAATTTTACAGCTTTTGTAATGAATTTAATGACATTGGATTAAATAACGGAAATTAATGGAAACTGTCAGTGAATTCGGATAATCGCCGAATCGAATAAGAGTAAACAACAATTATATTATCATGTAAATGTAATGTTTATAAATAAAATATTGTTTAAACTAACAATTATATTGACAAATGCTAGTACGAAGGATTACTCATTTCTCAGCCTCCTGTTTAACATCGTAGGTTAACTTACCCTTCAGGACATAACATTTTTGCTTATCTATTTTAATTTGTTTATTTTTCTCTTCACATGTATTAAAATGAACGATAATGAGATTTTAAAAATTAAATTATTTATATTGCATTTTCTTATGTATTCCATTTTTCTTTCCTTAAACTTTTCTGCCTTTCACATGTTCAAACATGTAAACACCTACTAATCCGGAAACCTTTCTAATCCGAACTTTTCTTCTGGTCCGGACGAGTTCGGATTAGAAAGGTTCAACTGTATCATAATCTGATAAAATAGTGCTCCACTAGGTGATGTGTCTATTCAAATGCACATATCTAAAATCAGTCACGTTAATAGGATAGGAAACAAACACTATATGAACATTGACACCACAAGCAAGTGTAAAATATGAACAGGATTTACTCTAGAAAGCACTGGGACGGCAAATAAGATGTAACTTATAGGACTGAATACATTACTTCTGTGTTTTACTTTTTAAACAAACAGGACATGACTGGACTAACTATTACAGGAATCATTAAGAAATTATCATGTAAAACATGCCGCATTCTTAAAATTAGGAGTACTGGTCGTGTTTGTTCAGACCCTAGACTGGCTGTTTTTTTAGTGTGTCTTTAAGCTCCTAGCTTCCACAATCGAACAAAAATAAATTCTGTATCAAATAATATCAGTCTTGAAATTTCAATACTAAATGAATTCATATTTCAAGGAACGATATGATATAGTTAAAATATATGAATTACATTTTTAATTCTTGACGAGTCACTGTTTTCGTTTTTGAATAATCAGGTTTACTGAATCTATTAAAAGTTTCATTTAACAAAGTAAACATGAATCATTTAATTAATGTTAACTTCATTAATTTAAGTAGCTATACATTTTTACAATAAGTTCCAACACCATAAGGTACATGTAACAACAAAATGAAATCAATAAATTAAGATAAATACACGAACTGCTGCAAAAACATTATACATAATTATTATATATACTAACATGATTTGTGCTATTACACATTAAAGAGAAGCTCTGATTCTAGAGTAACAAAAATACTTCATTCTTGCATAAGCTTTTTGTAATGAAAACAAAGGCGCGATGTTCTTCAAAGATTGTTTCGTAAACATTGTTATCAAATTTAAATATTTACAGGAATAACAAAACACCAAGCTATTTAATAAAATGCTGATAACGCTAGAGGTTATTAACAATTTGCTTTATTATGGGACAAAGCTCAATATTTGCCTTTTTACATTATTAGTTATGGTTGTCATTATCACAGGTTTAGTCTGCTCGTTGATTACCTCAATAACAATTTAAATAGGGCTTCAAAACCGATTAGTAATAACCGGTGGTAATTTCCACAAATATATTAGGTTTAATCAGCCTTTAGTTTTGAAGGGGTAAAGGTGTTTTTTTTAGATCAATCGTTTAATATGATTTTCATATCAAAAGGATTTAGTTTGAAGATGAAATGTGTGGACGATAAAATACATAAACAACAAGGAAATCCCTTATTCGGTCAATTCAACAGTGAATGCTTATATCTTTTTATCTCTCGGGCTAAGTTTGATTGTTCTTATGCATGATACGTGAAATTGTTTTCAAGATATGTCTACTAATGCCATCAAGCAATCAAAATTCTTAGCTTTTATTAACATTATCACCACTTTTGTTATGTTATTTCATTTATATGTCTATTTCTTTATTTTAGAATTTATGTAAACGTTAACAGTTAAAAAAAACCCAATAAAATCGTTTACATTTGAGACACTTGAATTATACTAAATTTGTGATGCAACATTTTCAATTTTCCCGTTTTGGGCGTTCTTTATCTATTCTCTATTCTAACAGAAAGTCGCAAATGAGCCAGCTTACATTAGATCAGGGATTCAACTCAGTTGTTCGCTAGGGCCTTAACTGAAAACACGATTATTACATTGAGTTATATAATGAAGATGGCAATTATTCTTTTCATTCGTAATTTAATCACGAGCTCGTTGATTGTACCGAGTGAACGTCATTATACACCTTTATTCAAACTGAATCCATTTCTCATCTATCTCATTTAAATAATGACCGTATTCAACATTTATTATCTAAAAACTAGAGGCACCACGGAAGCTAATTATGGGAGTTTCCTGAAACACAAACAACCACTCTTAGGTTTTTAACCTCAATAAAATAAATAAAACACTGCTCTAAAATAGTTTATTGGTTAATCATTTCAGAATTTGTGTCGGTCGGATATAAAGCGCAATTTTTCAAAGCACTATAATTATCAATTATAAAGTAATAATAGTATATCACTACTTTTTAAATGATGTCAACCATACGTGTTGTAATTAACATATAAATTGTGGCAATGGACGTAAATAATTAACTTATCCAATCAACGCATGTTATCTTTCGAGTACTTTTCGAGGACAAGATGAACACAATAGACAGAAAACTTATAATGTCGAAGGCTTTATTCGAAACTGTTGTAACTAATTTTACACACAGGAGTTACAACCATTTTGCACCAAACACACGATATGCATATATTGTACTAACAAATAACAGGAATTGAATAAAGATTAAACGCCAACATTAAGACTGTATAAAATTATATTTGTTGATTTAACTGCGATCTAAGTATGTTTATCTGTTTTATTCATTTTAAAGGAGATGGTTATGGGTTGTATGATTTACATGATTGACATTTTGATATTTGCCAGTTGAAATCCTGCAGTTGTTTTAGCCATTTCATTATCATATATTTTGAAATTAAAGACAACCGTTTTATCAAAACATTAATATTTGTGTAAGAAGTACAATTTAATATTACAAATAATAGTTATTGAAAAACAAAAATGTCATGGAATTCATTTAGTCGATCGTAATTTTCTTAATTTCCGTAACATTTATAAACAATTTTCACAAATTGCAAAATGATAATTAATATAGTATATGGAACAACAAATGCTTGAAACAAAACACGAGCAAAAAATGAAATGTAAAGCTGTTACAAATTTATAGCATAACATAACATTGTGTATATATTTTCCCTTTTTATTGTACCTTTCACTTTGTTGAAATGCTCACTATTTTCTACACGATTTGTTTGGTTATCATTTAATATTTGCTATGCTTTTAAATGTTTTCAAGTAAATGCATAACTATATCAAAGATCTGGTAGAAGTGAGATAAAAGATCACAAAACAATATATAAATTTTGCTTTATCAACAAATCCCCATCAACAGATTCCTCCTTATAAATAAGATTACGTATCATGTTATGATCTTGAATAAAAAAGCATCTAAATACTTTTGTACGATAATCCAATCATTTTTGGCTGGAATCAACTAAAGAATAGTATTTTATGTCTGCATTCACTGACGTCTGTCAGATATTATACTCAGAGATTGTTCGCCATTATAAAAGAGCCTCACGATGCAGAAATTCCAATATTGGAAAAGTCAGCTGATGGTTGAAAACAGATAATAGAGCTATTTGTTAAATCCAGAGGACGTATGCAAAAAGAGGGACTAGTCATATATTATGTTTAGCTCGATGGATTTATTAAACTTATTAAACAGGAAATAATGACAAAAAATCAGGGATTAAAAAGAATTAAAACAAGGTGTCACGGGCATTTAAATTAAGAGCTGGATTAAAAAAATCAATCAATACATTCGATAGAAACCTGGATATAGCGGTGAAATGTAACATACTTCAAATTTTACCATATCTGCATCATTATATTTTGAAATTCATTTTAAATTTCTGTGGAATGATATATTTGCAAACTTTGTGGATCACATCAATGCTATAAAACCCCAGAAATAATGGGTTGTGCAAACTCTTTACAATATAAGAAACATCCATCCAAACACATCAGTCCAAACAAAGATCCCATAAAATCACGGATAATATTTACATTGAAATGTCCGAGAGATTTACCTCCATTAGAAATTAAAACGGTTCAGCAAACTTGGCCTTCGTTGGCGAAAGACTTACAAGGTAACGGACTTCAGATTTTTCTGAGAATATTTGAAATATGTCCGGAAATCAAGTTCCTGTTCCATGTTGAAAACGTTCGACATTCACAACTTGCAAGAAATGACACCATCAAGGCGCATGGTAAACGTTTTATTAATGCCATTGGTTTTGCAGTGGAAAATTTAGAGGATATCGAACAAGAAGACAACAAATTGTGTAAATTTCTGTTTAACCTTGGAAAGCAGCACCAGAATTTTCAGGCATTTAAACCGGAATATTTTGAAATATTTTATGAAGCGTTAATGTGTCAATGGGAACGCTGTATGGGTGATCGGTTCACGACGGAAGTGGCAAATGCATGGAGTCATTTGTTTGTGTTCTTAATGGAAAAGTTAAAAGAGGGATATTCTTCACACGAAGTGTCATTTGAAGCTCATTTGAAAAATAAGAATGATAACAGTTGACCAATTCACATTGTTGTAAATCAAATTCTGTGATAATAATGATAAACCATTTGCATGTACAAGTTTATTTATAATTCAACTCCTGAAATGTAAGTTTATGAGTGTTTTTAAGTTGACTTTAACTTTAAAGAGATTTATTTTAAGGAGAAAGATGACTTGCTCTTTTCAAATTAAAGCTTTGCTGTTTATGGTTATATTTACGTGTATATGTATTGGTGGTTTCAAATAAATGTAAACTACGAACTTTTGATATATCGTTCGATCTTTCTATTGTTTTTTATTCTATTGTAAAAGTTGCTTTCGTTCGCCAAAGATAAATGATAACTGATAAATGCATATATCAAAGTCATCAATTTTTAAGTTGTTTCATATTTCTATAATAATTAGTGTGCATTAATTATCGTATGTCTTTCTTATCGGTTATGTGTTTGAATATATTGTGAACATGAGGCTCAATAAAGTGTCGTATAAGATAAAGTCATCAGACGTAACATCTTTTTGAAATGTTTGTTTTTTTATTCAACAAGTCTATATTCATCATTCACACGTCATGATTACGACTTGTTTTACTTTATATGGTTATTTTAGCCTTAATCAGCCATCTAAATATTCTCACTTTATCTGGAAATGAATTATATTTAGTGAGTACTAATTTTTCATGTTTTCGTCATTTGGACTCTTCTGTCAAAAAGTATTGTTAAATTATTTTGCTCTTAAAAAAACTGAATTCTGATATACAGAGACAAAGGCAATTACAGCTTTTAGAGAGAAACCTTAACCGTCAATTCCATTACTAAAAAGAAACAATTTAATTAAAAGACAACTAGACAAATAATCGAATGAAAATAAATCATTTAATTTTAATACATTTGACCTGACTTTCCAAAGTGCTTAGATTGCTCAACTTTCTTGTTATAAGCAGGAAATAATTTGATTCAATATATCTCATAAAATGCAAAAATACATTATCACAAAAGGCAAAAACAAGAATCCTTTTAAAGACAGATGTCCCACTTTATTATTTAAAATGTTTTACAATGCACACTGCAGGTTTTTAGTTGATCAGGCATTCAACTAGAGAACGCAATATTATCGTTATATTTCTTAAATCTAAACACATTGCTTGGTTTGTGGATTCATGTCTCCAATCCAAGAGAATGATAGACAATAAAGTTGTTTAATCGGCAATTGGGAATGCAGCACTTGCATGGATTGTACTTTTCATTATGCCCAGGAATTTCAATATTGCGTGTGTGATTGGTCATAGCCAATAAATGTTTTAATTTGATTGTCTTTAAGCATATTGTATATATTTGACGGATTATTATTCTTCACTTGTTTAAAAAGATTTGGTTAAAACATGAAAATATTTTAACATCACTGATAAAAATACAAAGAAAGTCAAATATCCTTCAATACGTATAGAACTCCTTTATCAATGTCAGACAACTTACGCTTCAATCTTGAGGCCAATTTCAAAATGATTTAACATATTTCACCTTTGTCGTCAAATATGTTTTATCATTAAGGAGATTAAAAAAACTTTGATTTGCAATAACGTTATTTGCATTATGCTAGCGTGTTTTGTACGCAATTTCTCAATATCTGTATAAAGATATTAATTAGACAATTTTCTTCTTACAATATGATATGCAAGACATTGCATTCAAGTCATAGTTTTTGAACATCTTTTTATCATTGTTATTATTTTTATAAATAAGTTCTGTACTTTCAGCTTTTGATCGTGACACACAGAAACGTACAAATGAAAAATCATATTTTCTATTTTAAATAGCAGGCTGAAAGTGTTTTATTAGCTTATCAGTTTTAAATATATTACAATAAAAATGTTACCTTTTAAACGGGCGTCATAATTGTTCATGCAATTTTCACGCAGAAACATGTTTTGTTATTGTACATATGTCTTAATATATTCTATTGGATGATCGTTCACAACTGCATTTCTAGAGAATGATAGACAATAAAATTCTTCTCTCAGCAATAATGTATTCAGCTCTGACATTGCTATTGCATTTGATATCGTTATCATTGTGAATGTAGGAATATTAATATTGCGTGATGGATAGATTATGGTCATTTGTGTCCAGTACAAAGTCATACAAAAATGTGAGACGTCTTTAAATCTTATTTAACATTTAACTAGTGTCAGACGACTAACGATTTAAACGTTTACGGCTGATATTTATATTTAAAAACATTTTGACCAGTACCGTCCAAAATTTTCTTTCCCAATGCGATATTTTTGAAAGAAACGTTTATTTGCAATAATTATATTGTAAAATTAATTGTGCTGTTTTATTCATTTTTGTTATTTTGTAGGAAATTTGACATTTTTTGAAGGTATGTGCTTTAGTTAAATCAGACATGGCTTGTATGTAATGCTTGAACTTCTGTTTCACAGATATGCATGACATTTCATATATCTAATAGTTTCATGATCCTCTTATTTTTCGTGGTTGATTTTGTTTTTGTTTTCAACACTAAGAAAGCAAGTTACTTATCAATGATTGGAAGAAAAAAAACTTTAAGGGCATTTATATAATCATTCTAGTTATTATCTAGTAAAAACTACATTCCTATATAAAGAAACTCAGTGTGTTAGTTATTGCAAATTGTATTTTGGCGTCAAACACTCTAAAAATGCTGTAATTGCATTATAACAGTATTGCCATTTACATTGAAGTAAAAAAATTCCGGCAATATTACGGTTGTACGATATTCATTATTTTGGATAAAACCTGTAAAATCGCTTTATTTCAATAAACATTTTAAATGCAATACCACAAAATGCAAAATCAAGAAACCTTTCCAAATAAAGACGTCAAAAATTCTGTCACGCAATATATGCCATTTGTTGACATGCGCATGCATAGCATTTTTTCAGCTGATTATTATTCAACTAGCAAAACAATGTATTTTGTTTTTGTACATACATTTTAATTCATTTTACTGGATGATGATTCACATCTGCATATGTAGAAATAGATAGTAATGATGGACCATAAAACTGATTTATTAGCAGTTGTGAATTCAGCGCAGGCATTGCTATTGCTTTTATGTTGAGATAGCAGGATTTTAAATATCAATTGAGGGATAGATTACGGCGTTTCTTCTTTTTTCTGTTAACATGAGTGTGTTCAGTACTTTAAGCAGTTCAAAGTTCAACAAAATATAGATAACAGATTATTGTTTCTTATTTGTTTCGGAAGGATTTGTTTCAAATAATTATATATATTCGAGCATCATCACTGACAAAAACATTGTTTTATTTATCTTTATTTATAAAGATCGCACACCCACAACTAATATAGACTTATTTTACAAATATAAAATGACTTAAGCTTCATCCCTAAGTCAAATGTCAGTATAGAACATTTGTCTTTTACTGTCTTTTTCTGTCCACGATCTACTTTGGTTTAGAAGATTTCAATACCATAGAATGAAATAGAATTCATCGCACACATACAAAATGCATAATGTTTAATTTTGGTTAAGGTTGCAGACTGAAGTGTGTTATTTACATATCCATTTTAAATACATTACAGCATTGAAAAAAATCCTGAAACCTTTTAAAATGGACGTTGAAATTGTGTTATGCAATATATAAAGTCTGTTGTCATGCACAATGACACACGGACTTCAGTTGCATTAGTATTTAACCGACAAACGCAATACTGTCGATATTTTACATAAATCTAAATACATTTTATTGGATGATTATTTACGTCTACATATCTAGAGAATGGCAGACATAAAATTGTTTTATCGACAATTGTTAATTCAGCGGAAGGATTGCAATTGCCTTAGCTTACGTATTAAATGTGAATACCGGAATTTAAATAAAACTTGAGGAACAGCTTATGGTTCCCTTAGTTTACGTTTAGCATGAGAATATTCAGTACTTTAAGGGACACACAATGCAGGATAATGTTGGTATTTTTCCTGATTTGTTTTGAAAGAATTCGTTTAAATAATAAAACACACCTTTAAACATCAACACTGGAAAAAATACTTAAACATAACAACAAAGTCGATGGCCCTTTAGTCGATATATACCTCTTCGGACAGTGCCAAACGACTTATGTGCAAGCCTTCGTGTTCATTGAGTCCAACACTTTTAAGTGTTGAAAATTGAGTACCGCTCAAGCCGGTGCAAGTGGGCGTGAAGAATGTTGCACTTATCTCATATACATGTATGTTCTGACTCAATCAAACCGAGTCTGCAGTTTTCGTGTTATTTATTTGTGATGAATGCTTCCGAGAGATCACACTTTACTCAGAGATTATTGATCGGTCTCTCAATTGAAAGAAATATTTGCATTTTTCTTCCATGTCAATTATTTCTAAAATAATATTCTTACCTCAATGGACTTTTAATACTGCACACATCTTTTGATGCATCTACGTTTTTTACTAATTTATATGCTAAATTTATTTCTTGGCTGAAGTAGTGATAAAGGTTTTACTAATACTTTGTCAATACGATTACCTTTTATTGCTAAAAGAAGGCCGAGGTAGCCATATTTTACTGATTCTCTTAATTTGTATTATTTAACAGTATTGTGTAAGTTTTGATTGTTGAATTTTTCCAGGCAGTTAATTTTTTTTAAATAAAACAAATGTCAAAAGATTATGCCGGATAAATAAAAATATATGCAAGGACGTTTACGTAAGTAAGGAGCTGTTTTTGTATCATTACGAACAGCATAATGTCAGGGTTTTTGCTGCAGTTGTTGATACTTTGGAAGCTTTTTATAATCCTCAATGATTATAACATAAAAGCTAAAACGATAAAGCAAGAAAAACAGAACAATGTATATAAAATAATATAGGTCGCCAATTGATGGTTCTGTTATAAAATGTTTGTTCAGATATGTTTTTAACAGTGTACTCAGAATTCTAAGCTTTTGATACATGAAACAAAGAGCCTTTGATATAACAAAAACGTTTTTTTTCTAGTTGATATTTCTTTTGAAAACTTCACTTCTAAGTCAAATATATTTTATTTATTTCTTTTTGTCAATCGGAATCTTGAAAATCAAACTTTCAAATTTGTTGTATCATTATAATTATCATACAAAGTATGTTAAATAAACTGGTATGATCCACGTAAAGTTTTACTTAATAACGCAGGTCTTTATTCAATGACAGAGAAAGTTCAACACAGACATTTGCAACAATGATGCCTACGACTTTCTCTTTTGCAATTTAAGATTTATCCGTGTCTTTATTAATTCATCTGCTATATGATGTTGGGAGAGGATTTATTCAGCACACAACTGCTGTCAAGGAAGTTCATTTCTAAAAGTGTTGTATATTCGTGATGACACTAATAACAGTTGCATGCTTTTCAAACTTAATAAATCAACAAATCTTTACTTTATTTGTAAGCATAGATGACTTAGCCTTTTTCGAAATACATATTATAAATATTAAATATAAAAATAGATATATAAATACCCTTAGGTTATGGTATTATTAATATTCAATTGTTAAGAAGGCATTCTTGTGAATCAATGATTATAGAGGAATTAAAAGCAAAAATTATCGAAAATATTTGTAGTATCACGATCAATGCCGCTGTGATATTAATTCTGCATTTCATTAATGCAAAACTTAAATGTCGCGTTTAATTCGATTTCCATTTTGTGATGCAAAATATTCATGATTGCAAAATTAGATGTCATGGAGTGGAATGATTCATTTTTTTTTCAAATTGTGGAATTTTGATTTTTTTCTCAAAGAGTTTCCTTTGATAAAACAAAACAAACATTGATAATAACATTTAAAGTGGTGTTGCCCATCAAAGTTAATGTACATGTCAAAGTAAAAAAGACACTGACACATTAGATTTTCGAAAAATTCTGATAATATTCACCGGAATGTATCGTTGATGTTAAATTGATAAAAAGTGAGGCAATCATTTAGAATTTTAAAGCCGTTGTTATATGATATCATATAAAACATTCTTCATTATCAGTTATTGGTCGATTTACATGACAATTCCGAATTGGAAAAGTAATCTTTCTGAACCATATACATGTCTAATCTTATTAGTTATATCTAAATGAGTTTCAGAAAAGAAGATTTTATTAAAATATTTCGGATATTTGAAATATGTTGACCGTGCTGGCTTCCTCCAATCAAACATTTTACATTTAACACTACTTTGAAGATTTCATTAATTATTCAGTGAAACACTTATTCAACTTAAGAATTAACAGAGTTATAAATGACATTTTAAAACTCATGTGCATTGAAATAGCGAAAGGCAGCAACTATAAAAACCCGAACATATCTTGTACTCTCCGAAGGTTATGTTCAGCGTTAATGGTATTATATGATTGTTGATATGATTATGTCAAATTAAATCAAGTAAAATGGTAAACTAGGACAGTAAGAAATTTATTGTTACAAGAGCACTTTTCCGTCAAAATATCTAATAAACATGAAATATAAAATCACTAATGTGTTTATTACTTATTTAGTTCTATACTATCAAATAAACTTTGTGTGTCTATGAATGAATATTGTTGCGAAAGCTTCTCTTTCAGTGAAAAGTTTTGTTTATTCACTCTTTTTGCTTAAAAGTCAACCATTTCTCTATGCTGGTATAATGAACAAGTCAAGTCCAAGTGAAAGCAGGATTATATTTATTGCAGTAAATCAAAATAATGCATCATTTTATTCTCTATCAACAGTCAAAACCAAAGTAAAATCCTTAACAACTTCAACAAATACATTTCTGCAATTACTAACTAACTCAACTCAACCAACTCCAACTCACTCCAAAACTCCTCAAAAACTCACCCAGCTAGAAAAGTTCCCAGCTTATATACCCTTCTGTTTGCGCAGCTAGGGTGGTGTGCAAAAGTAGATTGTCGCGCGACCCACTTGCGCTAACCAGTTTGGCACACAACTCATTGCGCGACCTGAATGTTGCGCAACCTATTAAAAGTGCTGACAATGCCTTAACAATGTTCAAATTGGCCTGCAACTGGTTCAGGTATACGGACTGTTGTACAATACAAACATAAGTACAAAAATACATAACAGTTATATAAATTTACATGTTAACACTCAATAGCATAATTATTATCTGTCCAATAATGCAACTTAATACATGTAATAGTGCAAAATACACTTGTATTAATAAAGATATATGTACTATATATGGCTTATAAGACCAATAAACTTACTACTGATTGACATTTCTATAAACTTATAATACTGACTGATAATTCATTAAACAACAGAAATATAATCTCTCCAGCTTTACAACATACAGCTCAACATTTGAACCAAGTAACCTGTACATAGATAAAGCAGTAGGGAATCCCATTCATAAAATCTGATATGACCAAATTATGCTTTGTTAACAACAATTGAGATGCTGAAGGGCTAAAAATAACTTAAACCTTGTACTTTTAGTCTGCGCGACCTCTTATTGCACGACCTCTCCATATTTGGAACTAGCATGCCTGGGAAAGCTGATTCTGCGCGACCTTTCCTATTGCGCGACCTTAAGTGTCGCGCGACCTTTGTCTGTGCGACCTTTCCAAATTTGGAATGAGGTATGCTCATAATCTAAAAATAACTGAGCTGTGCCAATATTCTGGACTGTTAATGACTCAATTGTTTTACAACAAAAAATGAGTAAAAGTTAACATAAACATTTTAACCAGCTTAGAAATGGTGTCCAGAAATACCATCCTAAAAGAATACTCTTCTAGTAAAAGACTAGTTTCAAATTTCACAACAATATTTTAATTTTTCAATTTCTTCAAAATCCAAATATGTTTCAATGGTATTAATATTGAATGATTTTTTTTTCAGCAAATCATATTCGTATGCTTTTAGAAAATTGATAAACAATTTATTTGTTATGCAATACAAGTTGTAAACCGAACAACCTACCTTCTCTGAAGTCTTATATATTTATTGCGTAACTACCTAAAGGAAGCAAAATGTTTCAATAATTAAATTTTACATCTGTTAAACATTCATTTTTATGTCCTTAAAGACAAGGTGTACTGAACATAAAGGTTTATTACAGTTCATGTTTTACGCCATTCCTATAAAACATGTTGACCCAATGACATATAAAACCTGACGTCATTGATGTTTCCTAACAGACGAATCTCATTAACGTAATTAAATTTGTAAGTTATGTCATTTAGCTGCGGTTGATAGTTAGTACGTCTTGCTAAAGAGTAATTGCTAATTTTCGTCTGAAGACGACCTCCTGCGTTTCCATTCATTAGCATAGTGAAAGTAGTCTAGCGCGTCGATGGGACACGAAAGTGATATGGAATTCACAATTCAATGTGCTCCTAGCAAAGTAAATGTTTCATTAATGTTCGCTTAGAAACGAAACAAGTAATGCGATTTTACTGTCTGGGATCCGCCTGGGCTCCTTGCCACTGGTTCTTGTTGCTGGGTCGTATGGGGGTGCGTTGATTGAACACGGCCTTTCCTTGTTGATCTTGTTTATCATATTTAACGTACCTTATAATTATACTACTGAAAAGTATTAAACCTTATAATACATCATTGATTACACCCATATTTATTGTTTGTTATTCAAGTTATTATAATGTCAGGTTTTACTAATGTTTAAAGATAAAAAAAATTCTTGACAAAATATAAGCTTCATTGATGTGTAACATGCTTTTTTAAACATGGTGTTTTGATACCGGTTCATGTAAAACATCTGTGTCGCCTCATTTGAGATATGTATTGTGCTTTTCTTATAAGGATGAGTGAATGTGATGTCATTTCCTGTCATTATGAACAATTCAAGCTATATCAGCAGATTTTTCTGGACACTTGTTTTACATGAACCTTATGATGTTGAATGAAATTTATCGTAAGCTTAAAATGTATGATTTACAAACAAATAACATCACATGTTAAACTACTATCTGAATTCTTTAAACAAATTTATCAATGTAATAAATGACCTGATATAGCCTCTTCTAAGCGTTTATTTAAGTTACTGTGCACTGATGGGCTTTCTTTAGGGATTCTGTATTTATCTATTTTGTAAGATAAGGTATAATCGGTGTTTGCTAAGCATTAAACAGCCAATTAATATGATTATTTGGTAATGTTTTCCCTTTTAATGTATCAAATGATTGTTTATTTGAAAATCCTAGATTATGTAGGCTCTGTTACAACTTCAGTCATGCGTGCGTGCAAGGCAGTAACTTCTCAAATATGCAAAACAGTTGTGGAAATCTGCCGGGTCAATAAATATTCAGCAGAAGTGCAGAGATCCAAACGTCTCATTGCCGAAATATTAAATAGTTTACAAAAGCATCTTAGCTTTGTATGGCTGAATATTAAAATGACATTATGCTCATTTTTTTCGCTGCCAAGTTAATTTGTTTCAAGAGATTGATAGTTATATTTGTAATCGACCAATAATTGATAATGAAAAATGTTTACAATGAAATATAAAAGCTACCTATAACTATAAATAGACTGTGCCACTCTTTTTAAGACTGTAAGTTACATATATCCAAATTATATTTATAGGAATGTCACGTGAGTTAAATTTTCATTGAAAAATATAAAATTAAACACAATAATGGCAAACTGTAAAAATGTTTTAACAGTAAACTGTGCAGAAACTAGGATGGACACGATGTCACGTCAAATAATTTCATAAAGGATTAAAGTTCTCTCTTGTTGAGCATTAAAAAGAAACGAAATGAAAAAATCTGCACGTTCTGATGCATAGTGTACGTGGAAACTGTCAATTTAAGATTTGTTCAAAACATGTTAACGAAAAGAGTTTAAACACCCACCTACTAGACTGATTTTGTTATGTTATGAACGTGTAAGTTTCACGTGGAGCAACATTTGATGAAATATAGATAGACAGACTTAATTGAAATGATATTTTAAACTTGGATTGTTGCATTTATCAACTGTGTATACTGTGTCAGAACAATACAAATTAAAGAAATAAATAGACATATTCCTGTAGAATAGAACATCAACAGCAACATTAACGACACAAGAAAAAACAACATTCTACACAACAACAACAAACAAGTACAGTAGCAGTAGATCTTAAAGTTGTGGTAGAATAGTAGAACTAGTAGTGGTGGTGGTGGTGAAACAAAGCAAATTAAAACAGCAAAAATAAAAAGAAAAAAAATATAACTATGAACTCGATGTATTTTAACAAGTGCACCGCTAGGCGGAGCATTATATGCCCGAAAGTGTTTTTTTATATTAAGGATGAAGCATTTGTAAGACATTACATAAATTAAATAAAGTATTACCTCCTTCCAATAGCAATCCTCCAATAAAGTTTGAATATTGTGGGCCAAATGGAAATTAAGTTATGCTCCGGAAACTGTTTTCAGTTTTAAAGTAATAGTGACCTTGACCTTTGACCTTGTGACCCCAAAATCAATAGGGGTCTTCTACCCAATATGGACAATTATCCTATGAAGTTTGAATATTGTGGGCCAAATAGACCTTAAGTTATGCTCCGGAAACTGTTTTCAGTTTTAAAGTAATAGTGACCTTGACCTTTGACCTTGTGACCCCAAAATCAATAGGGGTCTTCTACCCAATATGGACAATCATCCTATGAAGTTTGAACACTGTGGGCCAAATGGAACTTAAGTTATGCTCCGGAAACTGTTTTCAGTTTTAAAGTAATAGTGACCTTGACCTTTGACCTTGTGACCCCAAAATCAATAGGGGTCTCCTACCCAATATGGACATTCATCCTATGAAGTTTGAACACTGTCGGCCACATGGAACTTAAGTTATGCTCCGGAAACTGTTTTCAGTTTTAAAGTAATAGTGACCTTGACCTTTGACCTTGTGACCCCAAAATCAATAGGGGTCTTCTACCCAATATGGACAATCATCCTATGAAGTTTGAACACTGTGGGCCAAATGGAACTTAAGTAATGCTCCGGAAACTGTTTTCAGTTTTAAAGGTAATAGTGACCTTGACCTTTGACCTTGTGACCCCAAAATCAATAGGGGTCTTCTACCCAATATGGACAATCATCCTATGAAGTTTGAATACTGTGGGCCAAATGAAACTTAAGTTATGCTCCGGAAACTGTTTTCAGTTTTAAGGTAATAGTGACCTTGACCTTTGATCTTGTGACCCCAAAATCAATAGGGGTCTTCTACCCAATATGGGCAATCATCCTATGAAGTTTGAATGTTGTCGGGCAAATGGAACTTAAGTTATGCTCCGGAAACCAAATTGCTAACGGACGGACGGACGGACGCCAGGTATAACATAATATGCACGAAATTCTTTCGGGCATATAAAAAGAGGAAGTACATTCGTTCCCATTTTAAATGCACTATTGTGCACTATTGTAACATTTTTTTAGCTGAAGTAATGGAATTGTTTCGTGAAAATTAAAAGACAATCATGCCAAGTAAGCATCCAACTGTTTTGTCTGTTGTATTTTGGCAAATGTTTTTTTGTGTTTTTTTTTGGAGGGGGGAGGTGGGAGAGTTTGGACGTTGAACAGTTTCACTAAAAAATAAAACGCTTGTACAATACATTAATTGTTTTGATACGAATAAGAGCTATGTTACATGCAAGAGGAAAACGTTCCCTTTCACATATCAAAATAAAGAAATCAATTTTAAAACTTATCTATAAAACATTTTTATAGTGAAATCATTCCCCTGTTATAAAACAGATAAAACAATTTGATAAAAAAATTATAGTAATACAAACAAACTGTATTTTCGCATTTTCACAGATTAAAGGAACTACCAGAAGCAATACAAAATGAGTGTCTGCTTTTGAAATAAATAGGGTGAAGCCTATTAAGATCAAAATCAATTTGTCAAGAGAACAGACTGAACCAGATGAACCTGTTTGATCAAATGTCATACCATTTAAGATTTCTAAAGTGAATATAAAAATGTCAGTAACACGTAATACGAAAAGACCACTACTGTTTCTAGTGAATAACATGCAAAAGTAATATATAAGTTTATAGCATTGTTAATGAAAATGTCCAGACTAATTTAAGCCCACACAAATACGTAGACAATAAACTATTCACAGTGGTTGATGCGTGAGAAATAAACTCTTATGTTTGTAAGTTTTTCGACACCTTCAATAAATATTTTGATATAAGGCTAAACAAAAAAACTTTAAAGCTTTTGTAATGAATTTAATGACATGGGATTTGATAACGGAAATTAATGGAAACTATGAGTGAATTCGCATAATCGCCGAATCGAATAAGAGTAAACAGCAATTATTTTGACAAATGCTAGTACGAATGTTTAATCATTTCTCAGCCTCCTGTTTAAAATCGTAGGTTAACTTATTCTTGAGGACATAATATTTTTGCTAATTTATTTTAATTTAATTATTTTTCTATTCACATGTATTAAAATGAACGATAAAGAGATTTCAAAATTAAAATATTTATACTGCATTTTCTTATGCATTCCCTTTTTCTTTCCTTTAACTTTTCTGCCTTTCACATGTTCAAACATGTAATAACCTACTAATCCGGGAACCTTTCTTATCCGAAATTTTCTTCTGGTCCGGACGAGTTCGTATTAGACAGGTTCAACTGTATTATAATCTGATAAAAAAGTGCTCCACTAAGCGATGTGTCCATTCAAATGCACACATCTAAAATCAGTCACGTTAATAGGATAGGAAATCAACACTATATGAACATTGACACCACAAGCAAGTGTAAAATATGAACAGGGTTTACTCCAGAAAGCACGGGGACGGCAAATAAGATGTAACTTATTGGACTGAATGCATTTCTGTGTTTTATCTTTTAAACAAACAGGACATGACTGGACTAAGTATAGCTGGAATCATTAAGAAATTATCATGTAAAACGCATCGCTTTCTAAAAATTAGGAATGACTGGCTGAGTTTTATTGAGCAAAAAACTAACTTTTCACGCATTGCTTAGTACTGGTTGGTACCCGGAAATTATCCAAGAGTGTGTCTTTAAGCTCATAGCTTCCATAATCGAACAAAAATAAATTCTTTATCAAATAATATCAATCTTGAAATTTCATTACTAAATTAATTCATATTTAAAGGAACGATATGGTATAGTTACAAACTATTAATTACATTTTTTATTCTTGACGAGTCACTTTGTATTCATTTTTTAACAATCAGGTTTTCTGAATCTAAAAGATTCATTTAACAAAGTAAACAGGAATCATTTAGTTAATGTTAACTTCATTAATTTAAGTAGCTATATATTTTTACAATAAGTTCCATCACCATTAGGTACGGGTAGCAGCAAAACAAAATCAATAAAATAATTAAGAATACATGAACTGCTGCAAAAACTTTTAACATATTATATTATATACTTACATGATTTGTGTTAATACACATTAAAATCAGTTGTTAGGAGAAGCTTTGATTCTAGAGTTATCAAAATACTTCATTCTTGCATAAGCTTTTTGTAATAAATACAAAGGTGCGATGTTCTTTAAAGATTGTTTCGTAAACATTGTTATCAAAAATCAAATATGTACAGGAATAACAAAACACGAAGCTATTTAATAAAATGATGATAACGCTAGAGGTTATTAACGTACAAATAGGCAATTTGTTTTTTATGGGACAAAGCTCAATATTTGCACTTTTACATTATAAGTCATGGCTGACATTATTCCAGGTTTAGTGTGTTCGTTGATTACCTCAATAACAATTTGTACAAGACTTCATAACCAATTAACGACAACCGGTGGTATTTCCCATAAATATATTAGTTTAAATGGTTTTAAGTAAGGCAGCCTTTAGTTTTTAAGGGTTAAAGGTGTTTTCATATCAAAAAGATTTAGTTTGAAGATGAAATGTGTCGACGATAAAATACATTAACAACAAGGAAATCCCTTATTCAGTCAATTCAACAGTGAATGCTTTTATCATTTTAACTCTCGGGCTAAGTTTGATTGTGCTTATGCATGATACGTGATATTGTTTTCAAGATATGTCTACAAATTCCATCAAGCAATCGAAATGCTTAGCTTTGATTAAGATAAACACCACTTTTGTTATGTTATTTCGTTTATATGTCTATTTCTTTATTTCAGAATTTATGTAAAAGTAAACAGTTTCAAAAAACAATTAAATCGTTTACATTTGAGACACTTGAAATAAAATAGATTTGTAAAAAGTTTAGTCCGTCAACCGTCTTTTTTCTACATCAACTTAGACAATTGCATATTTTGTTCCATTAGTGCTTCAGTGACATCAATATGAATATATACGAAGTTTTTATGCACTATGCGCCAAACTACAGACGCATTTCCTGAAGAAAAATAAAAGTACTTAAACATACTGAACATAAAGTTTTAACATGATATGTTGCCTTGGTATTTAAAAAAATTAAAAACTCTCTTATAATTACAATAACTCTCTCCTAACTCTGCTTATTACTTTATTACTTGGTTTATAATTTTTTACTGAAAAATAAAAGCAATCATATATTACAAAGGGTACCTAAGAAAGTTTCTCTGATGTTCTCTTGGAAAGCCCATCAAGAGCAACAAAAATGGTACACCAGTTATTATTATACCATGTATTGCCTCTGTGTTGTTTTACGCAACAATGATTTAGATATCACTCCTTATCTTTAATAACCAAATAAGTTTGTTTATTTTTTCAACAATTTTGATACTGCTTTGCCATTATTACTGGCTTAAATTTGAAAATATAATCTTGCATGTTATAGCACTGTCCATGAACAGTCACAGTCAAACCAAACATGCAACATTTTCAATTTTCCTGTTTTGGCGTTATTTATCTATTCTCTATTCTAACAGAAAGATGTAAATGAGCCAGCTTACATTAGATCAGGGATTCAACTCAATTGTTCGCTAGAGCCTTAACTGAAAACACGATCATTACATTGAGTTACATATATACATGTATATAATAATGATGGCAATTACTATTTTCATTTGTCATTTAATCACGAGCTCGTTGATTGTACCGAGTGAACTTCATTATACAACTTTATAATCCATTTCTCATCTATCTCATTTAAATAATGACCGTATTCAACATTTATTATACAAAAACTAGAGGCACCACGGAAGCTAATTATGGGAGTTTCCTAAAACACAAACAACTACTGTAAGGTTTTTAACCCCAATAAAAAAAAATAAAACTCTGCTATAAAATAGTTTATTGGTTAATCATTTCAGAATTTGTGCCGGATATAAAGCGCAATTTTCCAGCTGTTGTTTCTATGTTTTAAGCTAATTATTTTAAATGCACTTTCAAAAGTCCATTTTATTTAGTTCCGCCCATTGTTTTCTTGTTTAGGTCACAAGCATCCTTTTAATTGTGCCGATTTTCATGGAATGGCACTACTGTGTCACATTAAAGGTTCCATGATAACAGCCTTATGAACACATTTACAGATGTTTCTAAATTGAAAATTTCACCATTTTCGTGTTGAATATTGAATTTTGCTAAGCAGGTGCTAGGGGGCGTGGACGGTAACTTGCACTTTGCATTGCCGTCCATGAACAGGCTCAATCCAACGGAACCTGTAACATTTTCAATTTTGACGTGTTAGACTTTCTTAAGGGATTCTGTTTTCACTATTGTTTTTAACATAACCTTCGATTCCATTATGATATTAAGAACATTTGTTGTAGAAAATAACAGCCAAGTGTAAATCCATCCGTTAAGTATGCAGTTGTGAGTTTGTTTGCTAAGAGGTGAGTTTGCTAAAAGATGAATTAATTTTTGCATATGATTTTATACAGTTAAATGTTAACATCATCTCAATTGTTTTGTTAAAGTATTGTTTGTGGTGTATTACAGTGCACGTTCAAACTCGTCCATTTCTTTTCTTTTGCTAATGTGTTCAGTAACACACATACAACAAGAGGGCCATGATGGCCCTGAGGTCGCTCACCTGTATATAGCCCCCCCCCCCCCGGGCAAAGGGCTTTTATTTGAACAGACTTGGTAGACACCCATAAGAAGATGTTTCATGCTAAACATCTAAGTTCTAGCTCATTGGGTTTTTTAAAAGAAGATTTTTAAGTTTTTACTATACACATATAGTTAAAAACAATGACACCCCTGGGGCAGGGCCAGTTTTGACCCCTGGGCTTTTATTTGAACAAACTTTGTAGATATTTACTTAAAGATGTTTCATGTATAATATCTAAACTCAAGCTATTTGGGTTTTTTCAAAGAAGATTTTTAAGTTTTTGCTATACACATATAAGGAAAATCAATGACCCCCGGGGCAGGGCCAGTTTTGACCCCAGGGCTTTTATTTGAACAAACTTGGTAGACACCCATTAGAACATGTTTCATGCTAAATATCTTAGCTCTAGCTCTTTGAGATCTTTAAAAGAAGATTTTTTAAGTTTTTACTATATGCATATAGGGAAAATCGATGACCCCCTGGGGCGGGGCCAATTTTGACCCAAGGGCTTTTATTTGAACAAACTTGGTAGACACTCATTATAAGATGTTTCATGTCAAATATCTTAGCTCTGGCTCTTTGGGTTCTTTAAAAGAAGATTTTTTAAGTTTTTACTATATGCATATAGGGAAAATCTATGACCCCCTGGGACGGGGCCAATTTTGACTCCAGGGCTTTTATTTGAACAAACTTGGTAGACACTCACTAGAAGATGTTTCATGCCAAATATCTAAGCTCTAGCTCTTACGGTTCTTTAAAAGAAGATTTTTTAAGTTTTTACTATATGCATATAGGGAAAATCAATGACCCCCCGGGGCGGGGCCAATTTTGACCCCAGGGCTTTTATTTGAACAAACTTGGTAGACACTCACTAGAAGATATTTCATGTCAAATATCTTAGCTCTAGCTCTTTGGGTTCTTTAAAAGAAGATTTTTTAAGTTTTTACTATATGCATATAGGGAAAATCTATGACCCCCTGGGGCAGGGCCAATTTTGACCTCAGGGCTTTTATTTGAACAAACTTGGTAGACACTCATTAGAAGATGTTTCATGCTAAATATCTTAGCTCTAGCTCTTTGGGTTCTTTAAAAGAAGATTTTTTAAGTTTTTACTATATGCATATAGGGAAAATCAATGACCCCCTGGGGCGGGACCAATTTTGACCCCAGGGCTTTTATTTGAACAAACTTGGTAGACATTCACTAGAAGATGTTTCATGCTAAATATCTAAGCTCTAGCTTTGACAGTTCTTTAAAAGAAGATTTTTTAAGTTTTTACTATATGCATATAGGGAAAATCAATGACCCCCCAGGCCGGGGCCAATTTTGACCCCAGGGCTTTTATTTGAACAAACTTGGTAGACACTCACTAGAAGATGTTTCATGCCAAATATCTTAGCTCTAGCTCTTTGGGTTCTTTAAAAGAAGATTTTTTAAGTTTTTACTATATGCATATAGGGAAAATCAATGACCCCCTGGGACGGGACCAATTTTGACCCTAAGGCTTTTATTTGAACAAACTTGGTAGACACTCATTAGAAGATGTTTCATGCCAAATATATAAGCTCTAGCTCTTATGGTTTTTTAAAAGAAGATATTTAAAGTTTTTTCTTTCGGTTGCCATGGCAACCAGAGTTCTGCATGGAATGGAATTCTTTGAACAATCTTGATAGAGCTTCATACAAAGAGTATTCCTGCCAAGTTTCATTAACATTGGCCTTGCGGTATCATAGAAGATGTCCTTAGAATATTTAAAATGTGGACGGACGACAGACGACGGACGCCATTTGGTTGGCCATCCTAAAAGCTCACCTGCACTTTGTGCAAGGTGAGCTAAAAACCAAAGTACTGTGATTTTAAATCATAAAGTAATAATAGTATATGAATACTTTTTAAATGATGTCAACCATACGTATTGTCATTTAAAGTTATTTATATTCTCCCATCAACACATGTTAACTTTCGAGTACTTTTGTACTAAACGTTGTTGTGAAAGCCGTTTAATATATCTGATTTGCTCTACAGGTTATTCAGTTCAGTGCAAGTGTATAGGAATGACAATTAAACACACTTTGGTACGTAACGAATTACTATTAAATTATGAAAGGCCTTATTTCAAGGAATACTGTAAATGATACAGTATACGCACCTGCTGAAATGGTTTTAATTTTGTGAACTGTTTATAACATAACAAGATGAACATTTAAAATTATATGCAGTTAGACTCTTAAAGAGTCGGATAAGATTTCATGTGTGTATAGGATGATCTGGCAACAAACTTGTGATAAAGGCTTTTTACTTTCAGGAAAGAACTAGCAGACTGTAGGGTAAAATTAACCTAATAAACGAGGCCTTGATTCCAAATTAAACCCTTGGTGATATTTGGAATTTAGTTTGAAATTGACTGACAAAGACTATGTTAATGTTAATGTTATTAATGGATATGAACATTTCATAAAAAATCTCTTATTTTATAAAAAAATATGATATAAAAATGAATATTTATGTCATTGGGTGAACCAAGTGTCAAAATTCCTGGTAGGCAATGGACAAGATGAACAGGACAAAAATAGACAGAAAGCGTAAAATGTCGAACGGCTGTTAGTCATTTTACACAGAGAATTCGAAATTTCAACCACTTCGCTCTAAAGACATGATTTGCATGTATTGTATTTGTAAATTCCACAGGAATGGAATTAAGATTAAGCGCCAACATTAAGATTGTATAAAATTATTCTTGTTGATTTTAAATTGCGATTTAAGAGTATTCATTTTGAAGGAGATAGTTTATGGGCGGTGTTTTTTGCATAATTGACATTTTGATATTTTCCAGATGAAATCCTGCAATTGGTTTAGCCATTTCATTATTATATATTTTAAGATAAAAGGTTAAGCTAATTTCTTTAAGTACATAATTAGACATTGTTTGAAACAGACAACCGTATTATTAAAAACATTATTATTGTTTATGAAATATACGATCAATGTTTTATATAGCAAAGAATATCATATAAAATAACAAAAATGTCATTTAATTAGCTCAGTTAATAATCATGACTATCTTAATTAACATAGCATTTATAAACAATTTTCACAAATTACATTCTGCAAAAGGATAATTAATATTGTATGTGAAACAACAAGTGCTTGAAACAAAATAAGGAGACAAAATGAACTGTAAAGCTGTTACAAATTCATTGCATTACATGTGTTTATACCATTTTACCATTCATTTCGTTGAAATGCGTACTATTTTTTCACGATTTTTTTGTTATCATTTAATATTTACTATGCTTTTAAATTTATTTAAGTAAATGCATAATTATATCAAAGTTCTGGCAAAAGTGAGATAAAAGATTACAAAACAATATATATGTTTTGTTATATCAACAGTTGCCTTCAACAGATTCCTCCTTATAAATAAGATTACGTATCATGTTATGATCTTGAATAAAAAAGCATCTAAATACTTTTGTACGATAATCCAATGTTTTTGGCTCAAATTAACCACAACATATGATTTTATGTCTGCGATATTTGTAAGGCATTCACTGACGTCTGTCAGATATTATACCCAGAGATTGTTCGCCATTATAAAAGAGCCTCATGATGCAGAAATTCCAATATTGGAAAAGTCAGCTGATGGTTGAAAACAGATAATAGAGCTATTTGTTAAATCCAGAGGACGCATGAAAAATAGGGACTAATCATATATAACGTTTAGCTCTAAGGATTTATTAAACTTAATAAATAAGGAATAATGGCAAAAAATCAGGGATTAAAAAGAATAAAAACAAGGTGTCACGGGCGTTTAAATTAAGAGCTGGATTAAAAAAAATCAATCAATATATTCGATAGAAACCTGGATATAGCGGTGAAATGTAACATACTTCAAATTTTACCATATCTGCATCATTATATTTTGAAATTCATTTTAAATTTCTGTGGAATGATATATTTGCAACCTTTGTGGATCACATCAATGCTATAAAAACCCAGAAATAATGGGTTGTGCAAACTCTTTACAATATAAGAAATATCCATCGAAACACATCAGTCCAAACAAAGATCCCATAAAATCACGGATAATATTTACATTGAAATGTCCGAGAGTTTTACCTCCATTAGAAATAAAAACGGTTCAGCAAACTTGGCCTTCGTTGGCGAAAGACTTACACGGTAACGGACTTCAGATTTTTCTGAGAATATTTGAAATATGTCCGGAAATCAAGTTCCTGTTCCATGTTGAAAACGTTCGACATTCACAACTTGCAAGAAATGACACCATCAAGGCGCATGGTAAACGTTTTATTAATGCCATTGGTTTTGCAGTGGAAAATTTAGAGGATATCGAACAAGAAGACAACAAATTGTGTAAATTTCTGTTTAACCTTGGAAAGCAGCACCAGAATTTTCAGGCATTTAAACCGGAATATTTTGAAATATTTTATGAAGCGTTAATGTGTCAATGGGAACGCTGTATGGGTGATCGGTTCACGACGGAAGTGGCAAATGCATGGAGTCATTTGTTTGTGTTCTTAATGGAAAAGTTAAAAGAGGGATATTCTTCACACGAAGTGTCATTTTGAAGCTCATTTGAAAAATAAGAATGATAACAATTGACCAATTTACATTGTTGTAAATCAAATTCTGTGATAATAATGATAAACCATTTGCATGTACAAGTTTATTTATAATTCAACTCCTGAAATGTAAGTTTATGAGTGTTTTTAAGTTGACTTTAACTTTAAAGAGATTTATTTTAAGGAGAAAGATGACTTGCTCGTTTCAAATTAAAGCTTTGCTGTTTATGGTTATATTTACGTGTATATGTATTGGTGTTTTCAAATAAATGTAAACTACGAACTTTTGATATATCGTTCGATCTTTCTAGATTACCTATTTTTATTCAATTGTAAAAGTTGCTTTCGTTCGCCAAAGATAAATGATAACTGATAAATGCATATATCAAAGTCATCAATTTTTTAAGTTGTGGCATATTTCTATAATAATTCATGTGCATTAATTATCGTATGTCTTTCTTATCGGTTATGTGTTTGAATATATTTTGAACATGAGGCTCAATAAAGTGTCGTGTAAGATAAAGTCATCAGTGGTAACATCTTTTTGAAATGTTTGTTTTTTTATTCAACAAGTCTATATTCATCATTCACACGTCATGATTACGACTTGTTTTATTTTATATGGTTATTTTAGCCTTAATCAGCCATCTAAATATTCTCACTTTATCTGGAAATGAATTATATTTAGTGAGTACTAATTTTTCATGTTTTCGTCATTTGGACTCTTCTGTCAAAAAGTATTGTTAAATTATTTTGCTTTTAAAAAAACTGAATTCTGATATACAGAGACAAAGGCAATTACAGCTTTTAGAGAGAAACCTTAACCGTCAATTTCATTACTAAAAAGAAACAATTTAATTAAAAGACAACTAGACAAATAATCGAATGAAAATAAATCATTTAATTTTAATACATTTGACCTGACTTTCCAAAGTGCTTAGATTGCTCAACTTTCTTGTTATAAGCAGGAAATAATTTGATTCAATATATCTCATAAAATGCAAAAATACATTATCACAAAAGGCAAAAACAAGAATCCTTTTAAAGACAGATGTCCCATTCTATTACTTTAAATGTTTTTCATACGCACGCACGGCAGGTTTTTAGTTGATCAGGCATTCAACTCAAAAACGCAATATTATCTTTATATTACTCAAATCTAAACACATTGCTTGGTTTGGTGATTCATGTCTCCAGTACAAGAGAATGATAGACAATAAAGTTGTTTAATCGGCAATTGGGAATGCCTCACTTGCATGGATTTTACTTTTGATTACGCCCAGGAATTTCAATATTGCGTGTGGGATAGGTCATAGGCAATTTATATTTTAATTTGATTGTCTTTAAGCATATTGTATATATTTGACGGATTATATTCTTAATTTGTTTTGAAAAGATTTGGTTAAAACATGCAAATATTTTAACATCACTGATTAAAATACAAACAAAGTCGATAGCCTTCAATTCGTATGGAACTCGTTTATAAATGTCAGACGACTAACGCTTAAATCTGGAGGACAATTTAAATATTTCACCTTTGTCGTCAAATATTTTCTATCATTAAGGAGATTAAAAAACGTTTATTTTCAATAACGTTATTTGCATTAGGCTAGCATGTTTTTGTACGCAATTTTTATTTCCTTTATAAACATATAAATCAGACAATTTTCTTCTAACAATATGATATGTAAGAGATTGCATTTAAGTCATAGTTTGTGAACATCTTTTTATCACAGTTATTATCTTAATAAATAGGTTCAGTGCTTTCAGCTTTTTATCGTGACACACAGAAACGTACAAATGAAAATTCAACAACACATAAAAAGTTCATTGTCATTTGATTGTTTAGATATAAATCTTTAAGAAAAATATATTGTTAAACAAGATGAGTGATTTGTTTTTGTTTGTATACAATTTATAAATGGTGGTCGATATTAGGCCTATACAATCCCATATTTATATATGAATGTTTTGTCTGTAGTTTACAAAATGGTTATACAAAAGTGAAATTCATTGAAATTTAGTATTTGGAAAGATGACAGTTACTCATATGTCATGATTACTCTTTTAGTCAAAATGCTAGGTATGTTATGTAAACAGAATATTTCCGGTTATGATATTCAGATTGCAATTGAAATTAATCGCCAATATTAAGGTTGTATCATATTTTCTATTTTACATAACAGACTGAAAGCGTTTTATTAGCTTATCAGTTTTAAATATATAACCATAAAAATGTTACCTTTTAAACGGGCGTCATAATTTTCCATGCAATTTTCACGCAGAAACATGTTTTGTTATTGAACATATGTCTTAATATATTCTATTGGATTATCGTTCACAACTGCTTTTTTAGAGAATGATAGACAATAAAATTCTTCTCTCAGCAATAATGTATTCAGCTCTGACATTGCTATTGCAATTGATATCGTTATCAATGTGAATATAGGAATATAATATTGCGTGATGGATATATTATGGTTATTTTTGTCCAGTACAAAGTCATACAAAAATGTAAGACGTCTTTAAATCTTACTTAACATTTAACTAGTGTCAAACGACTAACGATTTAAACTTTTACGGCTGATATTTATATTTAAAAAAATGTGACCAGTACCGTCAAAAATCTTCTTTTCCAATGCGTATTCTTTTAAAAAAGAAACGTATTTTTTTGCAATAATTATATTGTAAAATTGATTGTGCTGTTTTATTCATTTTTATTATTTTGTAGGAAATTTGACATTTTTTTAAGGTATGTGCTTTAGTTAAATCAGACATGGCTTTTATGTAATGCTTGAACTTCTTTTCACAGATATGCAGGACATTTCATATATCTAATAGTTTCATGATCCTCTCTTTTATTTATTTTTCATGACTGATTTTGTTTTTGTTCAAGCAAGTTACTTATTAATGATTGGAATAAACACAAATTTAAGGCCATTTAATTTATCATTCTAGTTATTCTCTAGTAAAAAGCAATTCCAATATAAAGAAACTCAGTATGTTAGTTATTGCGTATTTTGGCGCCAAACACTCTAAAAATGCTGTAATCGCATTGTTACCGGTATTGCCATTTATATTGAAGTTAAAAAATTCCGGCAACATTACGGTTGTACGATATTTATTATTTTGGATAAAACCTGTAAAATCGCTTTATTTCAATATACATTTTAAATGCAATGCCACAAAATGCAAAATCAAGAAACCTTTCCAAATAAAGACGTCGAAAATTCTGTCACACAATATAAGTCATTTGTTGACATGCGCATGCATCTCATTTTTCAGCTGATTATTATTCAACTAGCCAAACTATATATTTTGTTATTGTACATAAATTTTAATTCAATTTACTGGATGATGAGTCACATCAACATATGTAGAAATAGATAGTAATGGTAGACCATAAAACCGATTAATTGGCAGTAGGAATTGGTATTGCTTTTGTTGAGATAGCAGGATTTTAAATATCCATTGAGGGATATATTACGCCGTTTCTTCTTTTTTTCTGTTAACATGAGTGTGTTCAGTACTTTAAGCATTTCAAAGTTCAACAAAATATAGATAATTGACAGCTTATTGTTTCTTATTTGTGTCGGAAGGATTTAGTTCAAATAATTATATATATTCGAACATCTTCACAGACAACTACATTGTTATATTTATCTTTATTTATAAAGATCGTACACCCACAACTAATATAGACTAATTTTACAAATATTAAATGACTAAAGCTTTATCCGTAAGGCAAATGTCATTATAGAACATTTGTCTTTTACTGTCCACGATCTACTTTGGTTTAGGAGATTTCAATACCATAGAACGAAGTAAAATTCACCGCACATATACAGAATGCATAATGTTTGTTTTTGGTTAAGGTTGCAGACTGAAGTGTGTTATTTACATGTCCATTTAAAATACATTACTACATTTAAAAAAAATCCTGAAACCTTTTAAAATGGACGTGAAATTGTGTTATGCAATATATAAAGTCTGTTGTCATGCACAATGACACACACGGAGTTCAGTTGCATTAGTATTCCACCGACACACGCAATATTGTCGACATTTTACATAAATCTAAATACATTTTATTGGATGATTATTTACGTCTGCATATCGAGAGAATGGCAGACAATAAAATTGTTTTATCGACAATTGTTAATTCAGCGGAAGGATTGCATTTGCCTTTGCTTACGTATTAAATGTGAATACCGGACTTGAACTAAATAAATCTTGAGGAACAGATTATGGTTCCCTTAGTTTACGTTTAGCATGAGAATATTCAGTACCTTAAGGGACACACAATGCAGGATAATGTTTGTATTTTTCCTTATTTGTTTTGAAAGAATTCGTATCAAATAAAACACACACTTAAACATCAACACTGGAAAAAATACTTAAACATAACAACAAAGTCGAAGGCCCTTTAGCCGATATATACCTCTTCGGACAGTGTCAAACGACTTACGCGAAAGCCTTCTTGTTCATTGATTCCAACACTTTTTTGTGTTGAAAATTGAGTACCGCTCAAGTCGGTGTTAATGGGCGTGAGGAATGTTGCATTTTATCATTATCCCTCATATACAGACTCCTGCAGTTTTCGTGTAATTTTATTGTGATTAATGCTTCTGACAGATCACACTTTACATACAGATTATTTACCGGTCTCTTAATTAAAAGAATGTTTGCATTTGTCGTCCATGTCAAATATTTTTAGAATTATATTCTAACCTCAAGGGATTTTAATACTGCTCACATGTTTTATTGCATTTACATTTAGTTGTATTTCTATGTTGGCTGAAGTAGTGATGCAATTTAACTATTGCTTTGTCAAAACGATCGTCTTTAATTGCTACATGTAAAAGAAGCTCGAGGTCATCCGTATTTTACTGATTATCTTAATAAGTATTATTTAACAGTATTGTTAAGTTTCTGGAAGTGTTGATTGTTGAAATTGTCCAGGCAGTTTCCAACTTTTTTTAAATAAAAACATGTCTAGGATTATGCTGGATAACTGAAAAAAATATGCAAGGACGTTTACGGTTAATGAGAAGCTGTTTTATATCATTACTTACAATATATTGTCAGGGTTTTTTTTTGCTACAGTTGTTGACGCTTTTGAAGATTTTTATATAAAACAATTTTACGTCTGGCTGTGTTTTTTATGTTTAAAGGTGTGTTTTATCTTAAATGATTATAACATAAACGCTTCAATGACAAAGCAAGATCGAGAAAAAGATAACAATGTAATTATACAATAATTTAGGTCGTCAATTGATGGTTTATTATAAAATTTATTGCGTTACTGTAGTGTTTTAATACTTTAATTTTGGATCTATTAAACATTCACTGACAATGTGTACTTAACATAAAAAGTTCATTACGGTTCATATTTTACGTCATTCCTATAAAACATGTTGAGCCAGTGACATATAAAACCTTACGTCATTGATGTTTCCTAACAGACGAGTCACATTTACGTAATTAAATTTGTAAGTTATGTCATTTAGCTGCGGTTGATAATTAGTTCGTTGTGCTAAAGAGTAATTGCTAGTTTTTGTCTAAAGACGACCTCCAGGCATCCGTTCATTAGCATAGTAAAAGTTGACTAGCGCATCCATAGGACATGATAGTTATATGGTAATTCACCATCACGTGTGCTCCTAGCAATGTTAATGTTTCATCAAAGTTCGCTTAGAAATGAAACAAGTTGTGTGATTATAACTTACTTTATAATTAAACTACTGAACAGTATTGAAACCTGATAATACGTCATTGATTAAACCCATATTGATTGCTTGTTATTCAAGTTATTATAATGTCATAATGTTTTACTAATGTTTTAAGATAAACAAAATATTATTTACAAAATATAAGTTTCATTGGTGTGTAACATGCTTTTTAAATATGGTGTTTTGATACCGGTTCATATAAAACTATCTGTGTCGCCTCATTTGTCGCCTCGTTTGACATGTTTAATGTGCTTTTCTTATAAAGATGAGTGAATGAGATGTCATTTCCTGTTTGTCATTATGAACAATTCAAGCTATATCAGCAGATTTTTCTGAACGCTTGTACATGCATGAGATTTATGATATTGAATGAAATCTATCGTGCGTGAGTATAAAAGCTTATAATGTTTGATTTACAAACGTGTTAAACTACTATCTGATTTTTTTTAACAAATTATCAATGTTATAAGTGTCCTGATATTGCCTCTTCTAAGCGTTTGTTTAATTTACTGTGCACTAAATGGCTTGTAAGATGTACTCGGTTAGACAGCCGATTACTTTGATTCTTTGGTAATGTTTTCCATTTATCAAATGATTGTTTATTTGAAATCCCTAGATAATGTAGGCTCTGTAACAACTTCAGTCATGTGTTTCAAAACATTTAAACATTTTCTTTATTGCACCGAGGGATAATTTCATATATTGTTTTAAAGCAAATAATAACAATATCGTTGCGTAAATCAGTTTGTTAATCAAAAGTGAACCCCAATAGCTATTTAAGTGCCAGCCAAAAATGCAAACTGTTATTGTCTTACATCGATTGTATTTGTGGATTGACTTTGTGTGTATTTTTTAAAGTTCCGTTCTAAGGAATTCAATTAATCTTTGAAGTTTACATATTTATTTATTTTCATTCGAATAAAGATTAAACCTTCTAAAACACATGGAGCTTAACTGAATCTAATATTACTTGTGGTTAATAATTCTGCCGATGAAAAGACTGAATTAATTTGAACCTGCAACATTTTAATTCTGGATTTCAATCACTACATGAAGCGATCATACAAAAAAAACAGTGTATACGATTCGGGTAGAACAACAAAATGATGAATTTTGCACAGTTAAATCAATATTTATAAAAATCATTTTTAAATATGCCACTTGCATTAGAATATACAATCAAACCAATACTTCATTCGATCACTTGTAGGTTTGCCGTGTTGTTATCTTATTGGTTATTTCAAAGATGCTCTAAACTTAAAACTACTAGCTTGTTATTACACAAACGGATTCAATGCATTTATCAAACATTTCCCTACAAAATATTTGTCCTTGATATATTTCAATAAATATTTGAACGATTCCTTTTGTGTCAATAGTTTTTGACATTTAATGAAATATCATGACATTTTTAGTATGCAGAAAGGAGATAATATCGTATACAGTACATCATTACTATATTCCCAGTAACAATGTTTGCTATTACTTAAAAGTTTTTAGTATTTTATTCATATCAGAGGTAGTTCTACTCTTATTAATTCAAGTATTTTGTCCAAAAACAAAACATAGTACTCATGCAAGAACTTTCGGGGGGGGGGGGGATGACAAGAAATTTAATATGATCTGAGTGCAAAGAAAACAATATTATACGGTGGCATAGAGATGAAATGATTTTATCCTGTGGCCTTGGCTTGTATCTTGAGGCCATATTCTTCCCCTGCTTAAGTGGCGAATGTACCACTGCCGCAAAGATTAACTCATCGCTTCTGCAAATGCGATAGTGTGATAATTAACTTTTGTTCAAGATAAAAAGACTATTTCAAATGGCTGAAAAAGGTTGTTGCCATAAGATTATTATTTGTGGCTACATGATTTTATCTTCAGACCACAAGATAAGTTGTGGTCACAAGATAATATTTTGACGCCTCAAGATAATTTATTGTTACTTCAAGATAAAATGTCGTGGCCACAAGATAATACCTTAAGGCCACGAGATAATAAGTTGTGGTCACAAGAGAAAAGATACTGCAAATATCACTTCTATGCTACCGTTACATTATGTTTTGCTAATAGTTTAAGATTTGAGTATTTTACCCATTTTCAAAAAAAATCAGCCCTTACCGGCAGTTTTCATGCAAATATTAGGAAAACAGTAAAATAAGATAGCATCTCTATATTACAATTTTTCTTATTTTTGCAAAAGACAAACCAATGCAAATTCTCAAAGTCATTTAGTATTTGTAATACAAAAAAATAATTAGTTATTGATACGTAAATAATAAACATATTTGAGTAATTTTAGAGTAGATGTTTTGTTTCAATTCAAAGACACAATTCGATACATAGTGTCACTGACAAGGGCGATGTTTTTAAAAAAGTTCACTTTAACATGACCCGAGTATTTATTCTATAAGTCAAGCTAGACTTATTCAGTACAAATGTCAATGCGATTCAATAAATGCATTTCATCTAAACGGTTATCATTTTAGTCATACATTTTGAAGAATGACAAAGACAAATATAAGCCTTATTCAGAGGTCAATAGACGATCTAAATTATCTTACCCTTAGTCATGTTGATGACCAAAAAATGGCAATTTTGACAGTTGGATAACTTCCATCTAGACGTTCTTTAACCACATTTACGACTACTGTTTTTCTAAAACACGTTTGTAACCTAATAAAGCTTTTGTTATTTTTATTAACATCGACATATGTTTTTATTTTTTTTACTGATATCCTAGCTCTAAAGATATATTATTACTCGTTCGACTGTTTAGGAATATTGCAGATATTAGCAAAAGTAAGGTAACTTAGCTTAACTAAATGGAGGTTGTCATTTCAATTATTTCAAAATAACATATATATATATATATATTTAATCAACATTTTATGTTAATATGTAAAATAAATATTTAATTATTTTGGAAATATTCATAATAAGCATTTATCATTAATATGTGATAACATTAACAACAGGCTTCAATAGAAGGTAGGATTTAGCTGTACAACATTTATTAAAGATATAATGTACACTTTTCAAAGCAATACAACATTTGCATTCAGAACGTAAATCCAGGTTTCCCACCAAACAATTACATCCGAATAGAACCCTTACATAATGTATTCACTATTATTACTGAAATATTTGTACATGTTATACCATTTTTGGTATTGATTGATTAAGAGGTAGGCAGCGGACAGCATGACGAGAATGAATAACCTAACTGAGCACCCTAAAGCCTGTTCTGAATTTTGATCTTACGGTGAAAATTTTTCTGCATGAGTAATGATGGAAACTCTTCCATTTAATAATTTTATGAGTAATTTGGGATTCGAACATGCCACAACTTGGGGGTTCCCCAAGAGTTTTTCAACATCATTTTTATATTTTTTTTTCATGGATGATTTCTTTGTTTTCTTAGAAAGCAAGTTACTTATTAATGATTGGAATAAAGACAAACTTTAAGGTCATTTATATAATCATTCTAGTAATTCTCTAGTATAAAAGTAGATTGCTATATAAAGAAACTCAGTGTGTTAGTTATTGTAAAGAGTATTTTGGCGTCAAACACTAGAATCTCAAAATGCTGTTATCGCATTATAACAGTGTTGCCATTGTAAAAATTTTCCGGCAACATTACGGTTGTACGATATTCATTATTTTGGATAAAACTTGTAAAATCGCTTTATTTCAATATACATTTTAAATGCAATACCACAAAATGCAAAATCAAGACGCCTTTCCAAATAAAGACGTCGGAAATTCTGTCACGAAAATGTGCCATTTGTTGACATGCGCATGCATAGCATTTTTTCAGCTGATTATTATTCAACTAGCAAAACAATATTTTTTGTTATTTTACATAAATCTAACTTCTTTTTACTGGATAATGATTCACGTCTGCATATGTAGAGATAGATAGTAATGATAGACCATAAAACTGTTTTAATGGCAGTTGTGAATTCAGCGCAGACATTGCTTTTGCTTTTGTTGAGATAACAGGATTTTAAATATCAATTGAGAGATAAATTATGGCTTTTCTTCTTTTTTTAACATGGGTGTTTTCAGTACTTTAAACAGTTTAAAATTCAACAAAGTATAAATAATTGACCGATAATTGTTTTTTATTTCTTTCGGAAGGATTTGGTTCAAATAATTATATATCTTCACACATCAGCACTGGCGAATACATTGTTACATTTATCTTTATTTATAAAGATCGGACAGCCTTCAATTATTGTAGACTTATTTTACAAATGTAAAATGTCTAATGCTTCAACCATAAGGCAAATTTCATTATCAAAAACTTGTATTTTCGTGTCCATGATCTACTATGGTTAAGGATATTCCAATACAGTAGATTAACAAAGGCATTATTTGAACAATGTACGCTTTTAAAGCGTTTTATAACACAATATTACTTCTGACTACATTTTTGTTTATCCTTCATGATTAGAATTTAGAAGCTGAAATAATAAAATATGATATGATAAGATAACTAAAGATAGAATCATAACAATCATATGTGGGCCGTCAGTTGATGGTTCTACTACATGTGCAAGATGTTTTTTGACATAGTACTCACAATACTTAACTTTTACATACCGCAATGATTGAAAACTGCACTTCAGACTTGTTTTATTTAATTTTTTTTTGAAATTTCAAAAACTTACTTTTATTCGTTGTAATATTATAATTATCTAACATATATATTAAGTAATCTGGTACGATTTTTCTAAGCTTCTCAAAATTACAGAATAATATATAAAACCTCCACACATTTTTACTAAATGATCGTTATTAAAAAACACGGAAAATGTCAACACAAACATTTACAATGATGATGCCTACGACTTCCTCCTTTTGCAATACATAATTGATTCATGACTTAATTAATCTGCAACATCATGTTGAGAGAGGATTTATTCTCCACACAATTGCTGTCAAGGAAGTTCATTTCTTAAAGTTTTGTATATTCGTGATGCCACTGATGACATTTGCATGGTTTTCAAACTTAATAAATCAAGAAATCTTTACTTTATTAGTAAATATAGATCACAAAGCATTTTTTGAAATACATAATTTATTATAAATATAAAATATAAAAATAGATATATAGATAACCTTAGGTTGTGATATTGTTAATGTTCAATTGTTAAGAAGGCATTCTTGTGAATCAATGATTATAGAGGAATTAAAAGCAAAAATTATCGAAAATATTTGTAGTATCACGATCAATGCCGCTGTGATATTAATTCTGTTTTTATTGATGAAAAAACTTAAATGTCGCGTTTAATTCAATTTTCATTTTGTGATGCAAAATATTCATGATTGCAAAATTAGATGTCATGGAGTGGAATGATTCATTTTTTTTTAAATTGTTGAATTTTGATTTTTTTTTCTCAAAGAGTTTCCTTGGATAAAACAAAACGAACATTGATAATAACATTTAAAGTGGTGTTGCCCATCAAAGTTGATGTACATGTCAAAGTAAAAAAGACACTGACACATTAGATTCTCGGAAAATTCTAAAAATATTCACCGGAATGTATCGTTGATGTTGATTGATAAAAAGTGAGGCAATCATTTAGAATTTTAAAGCCGTTGTTATATGATATCATATAAAACATTCTTCATTATCAGTTATTGGTCGATTTACATGGTAATTCCGAATTGGAAAAGTAATCTTTTTGAACCATATACATGTCTAATCTTATTAGTTATATCTAAATGAGTTTCAGAAAAGAAGATTTTATTAAAATATTTCGGATATTTGAAATATGTTGACCGTGCTGGCTTCCTCCAATCAAACATTTTACATTTAACACTACTTTGAAGATTTCATTAATTATTCAGTGAAACACTTATTCAACATAAGAATTAACAGAGTTATAAATGACATTTTAAAACTCATGTGCATTGAAATAACGAAAGGCAGCAACTATAAAAACCCGAACATATCTTGTACTGTTCAGCGTTAATGGTATTACATGATTGTTGATATGATTATGTCAAATTAAATCAAGTAATATGGTAAACTAGGACAGTAAGAAATTTATTGTTACAAGAGCACTTTTCCGTCAAAATATTTAATAAACATGAAATATAAAATCACTAATGTGTTTATTTCTTATTTAGTTCTATACTATCAAATAAACTTTGTGTGTCTATGAATGAATATATTTATTTTTCAATTTCTTCAAAATCCAAATATGTTTCAATGGTATTAATATTGAATGATTTTTTTCCCAACAAATCATATTCGTATGCTTTTAGAAAATTGATAAACAATTTATTTGTTATGCAATACAAGTTGTAAACCGAACAACCTACCTTCTCTGAAGTCTTATATATTTATTGCGTAACTACCTAAAGGACGCAAAAGGTTTCAATAATTAAATTTTACATCTGTTAAACATTCATTTTTATGTCCTCAAAGACAAGGTGTACTGAACATAAACGGTTTATTACAGTTCATGTTCTACGCCATTCCTATAAAACATGTTGACCCAGTGACATATAAATCCTAACGTCATTGATGTTTCCTAACAGACGAATCAGATTTACGTAATTAAATTTGTAAGTTATGTCATTTAGCTGTGGTTGATAGTTAGTACGTCCTGTTAAAGAGTAATTGCTAATTGTCGTCTGAAGACGACTTCCTCCGTTTCCGTTTATTAGCATAGTAAAAGTTGTCTAGCGCGTCGATAGGACATGATAGTGATATGGAATTTACAATTTAGTGTGCTCCTTGCAAAGTAAATGTTTCATAAATGTTCGCTTAGAAACGGAACAAGTAATGCGATTTTACTGTCTGGGGTCCGCCTGGGCTCCTTTCCACTGGTTCTTGTTGCTGGATCGTATGGGGTTGCGCTCATTGAACACCGCCTTTCCTTGTTGATCTTGTTTATCATATTTAACGTACCTTATAATTATACTACTGAAAAGTATTAAACCTGATAAATACATCATTGACTACGCCCATATTTATTGTTTGTTATTCAAGTTATTATAATGTCAGGTTTTACCAATGTTTAAAGATAAACAAATTATTCTTTACAGAATATAAGCTTCATTGATGTGTAACATGCTTTTAAATATGGTGTTTTGATACCGGTTCATATAAACATATCTTTGTCGCCTCATATGAGATATGTATTGTGCTTTTCTTATAAGGATGAAGAAATGTGATGTCATTTCCTGTTTGTCATTATGAACAATTCAAGCTATATCAGCAGATTTTTCTGAACACTTGTATTACATGAACCTTATGATATTGAATGAAATCTATCGTGCGTGAGTATAAAAGCTTGAAATGTATGATTTACAAACGTGTTAAACTACTATCTGACTTTTTAAAATAAATGATCAATGTTATAAATCACGTGATACTGCCTCCACTAAGCGTTTGTTTAAGTTCCTGTGCACTGAATGGCTTGTACGATAAGGTATAATCGGTGTTTGCTAAGCATTAGACAGCCGATTTATTTGATTCTTTGGTAATGTTTCCAATTTATCAAATGATTGTTTATTTGAAATCCCTAGATTATGTAGGCTCTGTTACAACTTCAGTCGTGCATGCAAGGCAGGAACGTCTCAAATGTGCAAAACAGTTGTGGAAATCTGCCAGGTCACGTTTACTTACGAAAAGAATGAAAGCAAAACGTTGCATTTATGCATTTTGTCTAGCAATTAATCATTCAGCAAATACTTTCAAAACATTTAAACATTTCTTTTTTTTGCACCGAATGAAAATTTCATATATTAATTTAAAACAAAAAATAACAATATCGTTGCGTAAATCAATTTGTTAATGAAAAGTGAACCCCAATAGTGTTTTTAAGTGCTAGCCAGAAAATACAACTTTTTATTGTCTTGTATCGATTTGGGGATTCACTTTGTGTGTATTATTTTAAAGTTCAGTTCTAACGTTTTAAGTTTATATATTCATTTAATTTCATTTGAATAAATATTAAACCTTCCTTAATGCAACAGTTTATGTGTTGGAGCTTAACTGGATCTCATGTATCTTGTGGTAAATTTCGCCCGTGAAAAGATTAATTTGAACCTGTAACATTTTAGTTCTGCATTTCTATCACTACATGAAGTGATCATACACATTACATTATACACAATTTGGGTAGAACAAAAAGGATAAACTATGCACAGTTAAATAAATATAAATCTAAACCATTTTAATATTCAACTTGCATTAAAATAATATACAACCAAACCAATACTTCACGCGATCACTTGTAGGTTTGCCTTGTTGTTATCTTATTGTGTTATTTCGATAATGCTCTAAATTTAACACCAATAGCGCTTGTTATTACATAAAGGGACTCAGTGTAATTATCAAACATTTCCCTACAAAATATCAGTCCTTGATATTATATTTCAATAAATATTTGAACGATTCCTTTCGTTTTAATATATTTTGACATTTAATGAAATATCATGACATTTTTAGTATCCAGGAAAGAGATAGCACATTATCGTATATAGTACATCATTATTATTTTTCCAGTAACAATGTTTGCTATCACTTAAAGGTTTTCAGTATTTTATTCATATCAGAGGTAGTTCTACTCGTATTTATTCAAGTATTTTGTCCAAAAACAAATCCGAGTACAAATGTAAGAACTTTGGGTGAAAATGTCAGACAAGCAATTTAATATGTGACTGTGCAAAAAACAACACTGTTATATAGTGACATAGAGGTGACATTTGCAAAATGATTTTATCTTTTGGCCATGACTTGTATCTTGAGGCTATTTTCTTCCACTGCTTATGTGGCGAATGCACCGCTGCCGCAAAGATTAACCTATCACTTTTGCAACGCAATAGTGTGATAATTAACTTTCGTTCAAGATGAACCGACTTTTTCAATTGGCTAAAATAGGTTGTGTCCATAAAATAATTAGTTGTGGCCACAAGATAATATCTTCAGACCACAAGATAAGTTGTGGTCACAAGATAATATTTGGACGCCACATGATAATTAATTGTAACTTCAAAATAATATGTCGTGGCCACAATATAATATATTGAGGCCACAATATAAGTTGTGGTCACAGGGTAACAATTGCTGCAAATATCACTTCTATGCTACCGTTACATTATGTTTTGCTTATGCTTTTAGATCTATGTATTTTACCCATTTTCAAAAGAAATCAGCCCTTACCGGCAGTTTCCATGCAAAGCATAGGAAAAAAAGTAAAATAAGATATCATCTCTATATTTGAATTTTTCTTATTTTTGCAAAAGACAAACCAATGCAAATCCTTATCATATAGTAATTGCAATCCAAAAATAATTCTAATTTAGATAATGTTATGTAAGTAATTACCATATTTGAGTAATTTTAGAGTAGATATTTTGTTTCAATCTAAACACACTATAAGTAAACACAATTCGATACACAGTTTCATTGACACTGGCGATGTTTCTAGAACAGTACACTTAAACGTGACCCGAGTGTTGATTCTATAAGTCAAGTCTAGACTTATTCAGTACAAATGTTAATGAGATTCAATAAATATACTTTATCTAAACGTTTATCATTTTAGCAATACATTTTAAAGAATGAGATAGACAAAAATAAGCTATAGTCAGATGTCAATATACGATCAAAATTGTCTTACAATTACTCGTTTTGATGACCATACTGAGTTTATGCCAAACAAATGGCAATTTCAAAGATAGATAGGTTTCATCTAGACGCTTTTTAACAACAGTTTACGACTACTTTTTTTCTAAAACTCGTTTGTAACCTAATACAATACTTTATAGAACACACGACCATATTTTTCTTTTTTCCTTGCGCCAAATCAATCAATAATATTAAGTTTGATAGCATTAACAACAAAACATTTATATTTAAATATGTAAAATAAATATTTAATAATTTTGGAAATATTCGTAATAAACATATATCATTAATGTTTGATAACATTAAACAAAACAAATGTCTAATTTATTTTGTAAAGCCAGTGTTGTTAACTATCTTTACGACCATTTTCGTCAAAATAACAAAGCCAAATATAAAATACATAATTTATTACATTGTCATAAATTATCAGTTATCTTTATACATGTTTTCGCTAAATTTATTTTCGTTTGAAACATATTTATATAATAATTAACAATGAAGAGGACCAAAAAGTAGGGCCATTAAAAATAAACGCTCATATACCTTTGCGATGTTGGTTTTGTTCTCATTTTTCTAACCATAGCTAGTATGAAATACATGTATAGATATTGGAAAACAGATTTTTGTTGTAACACACCTTTAACCTTTAAGCTTAATCAGAGCAAAAAAGCTAGTCTATAATAACTTTTTGCCATAAGATACACCTTTTATCGCATCGTTTTGCCCCGCTTTTTAAATTTTATTTTTGAAAACTACTAAATATAAATATCATTTAATTGATACACCGGATTGCGACATTTTTAATTAGGGAGATTTGATATATTTCATCGTAATCAACACAGATATACATCTGCCTACACCTATTTTTGTTTCCAACATTTTCGAGATATTTACTATTAACCATTTATGCGTTATACTTAATACCTCATGCCTGGATTTAAATGGTAAATGCATAAACTATGATATGAAATAATTGTAATTTCCTAACATTTTCACACGAAATGAATTAAATGAACAATCCACGAGATGCAAAAGAAATGTTTTTTTGTTATTCACATTAAAATATCATTGTTGTTTTTAAGGACAGGCATGCGCAACTTTTAAGGTTTTTATGGTAAAAATAATTTTTGAAACACATCTGAAATCTGAGAAATGTTCAAAGCAGATGCCGATTTTAAATTATATTTTTTTTCAGCAATGACATTTCTAAAAAAGCATTTTAACAATGTTTGCTATTAAAGTAACGGCGGCAATTTTTGCAGTCGAAAATGTCTTAATGCATCTTTATGTCAACAAACTTGATTGTAGCTTTGCTTTAATGTAAGTAAATATAAATTGACAGATTTCAGTCTGGTTAATCATTTAGCTTCTTATAACTACTTTACAAAATTAAAACAATACTTAGGACAACACGTCAATTTAAAAACAATTTAATGTAGTATAATATGTATATATGAATGATAAAGAGCGAGTTGATATTGGTAGACTTACAATATTTGCTAAACGAATGATTTATACAAATTGCCATCTTGAATTAGTTTTGATTAGAAACTTACATAAGTTCACACATCAGCTGATTGGCACTGACGCTTTGAAAAAGTTACTAAACGAATTAAAGTTATTTTGTTTTATTCATCATTGTAATTTCCAATAATTGCAAGGTTCATTAAACCTGTCCGTTAAAATGCATTTTGATGTCAGGTAGCAATTAAAAATATATTTATATTTTAAAAAGGTAACACTAAGCCGTTGCAATCCATTTGCCGGATACTTTTATCTTGATTTTTTTGGTTCCAGTAATGGTGCAGTAAAACGCCGTTTTATATATGTATCTCTTTATTTTGTGTGTTAATATATTGTATCAGTTTAGTTTTGATTTTGATAATTGATTGATTCATGGCACATATTTTAAAACGTTAATTATAATATAGAATGTTTTAAGCAAATCATATCTGTGAATTATCAAAATCAAATGTTATTTCGAAAATCGAGATATGAATAATGTAGAGTTAAGTAATGAATTACCTTGTTTTTTTTAATTTGTTATATATTTTGAATAACTGCGTGGGGGACACGAATATTTAATAAATTTAATTTGCGCAATGATCATTATTTAGTCCTGAAAAAGGATACACTTACTTTTAAATAGACAAAGTACACCGACCATTTTAAGTTCTTTACAGTCATCACATTTTTGTTAGCAATGTTTAATTATGTCAAGATTTACTACTGTTTAAGAAAAAATTAGTATCATATTAGATTTATTGGTTAAATAAGAGTGGTTGTTTTAAATTATAAGACTGTTTCCTAATATGAATAATTTTTCTTCCAGACATAACGATATCTTTGATCTTTTATTACAATATTTTGTAACCCCTTTTATAGCCAGGAGTAAATATGATTATATCTGCTTCATGTAATGCAGACATGATACCATTTTAGACATTTTTTCTTGACGCTTGAACATGTATGAACTCTCCGTCACGAGTGAGCATCTGTCGTGCGTAGGTATTATAAACTTTGAGTTTAACAATATTATTTCCATGTGAATAACATCAAATGCTTCGGTTTTTAAACAGCGTACTTTGGCATTATACATTATCAATAACATAAAACCTCTACTGAGCGATTTTCGTAATTTGTGAGCACTTGTCAGAGAATGCTTACTCTGTTTTTGAGGAGAGGTATTCAGGAGATTACGGTTATGTTTTCACTTTTATCAGAAGACATTTTATTTGGAAACCCTAGATTATGTAGGCTTCATAAATTCTTCAGTCGTGCGTGTAAGTTTAATCTATTGTCAAAATTTGCCAACCAGATTTGGAGATAAGCCAGGCCACGTTTATATGAAGAATAATACAAATTGATAATATTTTGTCTATCTCATTCTTTAAAATGTATAACTAAAATGATAAACGTTTAGATAAAATATATTTATTGAATCTCATTGACATTTGTACTGAAAAAGTCTAGACTTGACTTATAGAATAAACACTCGGGTCACGTTTAAGTGTACTGTTCTAGAAACATCGCCAGTGTCAATGAAACTGTGTATCGAATCGTGTTTACTTATAGTGTGTTTAGATTGAAACAAAGTATCTACTCTAAAATTACTCAAATATGGTAATCATTTACATAGCAATTACTACATTAGAATTATTTTTGGATTGCAATTACTATATGATAAGGATTTGCATTGGATTGTCTTTTGCAAAAATAAGAAAAATTCGAATATATAGAGATGATATCTTATTTTACTTTTTTTCCTATGCTTTGCATGAAAACTGTCGGTAAGGGCTGATGTCTTTTGAAAATTTGAAAATGGGTAAAATATATAGATCTAAAAGCATAAGGAAAACACAATGTAACGGTAGCATAGAAGTGATATTTGCAGCAATTGTTACCCTGTGACCACAACTTATATTGTGGCCTGAATATATTATCTTGTGGCCACGACATATTATCTTGAAGTTACAATTAATTATCATGTGGCGTCAAAATATTATCTTGTGACCACAACTTATCTTGTGGTCTGAAGATATTATCTTGAGGCCACAACTAATTATTTTATGGACACAACTTATTTTAGCCAATTGAAAAAGTCTCATCGCACTCATATTAAATTGCTTGTCTGACGTTTTCCCCCAAAGTTCTTACATGTGTACTCGGATTTGTTTTTGGACAAAATACTTGAATAAATACGAGTAGAACTACCTCTGATATGAATAAAATACTGTAAACCTTAAAGTGATAGCAAACATTGTTACTGGGGAAATAATAATGATGTACTATATACGATAATGTGCTATCTCCTTCCTGCATACTAAAAATGTCATGATATTTCATTAAATGTCAAAATATATTAAAACGAAATGAATCGTTTCAATATTTATTGATATGTAATATCAAGGACTGATATTTTGTAGGGAAATGTTTGATAATTACACTGAGTCCCTTTATGTAATAACAATCGCTAGTGGTGTTAAGTTTAAAGCATTATTGAAATAACACAATAAGATAATAACACAGCAAACCTACAAGTGATCGCGTGAAGTATTGGTTTGGTTGTATATTATTTTAATGCAAGTTGAATATCAAAAATGGTTTAGATTTATACTTATTTAACTGTGCATAGTTTATCCTTTTTGTTCTATCTAAATCGTAAACAATGTAATGTGTATGATCACTTCATGTAGTGATAGAAATGCAGAACTAAAATGTTACAGGTTCAAATTAATCTTTTCATGGGGGGAAGAATTAACCACAAGTTACAATAGACCCAGTTAAGCTCCAGCACATGAACTGTTGCATTTGAGAAGGTTAAACCTTTATTGAAATGAATTTAAATGACTATATAAACTTAAAGCGTTAGAACTGAACTTTAAAATAAAACACACAAAGTGAATCCCCAAAATACAATCGATGTAAGACAATAAAAGTTTGCATTTTTTGGCTGGCACTTAGAACACTATTGGGGTTCACTTTTGATTAACAAATTGATTTACGCTACGATATTGTTATTATTTGCTTTAAAATGATTCATGAAATTTTCACTCGGTGCAAAAACAGAAAATGTTTAAATGTTTTGAAACTATTTGCTGAATGATTAAAGTTACATTAAATGAATTTCATAAAAAAAATGAAATAGCGACATTTCTTTAATAAATTGGGTTTCATATCGACTCCAGATCTTATTTTGGTGTCCAGACAACAAAAATGAGTTTAATGAGCATACAAATGTGCAACCTCATTGAGGCGAATTCGGAAGTACAATTTCTGTTTGCATGAGAAACTCCGCCTTCAGATCATCCGTACATCAATATTACATCAACAACATGACAATAAGTAGCAGTCCTTATTTAACGGTATATTTCCGCATTGTAACGGATATTTTCATACAAATTTAATCTTTTTTTATGAGATGATTACTTTTTTCTTAACCACAGGCCTAGTGCACCGTGAAGCTTAAACGGTAAAAGTGTGTTTGCACAAGAAAATCTTATATTTGCTGTGTTCCGGGTAGCAACTATAACACCGTGACGTAGCGCATACACGAGCTGATTATAGTCTTCATTTGCATGTTAAAATTCGTATACGAACTTTAGTGTTACCGTGGGGTTTTCCATTTAAAATCCTAATTTATGAACAATATTTGATGAGATTTACAACGATACTGTTAAAAAGGTTAATGAAACTGTAGAATGCTTGGTTTTTAGGCCGACGGCAAAAATATTTTAACATATTTATTTAATGTAGCTTTAATTGCTAGACAAAATGCATAAATGCAACGTTTTATTTCTTTTCATTCTTTACGTAAGTGAACGTGACCTGGCAGATTTCCACAACTGATTTGAACATTTGAGAAGTTAGTGCCTTGCACGCATGACTGAAGATGTTACAGAGCCTACATTATCTAGGGATTTCAAATAAACAATCATTTGATTAATGGGAAACATTACCAAAGAATCAAAGTAATCGGCTGTCTAACGTTTACCAAAAACTGAGTATACCTTTTTGTACAAGCCATTCAATACACTGTAACTTAAACAAATGATAGATGAGGCAATATATCATGTCATTTATAACATTGATAATTTGTTTTAAAAACTTAATGTAGTAGTTTAACGTGTGATGCTATTCGTATGTAAATCATAAATTTTAAGCTTTTATCCTCACGCACGATAGATTTTATTCAATATCATGAAGTTCAATCATTTACAAGCGTCCAGAAAAATCTGCTGATATAGCTTGAATTGTTCATAATGACAAACAGGAAATTGCATCACATTTATTCAGCATGTTACACATCAATGAAGCTTATATTCTGTAAAGAATAATTTGTTAAACCTTAGTAAACATTAGTAAAACCTGACATTATAATATCTTGAATAACAAACAATAAATATGGGTGTAATCAATGATGTATTATCAGGTTTAATACTTTTCAGTAGTATTATTATAAGGTACGTTAAATATGATAAACAGGATCAACAAGGAAAGGCGGTGTTCAATGAACGCAACCCCCATACAGCAACAAGAACCAGTGGCAAGGAGCCCAGGCTGACGCCAGACAGTAAAATCACATTTCTTGTTTCCTTTCTAAGCGAACATTAATAAAATATTTACTTTGCAAGGAGCACACTAAATTGTGAATTCCATATCACTATCATGTCCTATCGACGCGCTAAACAACTTTTAATATGCTAATGAACGGAAACGGAGGAAGTCGTCTTCAGACGAAAATTAGCAATTACTCTTTAGCAGGACGTACTAACTATCAACCGCAGCTAAATGACATAACTTACAAAATAATGTGATTCGTCTGTTAGGAAACATCAATGACGTAAGGTTTTATATGTCACTGGGTCAACATGTTTTTATAGGAATGGCGTAAAACATGAACCGTTATGAACCTTTAATGTTCAGTACAGATTGTCTTTCAGGACATAAAAAGGAATGTTTAACAAATGTAATATAATATTTAATTATTGAAACACTTTTCTTCCTTCAGGCAGTTATGAAATAAATATATAAGACTTCAAAAAAGTTAAGTTGTTCGGTTTACAACTTGTATAACATAACGAATGATTTTTTTTATCTATATTCAAAATACCATTACATCTTAATAATTCACGAATATGATTTGCTGAAAAAAATCATTCAATATAAATATCTTGAAGCACATTTGGATTTTGAAGAACTGTCTGTGACTAAATATTCATTTAAAGATACACATAGTTTATTTGACACTATAGAGCCAAACAAAAAAGTAACAGACACATAAGTGATTTTATATTATATTGAATATTAAATATTGTAAAAAAAATTCTTACTTTCCTTCTTTACCATTTTTCTTGATTTTTATTTGACATAATCATATCAACAATCATATAATACCATTAACGCTGAACATAACCTTCTGAGAGTACAAGATATGTTCGGGTTTTTATAGTTGCTGCCTTAAGCTATTTCAATGCACATGAGTTTTAAAATGTCATTTCTAACTCTGTTAATTCTTATGTTGAATAAGTGTTTCACTAGATAATTAATGAAATCTTCAAAGTAGTGTTAAATGTTTGATTGGAGGAAGCCAGCACCGTCAACATATTTCAAATATCCGAAATATTTAATAGAATCTTCTTTTCTGAAACTCATTTAGATAGAACTCATAAGATTAGACATGTATAAGGTTCAGAAAGATTACTTTTCCAATTCGGAATTGCCATGTAAATCGACAAATAACTGATAATGAAGAAATTCAATGTTTTATATGATGAAATATAACAATGGCTTTAAAATTCTAAATGATTGCCTCACTTTTTATCAATTTATTATTAACGATACATTCCGGTGGATATTTATAGAATTCTAAGAATCTAAAGTGTCAGTGTCTTTTTTACTTTGACATGTACGTCAACTTTGATGTGCAAAATCACTTTTAATTTTATTATCAAAGTTCGTTTTTTATCCAAGGAAACATTTGAGAAAAAAAACATCAAAATTCCACAATTAAAAAAAAATGAATCATTCCACTCTATGACATCTAATTTTGCAATCATTAATATTTTGCACCACAAAATGAAAATTGAATTAAACGCAACATTTAAATTTTGTATCAACGAAATGCAGAGTTAATATCACAGTGGGCTAGAAATATTTGCAATAATTTTTGCTTTTATTTCCTTTATAATCATTGATTCACAGGAATGCCTTCTTAACAATTGAACAGTAACAATACCACAACCTAAGGGTAGCTATATATCTATTTTTATATTTTATATTTAAATTATATGTATTTCGAAAAATGCTTAGTCATCTAAATCTACTAATAAAGTAAAGATTTGTTGATTTATTAAGTTTGAAAAGCATGCAAATGCCATCAGTGGCATCACGAATATACAAAACTTTTAGAAATGAACTTCCTCCGCATCAGTTGTGTGCAGAATAAATCCTCTCCCAACATGATGTTGCAGATTAATTAATTTAGACAAGAATCAATCATATATATCAAATGGAAAAGTCTTAGGCATCATCATTGTGAATGTTTATGTTGACTTTTTCCGTGTCATTTAATGTGGATCTTTTTATATTATCAAGTAATTAAAAATTACCAGTTCAGTTTAATTAATATACGTTTTTATGAAAAAACTTTTATAAAAGTTTTATTAAAAGTAACGTTTTCAAAAGAAATATCAACTAGAAATAAAGCGTTCGGCTTTTTTATTTCATGTATTAAAAGCGTAGTAGTTTGGAGTCCACTTTAAAAACATATCTGAACAAAATTATTTTAATAAACCATCAATTGACGACCTAAATTATTATATAATTACATTGTTATCTTTTTCTCGATCCTGCTTTATCATTGAAGCTTTTATGTTATAATCATTTAAGATATTATTAAAACACACCTTTAAACATAAAAACACAGCCAGATGTAAAATTGTTTTATATAAAAATCTTCAAAGACGTCAACAACTGCGGTAAAAAAATCCTGACAATACACTGTAAGTAATGATATAAAACAGCTTCTCATTTACCGTAGACGTCCTTGCATATTTTTTCAGTTAAATATTGATTAAACTTGCAGAGCTACATGTATATATAACTGATGACAAATGAATATATGTGACTTTCAACATAAACAGCAAACTATAAAGAACAACCTTACAATTAATATTAAATTTTGAAAATTTACACCCTTTAAATGGGTGATGAAAAGTTATTTTTACCCGTGAACCTTTCATTGCAATTCTAAAATTATAATAATTAAAATATTTTAGAAAAAAATATGTACATTTACTAATGACTCATTTGCTCTTTAAAAAACATCATTAGTGGTAGCCCTTTTAAAGATATACTACAATCATATTTTAGTACAGAAATTTGTTGAAAGCTTTGAATCTAACTGACTATATCTAACTTGAATAAAAGAATGAATAAACTATGTATGGGAAGCTGCATTCTCTCTCTTTCACAAGTCATGTAAAGTTGGTCATTTCCTAAAAAACTGCCAGTTTTTTTTAAATTTAAATTTATATTCATATTGTGACCACCAATAGTTTGTAGAATTTTAAATATAATATATCTACTTTATATGAAGTCAAAACCTGTTTATTTTATGATTACAAAGAGACTGTGTAGCAATTATCAATATTTTCAAATATCAAATTTGTGCATATTATATCTTTAAGAAAAATCTAATTAACAACGATATTCTATTTTATTAGATATTATCTATAATACATGTGTATAATCAAAAATATATTATTAATGAAACAACCTCACCAGTGTCTGAGGAAAGAACGGTCTGTAAATCATTGTAACAAAGACAAATAACACTGTGAAAACAGCTAATTATTGTCCGTATTATGTTGGAGTTTCCGTAATAATTCATGGAAAGAACCAACATGTGCCCTCTGGTATCAAAAAATGGCGTCGACAAATTATTCGTACTTACAACTTGCTTACTGCCTAATTAAAGCTTTCATGCCATGTAGTCACATTGTGTTTTTTCTGTGATAATTGTAAAAGAGCTGATACAGGGCACAAGCATTTAAAATGTCATATTGTGCTAAAGTCTACTGTCATTTGGTCGAAAGAAACTATGATGTAGGCATCATTTACTTAATAACATACACGTTACACGGTACGATTTTCAATAAGCATACTGAATGTACCAACAGGTATATTGACAGTACCAGTAAGCACAAAAGAAGTGTAATTAAGTAAAATGTAACATCCGTCAAGCATTGTGTAATGTTGACCTAAATAGCATTCCATATATTCATTTATCATATCTGCCCCATTTTAGAGTCTTAATTTGTCTGTGGATTAGACTTTAAACGCAATCATTGACATAAATTACGAGAAAACTATAGATAGTTGTTATATGTCTGGATATCAGTAAAGCATTCATGATACAGACAATTGTCGTCAGCTTTTTAAGATAAGGAATAGGGTTGCAGAAACAATGCAGTTATTATCATGCCAGACGATGACTGATGAATGCAATAATTCAGCGTTACCAAGCAATAAAGCATCAAACAAACTGTGCAATCATCAATTTAACTGTAGCTTGTTATCAATTGCTGCGCTACTTTTTGAGATTTTAAAGAGCTTCTTTGTTAAGTGTTTAAATTGCAATTCTAACTTAGGTATTTGATAGATAAATGACACGGACGTACATTAAACAATATTTTTCAGAACATACGTTTGACGTTTTAAAATATTTTTATCATTATCTTAAAAAGAAGCAAAATGTCAAAGTTATCAGAAAACAAAACAAAAAAAAATCTTTTATCAGAGTATCATTAAATCAGTTATGTGTTGATAAACATGGCAATGTAAAAAAAATAACTAAAATAAATGAATTAAAGTACATGTATTTCAAAAATTATTTATTTATGTGAAAAAAAAAAGTTTTTCTTTTTTAATTTAACAATTATTCTTATGTGTTATTTCGTATTTACAAAAATAATGCCAAGCTATTTATGGTCATTCCTGTATACGTCACATCAATTTTACCTAACAGGAAGTGTGTCGAGGTTTGTTTAATTTGATCAAACGGTAGTAAAAAATAGAGCACAAATTGCATCATCTTACAAGCAAATGCATTTAACATAGGATATTGTAGCGGCAAGCCACAATTAAAGTTTTAAAATATATACCTGCTTTCCTACTCAGTGTTTATAATTCGGAAGAAAACTTAATTTTCCCATCGTGGTTCAAAAGAACACTGGATATCTTTGTACGCTTTTATTTGTTTCTATATAGTCTTTATAATCTTGCCCCCTCTCACTGTGTGAAATTCTTAAGTTCAGTCTAATTTAGGTTAGTGGAACGTTTTAAAAATAAGCTAACAGAAATTAGAAGAAACATTAAGTTCGTAACTTTACGCAACACTAATAAAAGAAATACAATTTGTTTACAAAACGTATCCCCTTGTGGCTGAAGGGTTGCCTTTAAGTGTAAGTGTATCAATTATCCCACAAATTATCCCAGCGTGATTGTTAGAGGCGACTAAATGGATTCGAAAAATCGGAGTCTTAGCTCCAGCATGTGGTCTTGACACCTGGCTTTGCTCTAAATTTGTTATACCCGAGGTTAGCCAAAATCATTTTTCCTGTTCGGCGACAAATGACCTTAATTGCGTTGGTGCGCCGTAAACCAAAACAAAACAAACACATACGAAACAGGTATATTACTTACTAGACGGTAAGAGGAATAAAAAGCCCTCATAATTATTGGGTTTGGTTCTTAATTAAAACAATTCAATGCACAATTCCAAGCTCAAACAAAAGTTGTGTACTGTAAATTTGAAATAATTGTATTTTACATTTCGCATAAATTAACTGACAACGAATTAGAGAAGTCACAAAAATGACCTATATTACAAAATCTCAAAATTTCACGCTCATGAAATTAAGTAATTTTTCTGCATATATTTAAATAGACGCAAGGGTAAAATTTGAAAACTATTTATAGTCAGATCGTCCGTCATAGAATGGCATGTCGACTTTATTGTTTGTATCTCATTTTAATCAGAGATTTTATGTATAATAGTGAGGTTTCTCATTTTTACAAGGATGTTCATTGTCTGAATCGATTCGCTTCAATCTTTTATTTGTAAAACATAATCCAGCATATACAAATCAAAACCTATTATGAATGTAAGAATAAAATGTCATGGAGCGCCGAACGTCGAAGAGAATTCATTATTAAATGCATTTGTCAGTTTGAGGTCTACGGTATATCTTGCTTGCATTAATGCTTTTTTGCATAAATTTCCATGTTACTTACATAAATATCTAAGTATTAATAATTATATCAACGATATAAAAACTAAACTTAAATAATGAATGTTACTTTTGCTTTTACCAAACCACGAAGTTCATTGGTAGACTTGTCCTTAGTATAGTTTTCGCGTGATGTGTAACAAAGTTTTACTGTAAATGATATCCCTGATTAATTTTTTCTAACATGTAGACAAACACACGGTTCCAAGTGTCTGAAACCTCTTGTGTAAACCCTTTTCCAATGCAAATCCGCCATCGCCACATGAGGGCTTCGTGGAATATTTCAAAATATTCCGCTTTAAATTCAGACGCTTGCTTGTGTTTTTGTCCGAGGTTTATAAGAAAGGCGTCGATCTTGTCTTTTTCTTCTATGTTTTCTCGCAAGCAATAGATAGCAGCACTAATGGCATTCATAAAGCGTACACCATGTGCTCTGATTACTTTATGTTTTGCCAATTCCGAGTGACGAACATTTTCCACATGAAATATGGATTTTGTATCAGGGCACAACTCAAATATCTTCAGAAAAATTTGAAGACCATTTCCAGCCAGATCGTGTGTCATATAATGCCAAGTCGATTTTATGATTTGTATCTCATGTTCCGTCAAGTCTGGTTGTGGGTTTTTAAAACGTTTAACACGTTTAGCACGTAGGCTGCTGTTCGGATCCCTGTCATATGTATCTTTAGCGTATGTGACAGATTGTGTGCATCCCATTTCAAATTACATCCTATGTAGATCATATAACACTGTATATATCCTGTTTCCAAAATTGATATCAATTTATTTAACTACGTTGTCGATTTGTTTACATTGCAATTGTTTAAAATCATATAACAGGAACAACCTTTTTCCAAAATTGCGATTGTTGTTCTACAATGGAAAGATAAAGTCCGAACTGTTTCAGTCGATGAACATTGTCTCATTTATCATTTACATTGTGACACAAACCTTTCATACGATGGCATTAAGAAGTGAAGCTATTGATTTTATTTAAATTCATATCGACAGATACATGTACCCATATATAACAGAAAGGACTAAATGGCAAGAGAATAATTTCGTATAGCATAAATGTATGGCCATCTCAATAATTAACATAGCTCAGTACAAAGGAAAATTTATTATATCAATGATTGCTAAAGTTATCATGTCCCTAACGTTTACGGTATCGACGCGACATATCTATGAACTCTCGTATGCACTACAATTAACTTGATTACCAATTATTTAAAACCAACAGCAAATTTGGATTTTTGTTTCAGTAAACTGAGAACTAAGTTATACATAAAATGTTTTATTTTTTATTCTAAGAGTTGATTACAAGCTTTATAACTTTCTCTCAATGTGTGATAATTAATCTAATAAAACAAAAACAAACAAACACTCACGTATACAATGATACGAACCACATTTTCACATCCTTTATGATAAACTCTTGTTAGAATTTTTTCATAGTTCATGAATATCAATAATATTATAAGTGAGTCTGTATCTTTTAAACTTATATATGCGAAAACTTAATGCTCACAAATTTCAATTTCATTATAGTTTATAAAAGGAGACTTTTTGTATTTTTTAACAGGATAAATTTCAATAAATTGACAAAGGACATTGATAAGCACCAGATCAAAAAGCAGATCATCAAAAGGGGCACAAATTTACTATTGTTATAACAGAACATTCAGAAGATGAGTACGCAATATTGAAATTACGTTATTGCGTGCTGCCATCAGACTAAGGATACATATAAACGGTCATTAATCTGAATTTATCTGCAGTTGAAATATCTTAATGGATAATCTTTTGACACTTTAACCAAAGTGACTTGTGTGCAAATCACATTTTAATTTATATAAACAAAACCACGTTATAAGTCTTACGAATTGCTGAAAGTGAACTAACATTTATAGTTGCGGCAAATGTATAATAAGGCTTGATTAAATTGGTGGTCTTTAAAAGCAATTTCTTTTCCAAAAAATAGTTCAACGTAAATATGAAAAACTTTAAGCTAATTTGAGATTTATAATAATTATATAAGTTGACATTACAATAAAAGTATAATGTTTCATTAAGAATTCTCGTTACATTTTTTACAGAGTTAATCCTGTGGTCAACACAACTCTAAGTTAATGATAGCTAAACACTCGTATAATACAGTTCTGTTGTTTTATTTTAATTATTTTATTTCATTCTCAGACAAAGTAAATTTGTATTTAACTAAGACAAAATATAATGAATTCTGCATAGTTGTAATATTTGCGTATTTTTTACTTTGCTCGAAAAGCCGAAAATCGGATTATTTAAGCTACACATTTCCATTACGTAAATACTTTCCTGTAACTTAAAACTTAACATTTCTGTTGTTTTAAATCAAATTGTATGCAACACCTAATGTATTTTTAAGAGCCTTTATAACTTACTGAACATGTAAAATTCTCAATGTGATAGCGCAAATCTCTTTATGATATACCCAGCGTGGTTTTCTTGTGTTTATGCATTTGCACGAAAAAAAACGTATATAACAGCGAAACTAATAGCATTTTCTTTTTTGTTAATATGGGTCGTTTTATGATCAAAGGCATATTTAGTTGTTTACGGATGTTGCATTCAATGTAATTCTAAATATGCACTATTGGATGCCATCTCTTAAATTGTTGAGAGGTTCAGCTGCGCAATCATTATCTGTATTTATCTGTATGTAAAATGCAAGTTAATTATAACTTTTTTTAATGATTCAGCACATTATGCATTACGTTAGCTTTTACAAATGTTAAGTGTGGAGAGTTAAATTCCACTATTGTTTTGCAATTGGGTATTTGACACATATTTTGAATAAACAGTAACAATATGAGTATTCGGCTAACTGGGAAAGATATGTGGTCATGTGTTCAAATTAATTTTGATTTTGCGATTGTATCAGTTTCCAAGTGTTTAACAATTTTTTAAATATGCTCTAGTTGTCACCTTTTTCAGAAGTTGAAGTTAAATTTCAATACAAATATATTTGGACATTGAAAAAGGAATGAGCTGCCTTTAATACAACTCAAGACTCAGTTTAATTAATGGTCGAGCATTATCATGCATATATGGCGACCGTGCATGATGTCTGGTCAATATTAATAAAATTGAATAGTATAAAAATACTTTTCGTTTGCATCCTTTACTTATTATATTTCATTTAAGTACACTATTGGCCTCTTGAAAATAACGATAGGTTAGGCATATTTATTGATCTTGTCCGGAAGTATAATACAAATGGAACTAGTTTCTAGATGGTTCTATTCAGTGACAATGTATTTAATATTTCTTCTTTCGTATTCTTTCGCTATTGCAGCTTCATTCAATGATCAATTATTTCATCATACTGTACTTCATGTTAATGCCTCATCTTTCAAAAAGAGATATATGCGGTATTCAAAACTATTTTGGAGGCTATGCGTTGTCGGATATTTTCACGTTTTTATAGATGTTTGCTTTCATCTTCTGAAATACATAATTAATAAGGCATTACAATGCAGTGATAATATATCGCATCTTGTGTTTCCTTATAGGTGTCTTGTTATCTTTAAACTACATATTTTGCCTTATCACCTCGTATATCAATTAAAAGTATTCTTATTGCCACAGAACAATATGGTTAATCTTAAGTCTTGTTCGGTCGTTTGATGGTTGCGTTCATTTAAGGCCGTCTTTCCTTGTTGATCTTGATCATATTTGAAAATTCTCTGATTCCATAATATTAAATATAAGCAATTAAAAATAAATATAATGCATATGTCTTTGTTATCTTTTATACAAACAATTCTTTTTCAAGAAAAATCACTAAATTTTAAACAAGTTTAAAAAGTAAACATCAAAGTTAACTGTTCTAAATTTAGAAATAATTGTGAAGTAATTTTTGTCATAATATTGATGAATGCAGCGCTTACATTGAAGAAACGAATAATCTGAAATAGCATCCGGAAACGACAAAAAAGACAAATTAAAAATAAATAAATAAAAATATGTAAATAAATACAACTATAAAGAGATGGCTTAAACTTTACGGTTACCATTTTTGAATTGTTATTATCAGAAACATACCGTACGTCAAAATTATTTGCCTCTATTTTATCATTTATTTTGTAATTCTATATTAAATAGATTTTTGGGAGCAAGTCATATATTTTTATCAAGTAAATAATCTATTGGTACAAACAGAGGGAATGTCATTGTCTTATTTTCAAATGCGTTTCCTGGTTAATTTTCTTGATCGAATTTATATCACGTATGTTTATTACAAAATGTCTAAGATATAATTGACGTTCCGGTACAGACGTAATCTGATACAAAGATGTCCTTACAGCGTTCCTATATCATCAAATTGTTAAAAAGTATTGTTAACAGATTTCCTCGATTTATTTTACTCATAGCAAAGAGGAATGTGTTTATTCATATAGTTGAACAACTTTGCTTTGTTGAATCAAATAATCCGTGGAAAAGTATGTATTTTGCCAACAAATTGTACATGTTAAGCAAATAAGTCGATTATATTTTAAAATGCAAAAAGCTACCTTTTTTAAGGTTTTTTTGAGAATGGATCCCCGGATTTCAGTTTGTAATTTTAAAATGGCCAATGAAAATTCTTCTTCTTGTACATTTTACAGAAGAAAAACTGATTTTAGAAACTGATTCTGACGGAAAAGGTAACATTACTCATCAGATTCCGAAATTTACACCTAAATAGAGTTCCTGCTCTCTGGTACATCTAATTATTAACCTGATGAGCTTTCTTTTATTTTTCATCCTTATGTGAATTGAAACCTTTGCAATGAGCTATTTTGAAAGCATTGGATGCAAGAAATTCAACTGATTAATACTGATATACATGTACATAAATGTGAAATATTCATGCATGCCTTTACCCAATATCAATCAGTCATATATTCTAAATGTAAGATTTGTAAATGATGCAACTTTAAATTTATATATTTAACAAAAAATACATGGCCTTGAGGGCAATATGCAAGTTTACGGACTGATTGGTCAGACTGATGAAGGTATATGGCCCGAAGCGCAGTTGAGGGACATATACCTTCCGAGGTCTGATCAATCAGTCCGTAAACTTGCATTTTGCCCGATAGGCCATGTTTTATTTGTTATATTATACCGAATCTAAATCCTTTCATCCCTTTTGTTGCTGACATTTTTACTATAATTTACTTTCAAATAATAAAAAATTTATTTGTTCAGTGTGTGAAATATTTCAAACCTTAGTCGGAATTATTATTTTCAAGCGATACAGCAAAAAAAAAATCATGCTCTTCTTTTGTTATTCAATTTTTGTTAATCAAATTAAACAGGCAAAAAAAAACGAACTTTAAGATTTAATATGACGTCATCCAGTCCATAAAAGAATTATGGACCGTCCCCGGTCTGTATGCGGTTTATAGACCGGATGACGTTATATTAAATATAGAAGGGCGTATGCAAATGAGGTATAATATGTTTACATATTTAATTCTGGAAAGAAAAAAAATGTTGTTGTCAACAATATAATATAACAATATAGTACAACGGAAATGTCACTGTCTTATAATCGGCTCTGTTCTATTGCTGAATAAAATTACTTGTACGAATTTATATCACGTATCTACATTATCAAATGTCTGAGATAAAAATTAATATTATTCCGGTACAGACGTAATCAGATATAATGATCTCTTTACAATGTACTTTGAAATGATCGGTTTGTTTGAAGAAAAATTTGTTTAATAATTTGTTTCAAGGTCAAAACCATCACTGTAAAAGTGCCTTTATGTAAAATTTTAATAGTGTTGCATTGTTTAAACACATACTGTCTTGAAAAAAAACAAGAAAGAACTGACAAATTCTATGGTCAAATTTGCATCGTGAAACAAACTTAAAGTTATAAAAAATGTACCGAATAATGGCTTCTTGAGTACCGCGCTAGGCCTAGGGGCGTGAGGAATGTTGCACTTATTCATAATCCCTCATGTACAGACACAATCAAACCGAGTTTGCAATGTCCATGTAATTTTGTTGTGAATAATGCTTCCGAGCGATCACTTTTCTTCAAGATTTTTTTCTTCTTAAATAATCATTTTGTTAAATCTAAATAATCTGTTTCCTTTTACGGAATGTGTCAAGATTCAAAGATTTAAAATTATTATTTTCAAAGCTGTTCAGTGTTTGTGATAGTTTTACTAGTCTAGTATAGTACTGAAGAGCGCACATTCTAAAGTCTTTCTGAAATAACAGTACTTTTAATTGTTTGTATTAAACATATTCAATATAACAAAGCCCTTAATGTGTCAAGTCAACTCTTTGTCTTTCCTGTTTCCCATTTCTCTATCTATATGAGAACAATGTAAGTTACGTGTACCTCTAACGAAAATATTTAACAATTAAGATATTATCATCTTAAAGTAAAATAATATAATATAGCAGTCACGGCGTAATCAATTAGTTTTTGTACATTTTGAATCTTGATTGGAAGAATTACATAAAACGAGGACATGTGGGTAAAATTGTAGTCGTAGTAAAAATAATAGTATGAAAAATGAAACAATAATCAAATCCTTTGTCTTGTGTTTCCTCTTTATCTCTAAAGGCCTGCTAAGAGAAATTTCCTCAGGCGTGTAAGAACTTTAATATGTTATAAGGACATTGACATCATCTATTTACATTAAGTTGACAATCGGAAAAGAAATCCTTAAGGTTAATGTCATTTTATCGACGTGATTAATTTTATTAATGATATATCTATCGGTGACAATGAATTAAGAGATAGAAATGAAATGATATTTTACAAATATCGTTTTGTCTTAGATGAGGCATTGATAACGTTAATCTAAATATGTTTCTGTGCTGACATTTTCATAGGATTTATGTAAAAGTTAAAGATTTTATAAAAATGTTATTGATAAACCGAAAGTTATAGTATAGAATACCGCACTTAGTTAATGCTATGACTAATTAAATCAAACTATTATTGTCAACGTTTGACACTACTGATGTTTTTGTTAAGAGTCACAGAGTCATTTTATTTTAATAATTATTAACATTTAATAACAGTCTAATTATTTATTATGATGCCAGAGTTCCTCTGAATTGTTCGGAATTTGATATGTTTCTTCATATGACACTAGTAATGGTATGTTTGAGGAAGCGGACTCGAAATTGATTAATAGTTGCAAGAACTTGTTTCGCAATCTGCTAAAGTAAATTTGTTCAAACTAAACAAAGTTGCCGTTTTGTGCATTTTTTAACTAAACAGTGTATCCTTGATGTACGATAAAATTACAGCAGGTATCTAAGTAAGCACGTGCATATTTAAATATATGATACCAAGTAATATTACGCCAGTTCAAAGTAATAAATATATAAATGTTTTGTAGTATCATGATTATGATTTAGTATATCTTTCAATTGCAGAAGGGAGTTTCGACATGAAATTTTAAGTGAAATATATATGATAATATGTTTTGCTTCATTTCTTGTAAGTAAATACTGATAATTTAGTTTTTTATAATAAAAACAATTCATTTCGATGTCACAATTATTGAAAATGTTCAGATTAAGTTTGCTTGTCTGTTAATTATAATGATAATTAACTATTACAATTATTACAACATTTTTATTGATAGTTTAATTGACGATTCAATAATGTTACAGAGGGCATCATCCGCTCACAATAACTAAAGCTGTACTTAACTATGCATGAAAATCACTGTCTTATCTAGACGACAGCGTCTTTGGTGAGGACATCACCAGAAAATATTCATGATCCTTAAGAATAAGGTTTGCCTTCAAACGTAGAAATCTGACAAATAGTGCACTGTTTGTTTTTTTTGAAATCTACAAAATGTTTTTATCGATTATGCAATATTAATTTTCATATTTGAGAAAGGAAGCATGGAATATTATATAAAAAATAAAAGCGGCATTTATTTAATTGCGGCAGAATATGGAATTTCGACAGTTTTTAAATTCTGTTTAAAACACACACACAAAAGCTATAGTAGCTAAATTCTGTATAGTCTAGTCAATTTGTAACAAAATATGCTAAAATACTTCAGAAAATGGGAAAAGCATGAAACTTGGCACAGATGTTAATAAAGGCAAAAGAAACATTTTGGGCATGGGACCCATTTCATATATGCCAAGATGGTTGCCATGGCAGCCATTTTTCAAAATGGCCGCCATTACATGGAATTATCAACTTTCTAATCCAGTACAGGCTATTTATAGTTACAATTATACTGGAAATTACCCCAGTTTACACTTAACATGATATATTTGCATTACTAATAATCAAAGATATAAGTTTACAATTATAAAGCTATTGATTGTTTCTGTTGATATGGTAACAAGTTACTGAAATTACTAAACAGTCTATTTCTGTACTTTGAAACATTTTTTGATTATTTTCTCATATTCAGTTTATTTGTTGTAATCCTAAGTAGACGATCATGTGAAATAACTATGAGATATCATGCCTTAAATGCTTTATGTGTAGATTGGGAGCAATTTACCATATAAAAAGTATTCAAATTGTAATGTCTGAATTTACATAATTTACAAACAGAATAGGATGATTTAACATATTCCATTATTATTTTATATTCCCTTCAGTTTAATCAACAATATTTTGCTAGCACCAAATATTACCTAAATTCCATGTTAAACAAATCTTATGATACTATGAAAATGAAAGAACAAAAGCGTATGTATCCAAGGTACTATAAGGTGCGTAAAGGATGGATTGACCCTCATTAGGCATAGAATACACAGACGGTCCTGTAGGCATTGAGCTCTCAGATCTATTAAATGTAACACCATTTTCATGTTGGATTATTCATAATTCAATTTGAGAGTGATTACAACCTTAAAGATATAACCCAAATATTTATTTTCATGTTTTTAAAGGGAGACACAGGCAACATTTTCATTTCTTAGTTTTGAATTTTTCATTCATTAATCTGTTAATCCTCAAAATATATACAATTGACAGTCATCGAGGATTCTGCCGGCGGCTTAATTTTGTTGATATTTACGCTTCAAACTCAAAATAAATAGAATTGATACCAAAATTTATGCTTGGGCTTTTACAAAATGTTATTTTAGCGTGATTTGAGTACATAAGATAATTTTGGTATTGTCATTAATTTGCCTGCGTATTCCTTAAAGTTTTTTTTTTTAATTTCATCATTTACATTCAATATTAAATCTTAGTGTTTGCGCTTTGCAAGCTTTATGAATATTTAAATTTTATGGGTTATTCTGAGTGTCCTATTTCATGTATTATAATGATATCAAGTATCTCTTTAGTTGACGGAAGTCTGTCTGAGGTAAGACTTTACCTGAAGTTTATGTTAAACATAGTCCTGAAAGGATTGACAGCCTTAGACTTGACAACAATAACAACCTGACTTAACATGCTTTATCAATCACAGTAATCTCAAAATATTAATACAACAGATACCAACGTTCATGGAATGCAGTCCTGAAATTGTAAGTCATATAAATTTGTTTATCAGGTTTCAACGAAAACCGGTAATTGTTTTGCCGAAGTCGTCAGGCGGGCAGGTGAGCGGACGTCAACTTTTGGTTTCCGCTCAACTTGAGTTTGCTTTTGGGTAGCTTATATCAAGAGGCAGCGTGGGATTGCTCCCCAGGTGTTTGTGATCAAGTTCACTGCTGCTAAAAATAGAAATGAAATTCAGTTTTCGCTCAATAGTTCGAGTTTGCTTTGGCCTATTGACAACAAACTTGGTGTATGGGTAGTTTTATCAAGAGGCATCTTGGGGTTGCTACCTTGGTGTCTGTGATTAAGGTCAAGGTCACTTTTGCACAAAAATAGAAATTCAGTTTCCGCTCAATCACTTGAGTTTGCTACGGCCTATTGACATCAAATTTAGTATGTGGGTAGCTTATATCAAGATGCAACTTTGTATTGCTACCAAGGTGTGCGAAGTCGTCAGGCACAACGTAAAGATCACTGTTGCTTAAGAAATAAACTCAGTTTTTACGTGATAATTTGAGTTTGATTTCACGTATTGACTCTAAACTTAAATTAGCTTATATTAAGATGCATCTTTGGATTGCTATTTAGATATCTAGGAGCAAGGTCAATGCCACTTTTGTTGTCAAGTCTGGAAACTGCTGAGCTTTACAACAAAACCCAGCACAAAATACTGACAGAGACTCTCAATAATATCAAACAACACATTCATAACAAAGTCTGTTCTCAATAGCATGACCAAGAGCTGTCAGAATTAAGAGAGAAATACCCTAGGTATCTGATGTTTTATGGGCAGCAAGGTGTACTTATATTATTGTCAATGTCTGTCCCATTCGTTCTAAACCTTACACGTGCATGGTAACGTATCTTGAATCTTACAAACATTTGAGGCCCTCAGAAGAAAAACAGTGTTAAGATATAGCAAATTATCTAGCACGTTCGTCCATTGTTTTTCTTGATCTGATAATAGCACGGAAATGCGGAGTCTTCACATAAAGGGCTGTTGACTTTGTAATGTCTAATATAAAAACTTATAAAAACATGCCTTTTGGAATTTTGTTTAAAAATATGAGAAAACATGATTGCAAACGGAGGCCAAACGTCATGAAACCCAGCAACTAAATATAAAATTTTGTGGCACAGGGCACCCTTTAGGAACACCAAAATGGAAGTTGACATATATTTAAGGGTGGTGGTGGCATTAAAGAAGGAAGAGGGGTATTATATATATATCAATTGTTGATACATCCCGAAGGTAAATAAAGGTTGATGTTATTTACAATAATGATTTAGTGTAACTTCTAACTAGATTAGTCTTGAACGTTGATGTCAAGTTAGCAGTAAATCAATCAAAACCAATGCGTAGTGTTTAAAAGCAGTTATTTCATCAAAGGTGTATCAAAATCTTAGCCTGTAAACTGCAAATTTCTACAAAATTATCATTCCATATCAACAAATTGACAGTCATGTTCTTTCATATGAAGAAAAGGGATAGTTTAGAATGAATTTATTTTTTGTAACGCACACTTTGACCAGAGACATAGATAACATCTACATCTCTGCTTTGACAAAATGTACATTATATAATTATGTCTGCCAGGTTTTCGTTTTTTCTCTTTCACATATTCTAAAAAAATGCACTTTTATAAAGTTTCTTTTTCTTTTTTTGATATGACAATTCAAATACCACATGACTGTTAAAATTTAACACATGAGTATATACATTATGAGAGTTTGATTTTTCGGAATTTTACTGAACGGGAAGAGCAAGATTAGTGACGTCATTAATCCGAGATAAGTAGATAATCTTAATCCCCAGAGACAATGGTTCTTTTGAAATTGAGACAAGATTATGATATAATTAATCCGTATTAATCCGAGATAAGTAGATAATGCTAATCTCCTGAGACAATGGTTCTTTTGAAACTTAATGCTAATGCTAATCTTCTGAGACAATGGTTCTTTTGAAACTAAATGATAATGCTAATCACCCGAGACAATGGTTCTTTTGAAAATGAATGATAATGCTAATCACCTGGGACAATGGTTCTTTTGTAATTTGATGATAATGCTAATCACCTGGGACAATGGTTCTTTTGTTGAAATTTGATGACATCATCATTAATGATAATGCTAATCACCTGGGACAATGGTTCTTTTGTTGAAAATTGGTGACATCATCATTAATGATTACAA